>NC_030810.1:33028617-33337146 GCF_001704415.2 Capra hircus | reverse complement strand
TCTGCCTACAGACGATTCCTGGGTTGGGAAGATACCCTGGAGAAGGAAATGGCAACCTACTCCAGTATTCTTGCCTGGAGAATCCCACAGACAGAGGAGCCTGGCAGGCTACAGTCCATGGGGTCATAAGAGTCGGGCACAACTTAGTGACTAAACCACCATAGATTATGTTCATTTCACATGTCAGGAAACAGGTCCACAGAGGCTGGGGCTGAGTGACTCATGATCACACGTCCTCCATGTGCCAAAGCCAGAATGTAGAACCCTTGTTTCAGCTTTCTAGCCCAGGTTTCTACCCCAGGCACCAAGCAGGTTCAGTGTCTGTGTGCTCAGTTGCTAAGTCATGTCTGACTCTTGGTGACCCTGTGGACTGCAGCCCACCAGGCTCTTCTGTCCTTGGGATTTTCAGGCAAGAATACCAGAGTGGGTTGCCATTTCCTCCTCCAGGGGATCTTCCCCACCCAGAGATTGAAGCCAGGTCTCCTGTGTCTCCTGCATTGCTGGTGGATTCTCTACCCACTAAGCCACTTGGAAAGCTCCAGCAGGTTGAGACATCTTTCCTATTCACTTCTTCCAAGGAAGAGCTCCTCATACTCTGTTCTGTACTCAGCTCACTTCTGTCAGTCACAGAAATATACTATCCAGAATTGGCTCTCACCAGGGGTTTAGCCACCACCAGATTCTCCCCCCCCCCCCCCACCCGACCACCCCCTGCCCCAACTTAACATTTACTATTTTGAGCTCTAGCCTGGGGCTGCTTTTGACAGGAATGTGAAGAGCAGGTATGATTCACCTTGCAGGTCACAACTTGTCTTCTGAGCCCTGCAGGAGGTTCATTTGATTTCCTTGTTTTGGTCACTAGGGCTGTCTCCACTCTTGCTATTTCCTTAATTGGAGCAATTTTTTTGGACCCGCCTCATGGCTTGTGAGATCTTAGCTCCCCAATCAAGGATTGAACCCAGGCCCTCAGCGGTGAGAGCATGGAGTCCTAACCACCTGGACCACCAGGAAATTCCAAGAGCAATTCTTTAAATCACATCCTTTTTACCTGCTTACATACTTTTGGTGTCAGCGTTTTTCAAATAGAATCACAACGTCAGAGCTGGAAAGAGGACCATTTAGTCCAAGAGTCCATTTTCTGGATGAAGAAACTGAGGCCCAGAGAGGAGAATGGGCTTACCCAAGTCTTGCAGATAGTGGCTGAGCTACCCTATAGCTCCAGTACCCTGACTTCTGTCTTGTCTAATGTCTGTTCCACGTGTCTCCCTAGTCTCCTCTTTATTTTCACTCTATCATTTCTGTTCTTAAATTGTAGTGCATTTCCTTTAGTTTCTTAATATCACTTAAATGGGAGTGATACTTTGGTCAAGTGTAAAATGTGTGGGTTTTGAATTTACCTGGCCTTTCAGACCTCTTTTTTCTTGTTTGTAAAACAAGTGAGTCTTGTCTACTATGCTTGGTTTTAAAAATTAGACATAAGAAAAGATTGAGTACATATTTAGTAAATGATTGGTCTTGATAGAATGACAGCAAGACCCCTCAAGATCCAAATAACTAACTAGTCACAAGTAAACTTTCTCCAATGCAATGCAAATAGCACTTCCAGCCTACTTCCCTATAGGGATTTCTCTGTCCCTAGGTGTCTGCTCTCAGGAAGATGAGAGCAATCTTTGAGGTCACCTGTTTATAGAGGTGAAGTCACAGGCTACCTGGTCTGTATGAAATGGCTGCCAAAGCTGAGTGAGATACCTTCGACTCTGATGTGAGAAAGAAATAAATGCTTTTGTTTTCAAATTATGTCATTGTTGGGCCTCTGTAAGCGTCTTTTATTTTAGCATAATCTTTTACCCAAACAAGTATTGGTGGCCATAGTATTATTCCTGTAACAGACAAAGGAAAAAAAAAAGACACTGAAAGTTAAATTACTTGCCTGTAGTCACACATCTAATAAGTGGCATATCTGAGTTTAGAGCGCAGGCGCAGTGGCCCTTAAACCCAGGTGCTTAACCAATGTATTATACTGTCTCCTAGAATTTATAAATTTGCTAGCCAGAGTATACTAGCTTCTGTTACAACATATTACTACAAATCTAGTGGGTTAAACAGTACACATTTATACATAGTTATTAGCTTACAGTTCTCTAGATAAGAAGGCTAGAAAAGACCTAGTTTTCACTAGGCCACAATCAAGATATCTGCATGTTGCATTCCTTTCTGAGGGTGCTAGGGAAGATTTTGTTTCCTGCTCATTCAGTTTATTGGCAGGATTCAGTTCCTTTTCAGTTATGGGACCTAGATGTTTGGTTTCTTCTCACAGGCTGTAAACGAAGCGCTTTCCCCGGTTTGTCGTGGCAGCCTATGTTTCTTACCTCGTGCCCCACTTTCTTCATCTTCAAAACCAGTGATGGCAAGTAGAATCTTCACACTCAATCTTTCTCCATTGTCTCATCTTTCACGAAAAATGTCTCACTTGTGAGGACTTAGGTTGGGTCACCCACATAGTCCAGGATAAGATTATCTTCCCTCAAGTCCTCTAACTTTAATCATATCTGCAAAGTCCCTTTTGCCATTAATGTAACATATCCGCAAATCCTGGGGATTAATTTGTGGGCACCATGACTGGGGAGGGCATTATTCTGTCCACCCCTCAGAGAGTGCCCTTCTCCCCACAAACCCATGCTCTTAACCATTATGCTCTTTCAGGCCTGAGTACAATTCTGTATTTTGTGATAAAAGATCTCTCTCCCCCATGGCCCTCTGCTTTGTCCCTTTTTGAACAAAGCCTTCATAAGCAGTAAAATGAACTCTTGGGAGAATTACTCCTGTATCGCACACAGGGTCATGCAAGATGCTTAGCACTGAATAGGCTCTCAAGAAATGTGTGTTGAAATGAAACCATACCAACTACTGGCATTTATTGAACATGTATAATGTGCCAGACACTGTCCTACAACTTTACCCTGATTATCTCATCCACTTCACAGCAATCCCATGAACAGAAGATATGTTCTGTTGTTGCTGTTTTACTACTGAGGAAACCAAGGTATTAATAAGTGACTTGCCAGAAATCACATTGCTGGTAAGGAATACAGCTAGAATATAAATCCAGGGCTACCTTCCCCAGAGTCTGTGCTTTTATCACTATGCTCTGCAATACCACAGGGTAAAGAACCATGTTCCATGCCAAAAAGTGATGATGCAAGTTGAGAAGCTTATTCTCAGGGACCCAGAGGGAATCCCCTGAAGGACCACTTGGGAACTTAACACATTTCTTTTATAATCAACAGCATATCCTGATGGGCATCTTCCAGTTGTAATTTCCCTCCTGGAGCCATTCTCTGTCATTGCTAAACACCATCGGAGGTGTCGTTACTGCTTTATATGTTGAACCCTAGGAAGGAATTATTGGAAGGGTGGGGATGCGTACTGGGTCCTAGTTTCATTCAGCGTTAAGAATTCCACTGGGCTCAGGAGAACTGTGTCCCCTGATTCCACAGTAAGCTAAGATGTTCTCACTCTCAGTGGAAATTCTCAGGTCCGTGCTATACCAGGAGGCGAAGGAGGGGAAGAGAAATGTCCCAGAACAACAGTCTGAACACTCTGCTTACCGACACATCGTGTCTTCTTGGACAGACAGGGCCAAGAGTCTCTTGACTAGATCAGTTTAACCTTTCAGTACCTTAGGTCCTTGTGGCTCCCACTCTGGAGCATCGCAGCCCCTTTGGGGTCCCACTACTCTCAACTCGCTGGTTGGTTGGTACTGTTGGAGGAAATGTTCCGATCACTCAAATATTTTGATGGGAAGCACATTATCACGTGCTATCGAAACACAGCTTGATACAGAAGGTGTCAATTCAACTAGGTCAGCAAGGAAGCTTGATGCCTTGGTTCTTTCTTTTTAGCTGTGTGATCTTGAATCTGGTAGTTTATCTCCCTGGTCCTCACATTTACATCATCTAATGGACCTAATAATATCTACTCACTCTGGTTCATAGCACTCTTGTCTTCTAATCTCACCTCACTGGGACTAAGGTAAGTGTGACCAAGAGGCTAGTTTGGCCAGTACTAGCCAAACTAGTTGGAGAAGGCAATGGCAACCCACTTCAGTACTCTTGCCTGGAAAATCCCATGGATGGAGGAGCCTGGTGGGCTGCAGCCCAGGGGGTCGCTAAGAGCTGGACACGACTGAGCGACTTCACTTTCACTTTTCACTTTCATGCATTGGAGAAGGACATGGCAACCCGCTCCAGTGTTCTTGCCTGGAGAATCCCAGGGACAGGGCAGCCTGGTGGGCTGCCGTCTCTGGGGTCGCACAGAGTCGGACACGACTGAAGCGACTTGGCAGCAGCAGCAGCAGCCAAACCAGTACTAGGGAAGAGGTCTTTGCGACCCCATGGACTGTAGCCTACCGGACTCCTCCGTCCATGGGATTTTCCAGGCAAGAATACTGGAGTGGGTTGCCATTGCCTTCTCCAGGGGAACTTCCCGACCCAGGGATCGAGCCCAGGTCTCCCACATTATAGGCAGATGCTTTACCATCTGAGCCACAAGGGAAGCCTGTTACCTGGACACCCTCCGAAACTGGATGACCTGTGTCCTTAAGAATTCTGAAAGTTTATCATTCACTCATTCTCTCAAGTTTTTTTGTTTGTTTGTTTTATTTAATGCCAGATATTGTACTAGCTTTGAGAGTATATGATGCACTGAATAGACATGGTTTCTCTGGTGTTTGTTTTTTGCTTACCTGGCAACCCTGCAACCTTCTCAATGAGGAGACACACCCATTATTATGTGAGTCTTGGTGAGAGGCTAGGTGGTCCTGCTCCTGGCTGATGGAATATGCGCGTGTGACCTGGCTCACTCAACTGAACTCTCCTGCCTGGGACATTGATCTAGAGGACATGAAACCATCCATCACCTGATAAATTAGTCCCAGCAGCGTTAACTTTGCCAACTGTACAACTGCTTCACAGATGTCAACTGTCCAGCGGCAGCATACCAGTGGGCCATACTGATCAGACTGCCCCATTGCTTGCCTCTGGCCATATTCCTACTGCCCAGCCAACCTACTTCCTGACTATTTTCTGAATCTGGTTCTCCAGTCTTCCCACTGATTCTGTATATTTACCCCAAATCCTCCAATAAATTACTTTTATGCTTGAGTTTAGCCAGAATCAGTTTCTGTTGTTTACAACCAACAACCCAACTGGTGGAGTCCCTGACTTTGTATAACTGAAAGTCCAGAGGCCAAGACAGTCTTTAAGTATATGATCATAAAGGTAAGGGCACAATTGAAAAATGAGATAAGTGCTCTGAAGACAAATAGTACATATGGAAGTTCTGACTCTGCCTTGGAGGGAGTCACATCCTTAAGGAATTAATGCTTGATCTAAGAGTCAGGATATGGGTAGATGTTATTTATGCAGGGAAGGAAGGATTTTAGCAAAGGAAAGTAGCAGGTGGGAAGGTTCTGAAGCAGAGGGAATATGGCTTATCTGAGAACCTCAGAGTAGGCCAGCATTCTAGAATGTAGAGAGCAAGGAGAAGGGTGGTGCTGCTTGAGGCTGGAGAAGTGGGCTGGGGATAGACTTGTTGTTTAGTGGCTCACTTGTGCCCAACTCTTTTGCAACGCCCTGGGCTATAGCCTGCCAGCTCCTGTGTCCAGGGGATTTCCCAGGCAAGAATACTGGAGTGGGTTGCCATTTCCTTCTCCAGGGGCTCTTCCTGACCCAGGGATGGAACTCATGTCTCCTGCATTGGGAGGCAGATTCTTCACCACTGAGGGAAGCTCCAAGGACAGACTAAGAGAGGCCTTTCAAGCAAATATTTTGAACTTTGTGCAAATTAGTAGGGCATGCCCTCTGTATAAGGGCCCTTCTGAGAAGCAGAAACGGGCCTCCTGTCTACTCGGACTTAACCCTGCAGTGAAGGGCTTGGCAGATGGGTGAGTGGGGACCTTTGTGTGAAGAAAAAGGGGCTCCCTTCTCCCTACTGACACCACCTTATCCTGACCCCATTCAAGAGTAGCAATTTTACAACATATTGTTGTTGTTGTTCAGTTGCTCAGTCGTGTCTCTTTGCAACCCCATGGAATGCAGCATGCCTGGCTTCCCTGTCCTTCACCATCTCCCAGAGTTTGCTCAAACTTATGTCCATTGAGTCGGTGGTGCCATCCAACCATTTCATCCTCTGTCATCCCCTTTTCCTCCTGCTTTCAATTTTTTCCCAGCATCAAGCTCTTTTCCAAGGAGTTTGCTCTTCTCATCAGGTGGCCAAAAAATTAGAGCTTCAGCTTCAGCATCAGTTCCTCCAATGAATATTCAGGATTGATTTCCTTTAGGATGGACTGGTTTCTTCTCCTTGCTGTCCAAGGGACTCTCAAGAATCTTCTCCAACACCACAGTTAAAAAGCATCTGTTCTTCGTCACTCAGCTCTCTTTATGGTCCAACTCTCACATCCATACGTGACCACTGGAAAAACCATAGCCTTGACTAGATGGACCTTTGTTGGCAAAGTGATGCCTCTGCTTTTTAATACACTGTCTAGGTTTGTCATAGCTTTTCTTTCAAGGAAGAAGCGTTTTTAGATTTCATGACTGCAGTCACTGTCCACAGTCATTTTGGAGCCCAAGAAAACAAAGTCTGTCACAGTTTCCCCATTTATTTGCCATGAAGTGAAGGGACTGGATGCCATGATCTTCATTTTTTGAACGTTGAGTTTTAAGCCAGGTTTTTCACTTTCCTCTTTCACCTTTATCAAGAGACTCTTTAGTTCCTCTTTGCTTTCTGCCATAAGCGTGGTCTCATCTGCATATCTGAGGTTTACAATATATACAAACATCAAATCATTATGTTGTATACCTGAAACTACGAGGAGACAAAAAAGCCCAGAAAGTAAACGTACATTTCAAACAAAAATAAGTAGGGCTCCATGAAAGTTTTGTTTCTACTATATGTATGTGTATAGGTGGGTAGGAGAGAGTAAATTGTATTTCGTCTTGTGGATTTCTTGTTCAAAAGAGTCTAAATCCTTTGATATAAAGCTTCTTAAATTCCTGTGCAAAGTGACACACGAGCTGCATTAGTAACACAGGATCATGTAGTTCATAACGTGTTCAACAGGCAATTCAGTGAGAAAAAAGTACAGTAAAAATCATTGAACATACATATATACGTGTACACACACACACATACACACATATTTACACAGACATGACATAATCCAATTTTGAAAAAAAATCACTCTGGCTGGAGTCTGGAGAATAGGCTGAAAAGGAACAAGAGTAGAGGTGAAGAAACAGGAGAAGACCAGAATCTCACATGAGAGATAAAGGTAGCTTAGACCGAGAACAAGTGTAGAGGATAGTGATGGGGATGGAGAGGAATTAGTGGGTTGCAGGGATACCCAGGTCACCAAATCAGTAGGAGTTGGGGCTGGAGTCTACCCGGTGGTGAGGAAGTGGGAGGTGTCAACAACAGTTCTCTGGTGTCAGGCTTTCATGACTGGTTGGAGATACCATTACCCACGATAGAGGACTCAGGAAAGAGAATGTGTTTGGTGGGAGGAAAATAATGTGTGGCATTGGATATGTTGAGTTCAGCCAGGAGCTGGATATAGATGTCTGACATATTATGTATGGGCAGCAGATGGGGATTTGGGAGAAGCTGGCATATAGGTTTTGGGAAGCACTCGTATGTAGGTAGGATGAAAATCTATAATCACAGATGTAAGTGGCTAGGGGAAAGCAATAGATGGAAAAGGGGAGAGAACTAGTTCCAGGCGTCTGAAGACTTCAGTGCTTCAGGGCATGAAAGAGGAGGATGAGCTGGCAAAGGAACCAAGAATGGTCAAAACCAGGCATGGAGATAAAAGGGCCAGCCCAGTCTGGCCTCAGGAGATGAGACCGAGTCAGAAGGTGGGGGCTACTGAACAGATGGTTGAGGGGAGCATTGGTGGGAGCAAAGGCCCAGATCAAGAGGCACCTGAGTGTCTGGCACTTACAGTTTTTGTTCATCAGCTGCCTGGTCTTTGGGGACAGCTATATGGGAAAAAGGAGAGGTTTTGAGCAGACATTTCAAGAGACTAATCTGTGAGCTGGCTGGGGGGACACAGGAGGCTGAGATTGCCAAATGCAGCTTCTGGTAAAGTTCCTTTTCAGCATATGATTGGACCAAATTGCTTAAACTTCCTGAGCTTCATTTCCTTACTTGTAAAAGGCAATGGCACCCCACTCCAGTACTCTTGCCTGGAAAATCCCATGGAGAGAGGAGACTGGTAGGCTGCAGTCCATGGGGTCACTAAGAGTTGGACATGACTGAGCGACTTCACTTTCACTTTTCACTTTCATGCATTGGAGAAGGAAATGGCAACTCACTCCAGTGTTCTTGCCTGGAGAATCCCAGGGACAGGGGAGCCTGATGGGCTGCCTCTCTGGGGTCACACAGAGTCGGACATGACTGAAGCGACTTAGCAGTAGCAGCAGAAGGGCTTCCCAGGTGGCTCAGTGGTAAAGAATCCTCCTGCCAAGCAGGAAACTCAGGTTCGATCCCTGAAGAGTAGGGAAGATCCCCTGGGGGAGAAAATGGCAACCCACTTCAGGTATTCTTGTCTGGGAAATCTCGTGGAGAGAGGAGCCTGATGGGCTATAGTCTATGGGGTCGCAAAGAATCAGACATGATTTAACAAGTAAATCACCAAACCAATGTACCTACCTCCTCATCAGGTTGGTGAGAGAAGTAAATAGAACAGGTAAAGCACTTAGACTAGTGCCTGGCACACAGGGAGTGCTCAGAAATGTTAGCTCTTATTAATCAATGTATTGAACTTGCATACATAGTGTCCAATGCAAGCTCCCCCAAGGGAAGAACTGTTTCCTTTTGCTCACCTCTGCACAGTTCATGGAAAGTAGCAAGTGCTCAATAAGGAACACTGATTCAATGATTGTACAGAGGAGATGGGTGGAGATCTCCCAGAAGGACTAGCTCTGCCTGGAAGTTTAAATGGGGCCAAATATGTCCCTTCAACATCCGGAATTAACTGTTCAAGAGGGTAAATTTCATTTGCTTCTACCTATATCTCACCATCCAAAATAATACTCAGGAGCAAAAGAAAGAAAAAGGAAGCTACTTAGAACTCCAAGAAGGTTTTTTAAGGAAAAGCAATGTGGACCGCATTTAAATCATATATGAGTAAACTAATACAAAACAATGCGCAAGCAACACAGTCAGCACAATATGCAAAAAGTTACTGTCCTTCCTACATGGAAAACGGAGACAAATTGATTAGAAAAACAATGATCTAATCAAGGCATCAGCTAGATACCTTAGTCAAATTAGAAAGGGTAACTGCACGCCCCCCCCCCCCGCAACACACACACACACACACACACACACACACACACACACACACACAGAGCAGATAAATTAGAAAAAGTCACTCCATATATTTGGACCCAGTCTTGTGGTACAGACTCGCCAAGGACACAGGTAGGTAAGTACTTTTGTAAAGAGAAAATGACTGGAGTCAGACTTGATTTGGGCTACTGCACCCCTTGGGCTTCCCTTGTGGCTCAGCTGGTAAAGAATCCTCCTGTAATGCAGGAGACCTGGATTCTATCCCTGGGTTGGGAAGATCCTCTGGAGAAGGGAAAGGCAACCAACCCTAGTATCCTGGCCTGGAGAATTCCATGGACTCTATAGTCCATGGGGTCACAAAGAGTCAGACATGACTAAGTGACTTTCACTTCACTTCACCCCTTGGCCTTGGTGTAGCACGTACACAGAATGACTTTACAAGATGGCCAGTTTTCAATTAAAAAAAAAAAAAAAAGACAAAGGTCACAAATAGACAATTCTGGGAGAGAAACTAGAAATGATAATAAACATGTTCTAAAAATATAGCTAGGACTTCACTGGTGGTGAAGATAAAATGGAGGAAGTCCTGTTCAGGCTTCAGAAGCAGGAGAGCAGACCTTTGAACTTGCTTCTGACCTGCTTGGACATAGCCCAGATTCTGTGCCTGCCTGCAAGCACAGCTAGCCAGGCGACACTGCAGATAAGAGAGAAATGGAGTGTGTCTTGGAATTCTTGAGCCCCTGGAGGCCTAGCCAACCCCCAGTATCTCGTGAAATCCTATGACTTAAAAGGTGAAAAAAAACCAGCATTGTAAAAATGTTACAGGAAAACCAGAGCTGCATTTTTGCATGCAAGATCCTTGGGTCAGGAAGATTCCCTGGAGAAGGGCATGGCAACCCACTCCAGTACTCTTGCCTAGAAAATCCTATGGACAGAGGAGCCTGGCAGGCTATAGTTCATGAGGTCACAGAGCCAGACACAACCGAAGTGACTTAGCATGCGTGCACAAAGATTTACACATAAGACATGTTCCCTGCAGCAATTGTATAATAACAAAAAGCTGAAAATAATCTAAATATCCAACAACAAAGGGACGATTACACACATCCACAACTCTGAGATCCAATGTGTTTCAGAATCTTTGAATTTTCCAAAAATAATTTTGTGCATGTACTATTTAGCATTCTTAATAAGGTCTGGAGCAATATCATCAACACATCCAGATTTCTGCCATAAAACTTACTAATAGCCACACTAATTGGTATAAATAGACCATAAATAGCTATAGGCCACTTCTGGTCATTGGTCATCAAATGAGTTGGCACTAAATTTTCAAAAGTTTTCAGAGCATTCTGAATTTGTGGATAAGGGATTGGGGATCTGTATAAATTATGGTATAATCTTTTAGGACTTTTTAATATGGGGAAATGATTACAATATATTGTTAGCTGAAGGAGCAGGGGAGGGGAGAGAGTGCCAAAGTGACACAGTGGCCCCCCTCCACTTTAAAAGAAAAAGTGGGAATAAATTTGTTCATTTAAATGCAAAATTGGCTGTTTTAAATCCAAACTGACTATAGCTGCTTTTGTTTTCCTCTTTTTTCCTTCTGTTTTTAATCTTCAAGAGCAATAGTATAATTTTTATCAGTGTAGAAATCAGTCATTACTTCACTCAGCTTTTTTTTGACTAATTTTCCTCTTTCGGCCCCACTGCCTGGCAACGTAGACCTTCTCTGACCAGGAATCAAATCCATGCCCCTTGCAGTGGAAGCACAGAGTCTTAGCCACTGGACCATCAGGGAGGTTCACTGGTTTTCTTTGAATGGTCTGCTGGGGCGGGAGAAAGGGAATCCCTCCATCCCACCTCCTACTTGGTGAAGCAAGGGATAAGGTCAGCTAGTAAAGAATCCACCTGCTATGCAGGAGACCAGGGATTGATCCCTGGGTCGGGAAGAGTACCTGGAGAATAGAATGGCAACCCACTTGAGTATTCTTGCCTGAAGAATCTCCTGGGCAGAGGAGCCCCGTGGGCTACAATCTATGGGGTCGAAAAGAGTCTGACATGAGTGAGTGACTAAACCCTTGCTCCCAGGACTGGAGAAAGAAACTAAATTGCTTTGCACAAAGAAGTGGCAGGAAATTTGGGGGGCGTTGAGTGGAAGCAGGGGGGTGGGTGTGGGGTAGAGAGGGTGGAGAGGTGAGAGAGGAGATCACTCAGCATGGGGCTGATCTAATGTTTCCTGGGGTTGCCGTAATTATGCACAATAAGTGTAGTGGCTTAAAATAATACGAAGTAAATTTCTCACAGTTCTAGAGGCTAGAGACTAAAATCAAGGTGTCAGCTGGGCCGCATTCTCTCTGAAGCCTCTAGTGAAGCAGCCTTCCTTGCATTCTCTAGCTTCTTGGTTTCTTAGCTTCAATTCAGTTCTGTCGCTCAGTTGGGTCCGACTCTTTGCGACCCCATGAATCACAGCACGCCAGGCCTCCCTGTCCATCACCAACTCCCGGAGTTCACTCAGACACACGTCCATCGAGTCCATGATGCCATCCAGCCATCTCATCCTCTGTCATCCCCTTCTCCTCCTGCCCCCAATCCCTCCCAGCATCAGAGTCTTTTCCAATGAGTCAACTCTTTGCATGAGGTGGACAAAGTACTGGAGTTTCAGCTTTAGCATCATTCCTTCCAAAGAAATCCCAGGGCTGATCTCCTTCAGAATGGACTGGTTGGATCTCCTTGCAGCCCAAGGGACTCTCAAGAGTCTTCTCCAACACCACAGTTCAAAACCATCATTTCTTCGGCGCTCAGCTTTCTTCACAGTCCAACTCTCACATCCATACATGACCACAGGAAAAACCATAGCCTTGACTAGACGGACCTTTGTTGGCAAAGCAATGTCTCTGCTTTTCAATATGCTGTCTAGGTTGGTCATAACTTTCCTTCCAAGGAGCAAGCGTCTTTTAGTTTCATGGCTGCGGTCACCAGCTGCAGTGCTTTTGGCTTATGGCAGCATAATTCCAGCCTCTGCCTCCTTCCCACGCTTGTCTTTCCTCTGTGTGCTGTGTTGTGCTCAGTTGTGTCTGACCCCTTGCGAGCCTGTGGACTGTAGCCCACCAGGCTTCTCTGCCCTTGGAATTTTCCAGTCAAGAATACAGAAGTGGGGTGCCGTTTCCTACACAAGGGGATCTTCCCCACTCAGGAACTGAACCCACATCTCTCGTGTCTCCTACGTTGGTGGGTGGATTCTTTACCACTACTGCCACCTGGGAAGCCTCTCTTCTGTGTGTGTGTCTGTGTCCAAATTTTTCTCTGCTTATGAGACACCAGGCATTGGATTGGGCTGTGCTGCAGTTTAGTATGACTTCATCTTAACTTGATTGCATCTATGAAGAGCTTACTTCCAAATAAGAGAACATGTACAAGTTCCAGGTGGGCATGAATTTTGGGGGGATACTTTCCAACTTCATCCAGACTATTAGTGTGTGATTTGACTAAGGAATGGAAGTCCTAATATTCCATTTTCAAGAGGAATGAATGAATGAATGATGAATATGGAATTGTGATATAAAATTTCTCTTTGTCTTTACCCCCAGATTTTTAGGGTAAGTTAGTTATGCAAGTGTGGAAATCAAGGAAAAGGCATCTCTCTGCTTCTGTGAGATAAGAAGGGGACACACATGAGAAGTGAAATCAGGAATGCTGGAGGGGGGATCCTGAGAAGGTAAGGCCAGGAATGTTCCTGGGGACAAGAGCCAGGATCTGAACTGATATCTGGTTACAGATATGCAGAGAAATAAAACACAGAGATTCATCAGTGAGGATAAGGGGGCTTCTCATTTTCTCCAACTGTACTTCTATGTGTATTCCAAATTTTCTATGATGATTATAACTTGTTTCAACAATCAGGGAAAAAAGCAAAATTTATTTAAAAGAAGCCCATTTAAGGTCATGGATTATTTAGATTTAAATTCAGATCTTCAGAAAATGCCTAAAGAACTGCAAACTGAGCTCTTCCTTTCTTTAAGTCTCATCAGGCTGCTCAGTATTATTAAAGCCATAATCTTCATCCTCCATGAGTATAATTATCCTTTTCAAATTATTCCCTTTGATCAGCTTGGGAGTTTAAAAAAAATTATTATGATGATTTTATTAAGAAATCCCTAAGTTAAAGCAATTAGTAGTTTCCATACTAAAAATTAATCAGGACATATTACAGTTGTCCAGTAGCCACACAGACACACAGACACACACATGAAGTAGCTGTGACTTATAATTGGTCATAGTCTATTGTACCATACTTTGAAAAACAGACGAAGATTGAAGTTGTGAATAAACAGACAATAATCACCTACTACTTTTCATCACTATGCTAGAAACTGGAATATAGCAATAAACAGATTTTTTTCTGTTCTCAAAGGTCTTACATTTCAGTACAGAGGAAGAGTTAGGATTGTTGTTGTTTAGCTGCCAAATCGTGTCTGACTCTGCAACTCCATGGACTGTAGCCCACCAGGCTCCTCTGTCCATGGGATTTCCCAGGCAAGAATACTAGAGTGGGTTGCCATTTCCTTCTTCAGGGGGTCTTCCCTCCCCAGGGATCAAACCCGCCTCTCCTGCACAGACAGGCGGACTCTTTACCACTGAGCTACCAGGGGGAGGAGGGGGCGACAAAGAATGAGATGATTGGAGGGCATCACTGACTCAATAGACATGAGAGAGCAACCTCCAGAAGACAGTGAAGGACAGGGAAGTCTGGTGTGCTGCCGTCATGGGGTCTCAAAGAGTTAGACATGACTTAGTGAAAGAGCAACAACAACCAGGGAAGCAACCTTAGGATAGGGGAATAAATTAAACAATTACAATGATGTGATATAAGTGTTATGATAAAGGAGCGCCAGGCTATGAGAACATCCATCTGGTAGAACTGATGTAATCCGGGGTGGAGGTGGGGGAAGTTTAGGGAAGGTCTACTCCAGAAAGTTTGAACTGAGATCTAAGGATAAATAGGACTTTGTCAGGTATAAGAAGAGAAGGGAAAGCAGATCCATCAAGGAAGAAATTAGATGTGTAGTACTTGATTGTATTAGTAAGTAAGAACTGTTTCAGTTGCTGGTGTTAGTGACTCTAGTTAAGCAAAAGGAATTTGTTAATTCATGTAACTTGAAGGTGAAGAGGAAGTGTTAGCTTCACATGTGGCTGGATCCAAGCGCTCAAATAATGTCAGGTTTCTGTTTCTCTCTTTATATCTTTATTATGCTCATGACTTGGCATCATTTTCTAGGGCAGCTTCCTCCTCATCTGGAGCAACAGGGCCACCAGCAGTTGAGCCTCTTATTCTACTAATTCAAGAGCCACACAGAATGTTTTCTCCTTCCAATTTCCACTGGAAATAGTCTTTGTAGATGTTAACTCCTCTTGGTGATGTTAACTCTGGGAGATGGTGAAGGATAGGGAAGCCTGACATGCTGCAGTCCATGGGGTTGCAAAGAGTCAGATGCAACCTAGCAACTAAACAGCAACAACTCCTCTTGAGAGGAGATCATTCTCACCGAGGGAGGGCCCTAAACCAATGACTGGTGTCCTTAAAAGAATAGAGGACACAGAAACACAGAGAAAACAGTGATATGAAGACCGAGGCAGAGCTTGGAGCTGTGTCTCTACATCCAAGGGGCTCACTTGTATGGGAGCATGTCAGTGGTTTCATCCTGGGATTTGGAGTCAGGAGCCAGTCTGGGTCTCAGAGCCACTTACAATCTCTTAGTAGGAAAGATATAACAAAGTGCTGCTGGTGCACAGAAAAGTGGAGCAACTCACCAGGCTCGCTGCATATGCATGCAGGACTTTTCAGAGAGGGTGATTTCTCCCCTGAGTTTTAAACAACGAATTAGCCGGGTGACGGTAGAAAAGGCATTTGTAGCAGATGTTAGTGGTGCCCACTTATGCCTCCCTGGACATTGCTGCCTGGCCCAACAGGTGTGTTTCTGCACATGCTCATTATACTTGCAAAAATCAGCATCTGAACGCCTCTGCTTGAGGCCTCTGGACCTCCCAGAAACATATGCAAGAGGCTGAAAGTGCAGAGAATTAATCAGCCTCGGAACAACTTTCCCTCAGTGACTGGATAGAGTTGGTAGATAAATAACCAAGCAAATTCATCCTTCAGTTGGGAAAATTCTGAGTGTGTGTTACATAGTACCCCCATACTCATTAGAGAAACTCCGCTTCATTTGACTCCATCTGTAACCAGTTTGTTAATGCACCATTTATTGGCTTCCCTTCCTTTCCCTGTCTCACTTTTCTGCTTTGAACCTCAACTGGTACTTCCTGGGATCATCTTCCAAGTAAATCACTTGCATTTGATTTCTTGTCTCAGGGTATCCTTCTGAGGGAACCCCAAATTAGATAACATTCCACACAGAAAGGACAGCATGTACAAGAGCATGAGAATGTAAGCATGGACATCTCGCAACATATTTAAGACATTATCCAAATTATTTGAGAATCTGCTGCCTTGTCTTTTGGTCTAAAGTGTAAAGAATTATCTGGAGCGTAGAAATAAATGTGTACCATGTTATAACGACCCCTCTTTTATTCTGGAAATTGTTGGAGTCCAGAAGAAAAGCTGGGGATTGTTCATGTTCCCTGGAGCCCTCAGACCTACACAGGGCCCAGCATATGGTGTGCACTTAATAAGTATTTTTTAAAAAAATACTGTATTGGTGATTGACTGGTTTTTGGCTGTGCTGGGTCTTTGTTGTTGTGTGTGGGCTTTCTCTGGTTGCAGTGAATGGGGGCTATTCTCTAGGTGTGGCGTGTGGGCTCCTCATTGCAGTGGCTTCTCTTGTGGAAGCACAGGCTCTACGCATGCAGGCTTCAGTAATTGCAGCTTGGATGACCCAGAGCGCGGGCTCAGTAGTTATGGCACATGCGCTTAGTTGCTCTGCAGCATATGGGATCTTCCAGACCAGAGGTCAAACCAGCATCCCCTGCATTGGCAGGGGGATTCTTAATCACTGGAGCATTAGGGAAATCCAATAAGTATTTTTTGAAGTGATGATTTTATTGTGTTGAAATTGGGGTGTTGCAAAATTCCAGTGCTTTGTATACAATACCCATCTGATAAATACTTTTTGAACAGAACTGAAGGACACTTAGCCAAAAAAATTTAAAAAAGCCTTTCTTTGACAGGCATTGTGCCACCTAGTGGTGACTTTGAGGAGGGGGACTTTGCAGGCCCTGGTTGTGTGCACTAGACTCTCAGGAACTTCGATTTTAGTTAGGGTGCAAAGTTGTAACGAGAAGAAAATGGCAACCCACTCCAGTGTTCTTGCCTGGAGAATCCCAGGGACGGCGGAGCCTGTTGGGCTGCCGTCTCTGGGGTCGCACAGAATCGGACATGACTGAAGCGACTTAGCAGCAGCAGCAGCAAAGTTGTAAACTCAGTTCTTTGTAAGACCAAAACAATAGAAAAGTTAAATGTCCACAAGAGGGGAATAATAAATTAAATGATGCTATATCATTTCCATAAAACATTATGCAGCAATTAAAATGAATTAACTTGATCTATCTGCATCTACACAGAAATTTCTCCAAGACTTGCTATTCAAGTGATAAACTGAAGTCACAGAACATACATATAATATGATGTCACCATGTCAAAAAAAAAACTCACCAAAATACACCCATATCTTTGCTTGTTTGATTGAGTGGGGTGATGAGATGAATTTTAAGTCCTTTCCAGTTCTGAGATTCTATAATTTTAAGACAAGTCAAAGTCTATAGTTCCTTTAAAAAACATACTGCTTTGACCCATCATGTAAGAAAACTATAAAGCTTTATGGAGGGACATAAAAGAAGACTTGTATAAATGGAGACACATGGCAGTTTCCTAGACTGATAGAGTCAACACTTGGAAAGGATGGGTTTATTCAGAACTGTTGGGACCACAGTCACCTTGGTGGTCCTTACCACAAGAAGGACATATGCATGTGTTTGTAAAAGCTCCCTGGGCCTAATCATTCAGAAAATATTTTAGGTTACATTATATTACATTCTATAAATGGGCAGCCAACTGGTTTCTGCTTAATATCTATGACCAGAAAAACACAAGAATGGATGAAGAGGAGTCTCAGTGTAGTTATCCAAATAAAAAGTCATGTTCCTTGCTTAATTCTCACATCTGAGTAAATTTTCAGACCCAGACCATGGAACCCATTGACCAGAGGAGGTGGCTAGGTCCCTAGGAAGAAGGACCCTGAAACATTGGGACAAGTATACTGGGGAAACAGGAACATCCAGATATTTCTCAGGATTTGAAAGGATCTTGTTACCCAGAAATACAAAGTACTATCATGGCTCCTCTGGAAGAAAGGGGACTTCTGAGTGTCAGAGAACAAGCAGAGTCCTTGATAACACAGAGCTTACAGTGATCCTGGGCCTACAGACCCACCCATTTCCCCAGACTCTTGAATTCATAAATGGGAATATAAATTGGGCAGTTGGAGCAAGCCTGCACATTAAGTTCTTGGCCTTTATTTCTCATGTGGGGAAGTCCAAGTGAACACCTTTGAAACTATCCCTTCTCTACCAAGTTGAAAAAATAAATTAAAACCAATATTTCATCCAAGGGGATGTGGAGGTGACGGTGGAATAGATGCTACCATGAGCAGCCTAAAGGATGCAGGAATGGGTGCCCCTTAAACGGCCACGTTTCCATTTGGTTTGCCTGTCAGCCCCCTTCAGAAACCAGGAGGATGGCTTACAGACTACTGCAGACCTAACCATGAGGGGTCCTGATCACAGCCATCGTGTCAGCTCTGTGACCCACATGATACAGAATCTGGACCGCTCGGGCATCCGCCAGAACACCATACCTGTTTCACTGATGACACGATGCTAATCAGGCAGAATGAGCAACAGGTGGCTGGTATGTTGGAAACCTTGGTAGGAAACATGCTCTTCGGAGGGTGGGAGATAAATCTGTGAAGATTCAGGGAACTGCCACTTCAATTTCCAGGGAACCAGTGGTCAGAGATATGCCAACATAGATCCTTTGAAACAAAAGGCAAACTACAAAATACAGACAAGCAAGATAAAAGAAAAAATTATTTTAAAATGCTCTAAAAGTGATACCTAAAAACAGTGTTTCTATCCTTTAAGATGTTCTTCACTGTGCAAAGATATAAATATAACAGACTAAATTTGTAATTAAAGTATCATATCACTATCTGGTATCCTGAAGTCTACTATACACATCACTTTGTAGCCAGCTATTTTCAACTAATGTCCAGATGCTGCAGGTTATCCCTCATCTTCCTTAAAACGTGCCATGTGGAAGCAGACAGTTCTCACACTCTGAAGACTGTTTCTATCAGTGCAACTTCTGAACCAAGAAACCTTAGCGTTATGGTAGCCTTTGAATCACTTTTCTTTCCGGCCAGCACAGCAGGCCATATCTACAGCGGGCACACCCTTGCCTGGATCACGCTAGTGAAGATGTTCCTCGGCAAGCGGCCTAGCCCATAGTCACGTGCCTCCTCCAGCCACGCGGGGGCACTAGAGCGCCATAGTTCACACGGGACCCCGGCCCTCTGGGAGGACGAATCTGGGCGAGTGTGTTGACTGCCCGGTGTGGGCGGAGCAAAAGGCGTCCCGGTCCTTGCCGGGGGCAGGAAGTGAAGAGGCCGGGCTTCGCTGGCGGGGTGTGCGCGTGCGCAGAGGTCGGGTCGGCGGACTTCGCTTTTGCTGCTGGTGGGGTCTGTCCTGGTGGGGACACCTTTGCTATAGAGTGGGCCGGGCCCCGGGGAGGGGACAGAGTACTGGAGTTGGGGCGGAGAGAGCTTTGAGGAGCGCTGGGGTGCGGAGCGAGGACCCTGTGGACCCGGCGGGGTGGGGATGGCGAGGCCTGGGGTGGGGGAGGACGACAGGGCGCCCGGGCGGGAATAGAGGGGGCGGCGTGTGGAGTCGGGGAAGAGGGGCGAGCGGGAAAGGAGGACGTGGGAGTAAAGCCTCCTTCTCCCGCCTGGTCCCCTTTTGGTGTGAATTGCAGGGACGCCAGGGCGCTACCGTGCAGCGCGGGAGTTGCAAATAGACAGGTGGCTGTATTTTCCGGCGAGATAACCCCTCTCCCAGCCTTCTCGTGTAGGGATCCCTTTTTAAAAGCTGTGTTTCTAATGTAGTATCATGTGCTTCACAGTGACATCTCCCGTGGAAAACCGATTCCAACCGCTTTAGGCATCTTGAGACTCAAACCTCTTTTACTTCCTCACTCTTAAAAGTCGAGAAAAGTTTTCCTACCTAAACCCCAGTGAAAAATAGGAAATTCCCTGTCTGAACAGCTGTAGCGTATTGAAACAATTTCTTCATGAACTTGTCTACAGAAATCACTTTTTGTGCTCTTTAAATAATGTCTCTTGCTTGTGTAAAGTGGAACAACAGTTACAGTGTGCATGAGACATTTTAGTCCAGGGAAATGAAAATACTTCATTGAGGATTCAGGGATTGATCAGCTATAGTGATTCCAACCAATGCAACCAAATCCTCACTAAAAGGATTTGGGTTCATATCCATCATTCTCAGCTGTGGTGAAAGGGTGTAGGCTGACATTTGGAAGCCTAAGAACCAAGTCTGTTGCCTTCCAATTTATTATTATTTTTTTAAGCCTTCCATCATGTGTGTACTTTGCTTGAATGATTATTTTAAAGTACATGTCCTATTTTTGCCGATCTAACAGCTGTTGCCATAGAAACTAGAGAAGAAATAGTCATTTTCAGCAGAGTTGTTAAAACTGTCTTCTAGGCTTCAGCTGTGAGTGCCAGTGAGGGCTGTACTTGCACATTCTGAGATGGTACTTAAAGAATTAAGGATCTGAAATGTTCTTAGAGGCTAACAATCCAAATTGTTTAATTTTCTCGCATCATTAATTTAATAATCCTAGAAGTTTGCCAGCTACCTTTGTTGACCTGCTGCTGTTCTTTGAAGAGGATACATAAGCCTGGATTCTGCTCTGTGAAGTCTAGTCGTTGGCTCTTTGAAAATGTATAAATAGACTCCTTCTCCCATTCTTTACCCTTTTTTAAGGATAAAGCAGGGATTACAAACTATCAGGCACTATTTCTGTTCTAAGTGACACTTGTCGGTGATATAAATAATAGTGTTTTTGCTTGTATGTGTAATAAGTATGGTGTCGGGCTTTTGCTTATACCTTCTGTGTCAGTAGAACACTTCACATTTCACAGAAGTCGAGAGTGGTGAGCAGGAGTTTGCTTGACATGTGAGCAGAGCTAAGCAGTGTAAATAGATATGCGCAGACAGAGATGAGAGGTTTTTTTCTTTCTTTCCGCTGAGAGGTGTAAGTAAATCCGTGGGTCTGGAACCTAGGAGTTGGTGAAGAAAGGGTGGGGAAGGTGCCTGGAGAAATTGTGGGAAGTGGTAATTTGCAGGGTTTGGTCTACAGTATGTAGGAGTTTATTGACGTGCATGGAAACCAATGGAAATTACAAATACAGTTGGCTTTATTGGCTCGGGGCTTACAACAGTAGTCATACATTCTGTAAAAATGTAAATAGCACAGAAATACAGAAGATGGAAATGCTGAATCCTTACAGCCATCACCCTGCCGCTCCACATAACCGCTGTGAATGCTTTGGTATATATTCCTTTGGACTTATTTATAAATATTTGTGTATACTGCCATATTTTAAGCATTACTACTTTTGCAAATTAGGTAGTGATTTTTGTCTGGTTTGTTTTCTGTGGTATCCTTGGCATTCAGAAAGGTATGTGGTATGGTATGTAGCAGGCACTTATTCAATATTTAATGTATGAATGAATAATAAATAATTCAGAGGTCAGAATCAAAAGGGACAAACATGGCAGTCTAGGCCTATGCCCCAAATTTAGGCTGTAGAGTGTACTTATAAAAAGGGAGTGTGGTTGGTCAGTGACTGAAACTGGTCCCCTAGAGTAATGAAAAGAGTATGTTGTTTTTGCAGTTTGGACTTTTGGTAGAAGACATTCTATATATAAACCTTAAGTACACTTTCATATTTGAAATCTTAAGTTTTTTTTTCTGCATCTGCCCAAATGGTGTGCATAATTGCCTTTCTGAACTATTTTGCTACTCATGGATATACTTTCTTTTTTAAAATTCATACAGTGTATGGCACTTAATAAAAGGCCATGTTTTACTGTCCTTTAATAGTCTTACTAAAGTACTTTCCCCCCAGCCCCAACTAGATTACAACCTCTGTGAGGTCAGGGATTGAATTTTATGCTGTGTCCATAACTCACATACCACCTAGCCAATGAAGCATCTTCCTAGCTACCCAAATACTAATTTTAAAATGATTTCCAGGCCTAAAATATTTTACCACTTTTCATCTAGGTTCAAAGGAGAAGAAAACTAGAAAATATCTTGTTATTAATGTTAAAATATTATATACAATGTCAGCTTCGACTCTACTGATTTAGAATCGGTAGTAATTCAAAAAGGGTTAACTAGAAGTTAACACTTGCTTAGCATGCTCTTTATTCAGATTATACATTAATAATGCAAGGGCAGAATGTATAAAGTATGTAAAAATGTTGAGCAGTATTCAAATAGTTTGATATATAGATAATACTATTTATGAAAATTGATGTTCTGAAGCATCTTTCCAGATAATAGTATATTAACCTAGACTGAATTAGATTTATGTATTTTTACCTTCAACTTTTATTGGGCTTCCCCAGTGGCTCAGCTGGTAAAGAACCTGCCTGCCAAAGCAGAAGATGCAATTTTTATTATGAAGATTTTGAAACACTAAAGAAAACTGAAAAAAAAAATTTACGGCACGTATATAACCACTACTTTACACAAAGATTGCTACCATTTTTAGTATATCAGATTTATGTCCTGTGTGTATGTATGTAGGTAATTTTATTATAGAATTTGGAAGTTTCATTCATGATGAAGAGAGTATTCAGCAAGTATTTCAGTTATAAGATACTTGCCTCCATAACCACATCTTTGTCAACTAAGAAAATAAGCAGTACCTACCTAAAAGAACCTAAAAGCAAATTCATATTCAGATTATCCCAGTAGTTCCAATTGTCTTCTAAGGCTAATTTTTTTCTTTCAAAGTAGGATCTAATCAGAGTTTACACATTGTGTTTGGTTGTCTCTTTTTAGTATCTTTTTTTTTTTTTAAATTTTATTTTTTTTTAAATTTTAAAATGTTTAATTCTTACATGCGTTCCCAAACATGAACCCCCCTCCCGCCTCCCTCCCCATAACATCTCTCTGGGTCATCCCCATGCACCAGCTCCTAAAAAAATATCTTAATGTGTAGTTTATACACAGTAAATTGGACATATTTAAACTGTACATATGTTTGGACTTAGTGTATGTTTATGAAATCAGCAACACAATCACAATAGTGAGCATTTTAATTGTCCCCCAAACTTTGTAATTCCTCCTCTTGCCCCTCTTTACCTCTCCAACCTCTGATTTCTCTGTAACTATAAATAAGTCTGCATTTCCTACAGTTAATGTTATAAAGCTGGGATCATAGAGTATGTGTTTTGGAGGAGAGCAGTGTTTTTTCCTGTGTATGGGTCTGGCTTCTCTCACTTGCTAGTATGGAGAAAATAAAATTGCTTTTGTGTATTGCTCTTGTATTCTGCCACCTTACGCTCATTCTAATAGTTTTTGTTTGTTTGTTTCATTTGTAGATTTCTTTGGATATTTTGGATAGACAGTCATGTTATCATAAAGATGATCTATATTTCTTATCTGGATGCCATTTATTTATTTAGTTCTGTACATATTTACTCAATTCAATCACACTTACCAACATCTCCAGTATAATGTTGAATAGAAGTGGTGGGAGTGGACATCTTTTCCTTGGTCTGATCTTAGGAGGAAAGTATATCATTTACCAGCAAACATACTGTTGGATATAGATACCTGTAAATATCTTAGTTTACTGAGTGTTTTTAAAGATTGGTTCTTGACCTTTTTGGGGGCTGTGTTGGATCTTCGTTGTTTGCTTCTAGTTGCAGTGAACAAGGGCTGGCTGTTCTCTCGTTGCAGTGTGTGGCTTCTCATTGCAGTGGCTGCTTCTGTTGCAGAGCACGGGCTCTAGGGCCTGCAGGCCTCAGTAGTTGCAGCTCCCAGGCTCTGGAGCACGGGCTCCGGGGTTGTGGCTCCCGGGCTCTGGAGCACAGGCTCAGGAGTTGGGGCATGCAGGCTTTGTTGCCCCTTGGCATCTGGGATCCTTCTGGGTAAGGTATTGACCCCATCTCCTGTGTTGGCAGATGAATTCCTTATCACGGAGCCACCAGGGAGGCTCCTGGTTGTTGGATTTTATCAAATGCTTTTTCTGTATCTTCTGAGATGATCATGTGGTGGTTTTTCAGTTAGGGTGAATTACTTTGATGTATGAATTTTTATTCAGCCTTACATTCCTGGGACAAATGTCACTTGGTCATGATGTATTGTCTTTTTAACATATTGTTGAGTTAGATTTCCTAAAATATTAAGAATTTTTGTATCTATACTCATGAGGGTTATTATTTTGTAGTCTTTTTGTAATTATCCTTTTTTTTTTTTTTTCTGTCTTTGTTATCAGGTGATGCTGGTCTTAAGAAATGGGTTGCAAAGTATTCCTTTTTAATTTCCTGAAAGAGTTTCTATAGAATTGTTATTTCTTCTTTAAATGTTTAGTAGAATTCCCCAGTGAAGCCTTTTGGTTCTGGAACTTTCATTGTGGGAAGGTTTTCAACTATAAATTCAATTTAAAGATCATGTATAAGGTTCTTTGTTTCTTCTTGAGAAAGCTCTGGTAATCTGTGTTTTTCAAGGAATGTGTACATTTAGTCTAAGGTGTCAAATTTAAGATTTTCTCTTTCATTGGTTTTAAGAAATTTTATATACCTTGGAGTAATTTTCTTTGTGTTTCCAGTGTGTGTAATTTGTTAAACTTGTTGATTTGAAGGTTTACAATTTTCCTCGAATTTGGAAAATTTTCAGTCAGTCAGTCACTTTAGTCGCTCAGTCATGTCCGACTCTTTGAGACCGCATGGACTGTAGCACACCAGGCCTCCCTGTTCATCAACAACTCCTGGAGTTTACTCATACTCATGTCCATTGTGTCGGTGATGCCATCCAACCATCTGATCTTCTGTTGTCCCCTTCTCCTCCCACCTTCAGTCTTTCCCAGCATCAGGGTCTTTTCAGATGAGTCAGTTCTTCACATCAGGTGGCCAAAGTATTGGAGTTTCAGCTTCAGCATCAGTCCTTCCAATGAATATTCAGGACTGATTTCCTTTAGGATGGACTGGTTGAATCTCCTTGCAATCCAAGGTACTCTCAAAGGTCTTCTCCAGCACCACAGTTCAAAAGCAACAATTCTTCAGTGCTCATCTTTCTTTATAGTCCCACTCTCACACCCAGATGGGACTACTGGGAAAAACCATAGCCTTGACTAGATAGACCTTTGTTGGCAAAGTAATGTCTCTGCTTTTTAACATGCTGTCTAGGTTGGTCATAACTTTTCTTCCAAAGAGCAAGTGTCTTTTAATTTCATGGCTGTAGTCACCACATGCAGTGATTTTGGAGCTCCCCAAAATAAAGTCTGTCACTGTTTCCATTGTTTCCCCATCTATTTCCCATGAAGTGATGGGACCAGATGCCATGATCTTCGTTTTCTGAATGTTGAGTTTTAAGCCAACTTTTTCACTCTCCTCTTTCACTTTCATCAAGAGACTCTTTAGTTCTTCTTTGCTTTCTGCCATAAGTGTGGTGTCATCTGCATATCTGAGGTTATTGATATTTCTCCCAGCAATCTTGATTCCAGCTTGTGCTTCATCCAGCCCAGTGTTTCTCATGATGTACTCTGCATATAAGTTAAATAAGCAGGGTGACAATATACAGCCTTGATGTACTCCTTTCTCTGTTTGGAACCAGTCTGTCGTTCCATGTCCGATTCTAACTATTGCTTCCTGACCTGCATACAAATTTCTCAAGAGGCAGATCAGGTGGTCTGGTATTCCCATCTCTTTAAGAATTTTCCACAGTTTGTTGTGAGCCACACAGTCAAAGGCTTTGGTATAGTCAATAAAGCAGAAAGGGATGTTTTTCTGGAACTCTGTTGCTTTTTCGATGATCCAACTGATGTTGGCAATTTGATCTCTGGTTCCTCTGCCTTTTCTAAAACCAGATTAAACATCTGGAATTTCACGGTTCATGTATTGCTGAAGCCTGGCTTGGAGAATTTTGAGCATTACTTTATTAGCGTGTGAGATGAGTGCAATTGTGCAGTAGTTTGAGCATTCTTTGGCATTGCCTTTCTTTGGAATTGGAATGAAAGCTGACCTTTTCCAGTCCTGTGGCCACTGCTGAGTTTTCCAAATTTGCTGGCATATTGAGTGCAGCACTTTCACAGCATCATCTTCCAGGATTTGAAATAGCTCAACTGGAATTTCATCACCTCCACTAGCTTTGGTCATAGTGATGCTTCCTAAGGCCCACTTGACTTCACATTCCAGGATGTCTGACTCTAGGTGAGTGATAATACCATCGTGATTATCTGGGTTGTGAAGATCTTTTTTGTATAGTTCTTCTGTATATTCTTGCCACCACTTCTTAATATCTTCTGCTTCTGTTAGGTCCATACCATTTCTGTCCTTTATTGAGCCCATCTTTGCATGAAATGTTCCCTTGGTATCTCTCATTTTCTTGAAGAGATCTCTAGTCTTTCCCATTCTGTTGTTTTCCTCTATTTCTCTACACTGATCACTGCAAAAGGCTTTCTTATCTCTCCTTGCTATTCTCTAGAAAATTCTGGCCAGTATTTTTCAAGTGTTTTTTCCTATGTACGCTCCCTTCCCACTTTTCTTGGAGTCCATTTACTCCATTTGAGTTATTCCACACCTCATTGATGCTTTATGCATTTCTTACGGTTTATTTTCTTTCTGCATTCCATTTTCGATGGGTTTTATCATTATTTCAGGTTCATAAGTCTTTATTTCTACAATGTCTAATTTGCTGTTAGTCTCATCCAGGGTAATTTTTATTAAAGACATTGTATTAGTAATTTTCTTATATAGAAATTCAACATCGATCTTTTGAAAAATTATATTCTTTACCTCTATATAACATGCTCATCTCTTTGATTTAGGAGGACCATTGGACTCTGCTAGGTTTTACCTCTTTGCATAGTGGCCTGAAAACTCTCCAGGCAGAAGGTTGGGATGGTCGTAAGTTTCCTTTATCTGTTTTCTCCCTGTCTCTCAGGGATGACTGTTCTTCATTGCCTAATGTCCATATGGTGAAACCTTTGTATGCAGTTCAGTCACTCAGTCGTGTCCGACTCTTTGTGACCCCATGAACGGCAGCACACTAGGCCTCCCTGACCATCACTGGCTCCCGGAGTCCACCCAAACCCATATGCATTGAGTTGGTGATGCCATCCAACCATCTCATCCTCTGTCATCCCCTTCTCCTGCCCTCAATCTTTCCCAGCATCAGGGTCTTTTCAAATGAGAACTCTTTGCATCAGATGGCCAGAGTATTGAAATTTCAGCTTCAACATCAGTCCTTCCAATGAACACCCAGGACTAATCTCCTTTAGGATAGACTGGTTGGATCTCCTTACAGTCCAAGGGACTCTCAAGACTCTTCTCCAACACCACGGTGAAAAAGCATCAATTCTTCGGCGCTCAGCTTTCTTCATCATCCAACTCTTGCATCCATACATGACTACTGGAAAAACCATAGCCTTGACTAGACGGACCTTTGTTGGCAAAGTAATGTCTCTGCTTTTGAATATGCTATCTAGGTTGGTCATAACTTTCCTTCCAAGGAGTAAGCATCTTTTAATTTCATGGCTGCAGTCACCATCTGCAGTGATTTTGGAGCCCCAGAAAAATAAAGTTAGCCACTGTTTCCACTGTTTCCCCGTCTATTTGCCATGAAGTGATGGAACCGGATGCCATGATCTTAGTTTTCTGAATGTTGAGGTTTCAGCCAACTTATTCACTCTCCTCTTTCACTTTCATCAAGAGGCTCTTTAGTTCCTCTTCACTTTCTGCCATAAAGGTGGTGTCGTCTGCATGTCTGAGGTTATTGATATTTCACCTGGCAATCTTGATTCCAGCTTGTGCTGATACTGAAGCTGCAGTATTTTGGTCTTCTGATGTGAACAGCTGACTCATTGGAAAGTCCCTGATGCCGGGAAAGATTGAGGGTTGAAGGGGAAGAAGGTGTCAGAGGGTAAGATGGCTGGATGGCAGCACCAATTCAATGGGCTTGAACTTGGACAAACTTTAGAAGATGGTGACGGGCAGGGAGGCCTGGCATGCTGCAGTCCATGAGGTCGCAAAGAGTTGGACCTGACTGAGTGAACAACAATAATAATAATTAGCAGTGTTGAGCATCTTTGCATGTGCTTTTTGGCCATCTGTATGTCTTCTTTGGAAAAATGTCTATTTAGGTCTTCATATTCTGTTCTTTCAGTTCTTTTCAGTGAGAAGATAAGTCCCTTTCCCTCTCTCTTGACCTGAATCAGAAGTGTCAGCATTATATTTGAAAGGAACAAATTGGTATTTTAAAAAATACATTTTGTGTTAGATTTTAGTATTCCATTAAATGCTCTTTGATCTGGTTACTGCCAATTGCTGAAACTTTCCCTGGTGGCTCAGCTGGTAAAGAATCCGCCTGCAATGTGGGAGACCTAGGTTCAATCCCTGGGTTGGGAAGATCCCATGAAGAAGGGAATGGCTACCCATTCCAGTATGCTGGCCTGGAGAATTCCATGGACCATGTACAGTCTGTGGATTCGCGAATAGCTGGACATGACTGAGTGACTTTCACTTTCTTACTTTCAGTCCTGTTTTTGTTTAATCTATTTCTTGTTCCCCAAATAATTTAGCTGATAAAATAAAAATAGACTTCTTTCAACTAAAATTTTAAAAAAAGAAGAAAAAAGGCCAGATTTGTTGGACATTGTAAGTACATGTTGCTGAGTTAATAAAAAGTTAGTAAAACCTCTTTGGTTTTTGTTGTTAAGAGGAATTGCTGCGTGAGTGGTGAGTAGAAACCCAAGGTAATTTGGTTGGAGACCTGTTGAAGGAAGAACAACTTTTCAACGTGTTATATTTCCAGTTTGGTAATATATATTTTGCTGGGACTATTTATAGTTTATATTTTGTGTTCCAGATAATCAAGTAAAACAAAGATGAGCTTCATCTATGGACTGCAGCCTGCTGCTAGAAACTGTTTTTTCTTCCGATTTAATTTACTGACCAACTGGAGAAAATGTAACACGCAAGCTGTAACCTCACGAGACTTTCATCAGGTGAAAATTAACCATATAGTAAATAAATCTCCGGGCCTGGGAGTAAATCACGGTGATAGATGGACTCTTCTGCCTGAAAACTTTCTCTTCTATAGGACTTTTAATACCAAAAGAAAAGGCTGCCTTTTGAGCACCAGAAGTAAGGAAATTTCGATGATTAGCCGAAAATGTACCGCATGGACCGACTCTCTTTCAAGACAGCTGCTGATGAAGGACGTTCCCATAGTTCCTGCTCATTCAGTGTTGCATCCCTTGAACTGTTTACCCACGAGAGACATCAGGAGTTTCCAGACTTCTCCACGGTGCCAAGCTGCTCCTGTTCCTCTGTTGTTGATGATTCTTAAGCCAGTGCAGAAACTGCTTGCAATCATTGTGGGCAGGTAAAATGCTTTTTAAAATATAAGCTTCTATATTAAAAGTTTGTAAAACTGTACTTTTAAAGAAAAATTGGTAGATTTCCCTCCCATGATTAGCACCGAAGTTCAGTTTCTAAATAGTTGGTGTATATATATATATATGTATATATGCCTTAATAATCTTGAAATCATTTGCTTCATATATAATACAGAAATGTGATATGTAAAAATTCTTATATATCTTATCTAGACACTATTTTAAAGATCTTATAATTACAAAAATCAGAAATGTTTGTTACAGTTCATGTGTAAGAACCGTACTTACAAACATTCCTTTTTAGTTCATGAAATTTGGGGCAATGAATCATGAAACTGAAGAACTTTGCTCATTTAAGAAAGAACTCCTAGCCAAGTTAACTCTTAATTAGTATTTGTTTATTTTTCTATTCTATTTCCAACAAATCTTTGTTTTCTCTTGGTGATCCTTTATAGGACTTAATGTTTTTAAAGCTAAATAATACTTCGTATTTAACTTAAAACTCCTCCCTCATAATTAATCTTGTTTTCTCTTATTTGCTCCATGAAGATTGAAGAAAGGTAAAGTTAAGCATTGTCTCCCTATAAAGTTATTTCATATTTGGTAGCTATGAAGTGCCTTCTAGCCTTTTTACTTCCATAATAATCAACCCAGTTTTCTTTTTATCCAAAATCGAGAACTTGTACTCTAATTTATGGTGTTCTTTATGACTAAGCTTTGGCACTCAGAAAATATACAGTTAATTTAGCTCTCAATTTAAGTATGACTTCAAAGAAAGCTAGAGCTAGGCAGTCGTCAAAGAAGTAAAACCAGCTTTTATTCAGAACTTTTGCAGTGGGAGAAAAGAGACCTCAGTATAGAACCAGAGTCAGTTCTGAATACACCATGGGCTGTGCAGGTAGTGTGGGGGTTGGTAGATGGAAAACTACAGAGAGGAAACATCAGGAGCCAGGAGGGATTCTACTCAATCTGGTCTACCAGAGTTACTGCCGAAGACAAGTGAGAGTGATCAGATACTACCCAACTATGGTGCCTATCCATGTCCTGTTTAGAAACGCACTTCACAGCAGGAGGTGAGCAGTGGGTGAACAAGCGAAGCTTCATCTGTATTTAACAGCTGCTCCCCATCACTTGTATTACTGCCTGAGCTTTGCCTCTTATCAGATCAGCAGCAGGATTAGATTCTCTTAGGAGCATGAATCCTACTGTGAACTGGGCACGTGAGGAATCTAGGTTGCGTGTTCCTTATAAGAATCATCCCAAAACCATTCCCTCACCACCACCCCAGGTCCATGGAAAAATTGTCTTCCACAAACCAGTCCCTGGTGCCAGAAGGGTTGGGGACCACTGACCTGGAGGATAACGGAGAAGGCAATGGCACCCAACTCCAGTACTCTTGCCTGGAAAATCCATGGACGGGAGAGCCTGGTAGGCTGCAGTCCATGGGGTCGCTAAGAGTCAGACATGACTGAGCGACTTCACTTTCACTTTTCACTTTCATGCATTGGAGAAGGAAATGGCAAGCCACTCCAGTGTTCTTGCCTGGAGAATCCCAGGGACGGGGGAGCCTGGTGGGTTGCTGTCTATGGAGTCGCACAGAATCAGACATGACTGAAGCAACTTGGCAGCAGCAGCAGACCTGGGGGATGATGAATGATAAGTAACAGGTTGGATATCACGAGTAATCAGATATGTAGGATGAGGGATTCTGACTTAACTGACCTGTGCAGAGATGAACACAGGAGTCCTGAAGCCAAAATATTCATGGGAGTCTAAGTAGAGTTTGGTCCAGGAGAGAATCTTTGTCACAATTCAGCCCAGGTTCTTGGGCTGGTAGATCTTTTTCCTCCTTTTAAATTATTTAACTTTTTGTTATTACCGTTATAAATCACCTGAAATTTTGTTTTAGGTTATGTTTTCATGCATTTTAAATAATAGTGTCATACATTTTTAAATTGGAAATAAGTATACTTCATAGCTTGATCTAAGTCTTTTTAGGTTGAAACACTTTAAGGGCCTTTTAGGTATATCACTTAGCAGGACTAAAATAACTTAAAGAAGTTGTTTTATAAAATAAATTTTGTCTAGAGAATGATATATATATTTTAAATGTTTGTTGCAATTTCACAGATGAACTCATAGGGAGAATTTTTTGTTCAGGTACTGAAAACAGCATTGTTATTTTAGTGGCTAAGTCATGTCCAACTCTTTGTGACCCTGTAGATTGTAGCCTGCCAGGCCCCTATGTCCATGGGTTTTCCCAGGCAAGAATATTGGAATATTTCCCAGGCAAGAATATTCCTTCTCCAGGGGAGCTTCCAAACCCAGGGATTGAATCTGGGTCTCCTACTTTGGCAGGCAGATTCTTTACCACTGAGCCACCTGGGAAGCCACTGAAAACATTACTGGTTGTCAGAATGTCTGTGAATCCTAGGAAGCAGCAGAGAGTATTGTTGCCTGGTAGAGCTGGACCTCCTCAGATGTTATCCATAAAATCTCTGATTTCTGTGTTTACAGTGCCTGTGCTCTTATTACCTCTCCTTTGTCGTGTTCTCTGTAGCTTAGTGGAGTTTCTGCTACTGCGCAATATTTGTTTCTAAAATCAGTGCTGAGATCGTTTCCCTTGCGTCTGACTGAAGTACCAGCAGATTGTGCCAGATGTCTGATGTCTGATGAGCAGTGGGGGGAGTGGTTAAAGGTGAAGATTTATTGTACTGTAAGCCTTCAGTTGTTTATTTGCACAATTCATCCCTATTACCACATTGCCTTCCTGATTTTCCTCTTATTAACTCTGTGACCTTGGATAAGTTGTTTAACTTCTCTATGCCTCAATTTTCTCTTCTGTAACAGGGTTATTATGAAGATTAAATGAGATGACATACGTACAGCAATTAGAAGAGTACCTTGAATGTGCTCAATAGTCAATAAATGTGAACTAATGGTAGTTAGTGTAAAACGACTTCTCACTTAGCTCGTTTAAAATAACTGAAGAAGAAAATTCAAATGAGCATTAGGATTTTTAACTATAGCTCTGTATAATTGATTGCTTTTTTATCATTTGGCTAAGAATTTTACCAACTGGAAAAAACCCGTCTATACAGAGAAATAGAAAAATTCAAGCCTTTGATGGCAAAATTTTAGCATAAGCATTAAGTTTTGGTAGTATGTACTGATTTTGTTATCAGAACTTTTTGTTATCAGAATTTTTCTTTTTGCTCTAGGGGCATAAGAAAATGGTGGCAGGCACTTCCTCCTAACAAGAAGGAACTATTTAAAGAAAGTTTAAGGAAGAATAAATGGAAGCTCTTCCTTGGCTTGAGTAGTTTCGGATTGCTTTTTGTAGTGTTTTATTTTACACATCTGGAAGTGAGTCCGGTCACAGGAAGGAGCAAGCTACTGTTATTGAGGAAAGAACATTTCAGACTTTTATCAGAACTGGAATATGAAGCAGTAAGTAGAAAGATTCATTTTTAAATTAGATTCCTTGATACAATATTCAAAGCAGGAGTTTCTTAAACATGAACAATGTACTACTTTTTAATTTTAATCTCTGATGGGGAATTAGCCTTTTTTCCAAAACGTCTCAGACCTTTCATGCTTTGTATTCCTGCCCTCTACATCGCCTTTCCTCACCCAGCCAACTCCTGATTGCAACATGTCACCTTAAATGTCACTTTCTCAGGAAAGCCTTCCTTGATTATCCCGACTGGGTTAAGTAGTGAGGCTGTGTTAGGCCCTAGGGGATATCCTTCATAACAGACTACATTATGAATCAGTCATTTGTAGCTTGATCACTGCTTGGCTATATTGGGGCTAGGTATCCTACTTTTATTTTCTCTTTGCATACTGTACTTTCCTTTTAAAAACACTTATCATGAGGGTAGAAGCATCATAATTATTTGCATAATTATCTATTTGCTGATCTGTCTCCCTTGCTAGACTAACTCCAGGGGTTCAAAGAGCCTGTTTGTTTTGTTTATCATTTTATTTTAAGTACTGGCACAGTGTACAAAGTATGCTTACTATATATTTTTTTTTTAACAAATAGATCTGTAATTTGAATTTTTGTATCTTGAAAATTAAGTAGAATAACGTAGTTTGCCATCCCCTAAACATCAATTTGGGCAGTTGATTATGTATATATTTTCTTTCTCATTAAAAAAAAATCTATTAATTTATTGGCTACTCTGGTCCTTCACAGCTGCATGAGGGCCTTCTCTAGTTGCAGCAAGTGGGAGCTACGTTCTAGTTGCAGAGTGCAGGCTTCTCATTGAGGTGGCTTCTCTTGCTGTGGAGCACAGGCTGTGGGTGTACAGGCTTCAGCGGTTGCTATGTGGGCTCAGTAGTTGCAACTCCTGGACTCTAGAGCACAGGCTTCTGTAGGCCATGGGCTTAGCTGCCTCGTAGTGTGTGGAATCTTTCCAGACTAGGGATCGAACCCATGTCCCCTGCATTGGCAGGCAGACTCTCAACCACTGGGCCACCAGGTTGCCACAGTTATTATGTTCTTTTAAAAAATTTTTTACAAATTATATTCTTTGAGTACAAAATAAAGTCGGATATCAGAAGCCTTAACTCCTTGGAAAGTATAGTAACTCAAGTGAACATCTTACACCCCTAGTGAGTTGGAGGGCAGATCATCTTTCTGTCCCTCATGCTTAGCACACGTATACAAACTTCATTTTATTGTTATTTGCTTTATTACACTTTGCAGATACTGCATTTTTAAACTTTGGAGGTTTGTGGCAACCTTGTGTCAAGCGAGTCTTGTTGGCTCCATTTTTCCAGCAGCATTTGCTCACTTCCTATTTCAGTGATGCAGTATTTTGAGTCTTTTCATTATTGTTTGTTAGGCAAAAGAGATTATGTCTCTCTCAAGGCCTAGATGATGCTTAGCATTTTTTTTAAGCTATAAAGTGTTCTTTAAGGTGTGTACGTTGTTTTTTTTAAGACATAATGCTATTGCACACAATAAACAGTGGGAAACCGAAAATTCTTGTGACTCGCTTTATAAAGATATGCACTTTGCGCTGAATAGCTCAGTAAAGATATTGAGAACTGGAACTGAACCCACAATATCGCCAACATGTGCTGTATATGCTAAATTAATATTTGTTGAATTTATAGCCTCACTTGACAACTTTGCTGTGGTTAGATTTTTATATACCAATATTTTTATTGATATATAAAAATATTTATATGTTTTTATAATGTTGAGCTTCTGAGTTTGTCAGTGGAAAGCTACCATAAAAAAGAAATAACAGATTTTTCACCAAAAAGATTGTTCGATTGTTCTTAATAAAGATGAATCTCTTTTATACAGGTTATACAGAGATTTGAGATGTTTCTTAGAATAGCCTAGCCAGAAGCAAGTTTGAGAAAAGTGTTTTATTAAGGTTGATAAAAGCCTAGTTTAGTTAAATTAGTGTATGTTCTACCATTTATATCACTAAGAAGTTATAAAAAAACTACATACATGTACATATTTTTTTTACTTATTTAGCCTATGCATGTAATACCTGCTTGATATGAAAGTTCAAGCACATGTTTTTATGGTATTATTATAAAGTACTGCAATTACATATGATCTTGTTGTATCTACTTCAGTAGTGTTCTTTTAGACAGTTTACATTGGTGATGTGTGCTTTTAGAAAATACTATGTAAAGATTTTAAAATTCATATTCTGTAAAATCATGTTTGTAATGCATTATCAAGGTTACAGACTTCTTAATTCATATATGAAAGAAATTACACATTTTATGGAAATTTAGTAGTTTCAGAACATCCTTAATTTTCAAATAGATGTCTGAGGAACTTTACAACTAGCTGCTGCTGCTGCTGCTAAGTCACTTCAGTCGTGTCTGACTCTGTGCAACCCCATAGACAGCAGCCCACCAGGCTCCGCTGTCCATGAGATTTTCCAGGTAAGAGTACTGGAGTGGGGTGCCATTGCCTTCTCTGTACAAATAGCTGAGGAAAGAAGAAAAGTGAAAGACAAAAGAGAAAAGGAAAGATACACCCATCTGAATGCAGAGTTCCAAAGAATAGCAAGGAGAAATAAGAAATAGCAAGGAGAGATAAGAAAGCCTTCCTCAGCAATCAGTGCAAAGAAATAAAGGAAAACAGTAGAATAGGAAAGACTAGAGATCTCTTCAAGAAAATTAGAGATACCAAGGGAACATTTCATGCAAAGATGGGCACAATAAAGAACAAAAATAGCATGGACCTAACAGAAGCATAGTAAGAGGTGGCAAGAATACACAGAAGAACTATACAAAAAAGATCTTCATGACCCAGATAACCATGATGATGTGATCTCTCACCTGGAACCAGCCATCCTGGAGTCTAAAGTCAAGTGGGCATTAGGAAGCATCACTATGAACAAAGCTAGTGGAGGTGATGGAATTCCAGTTGAGCTATTTCAAATCCTAAAAGATGATGCTATGAAAGTGCTGTACTCAGTATGCCAGCAAATTTGGAAAACTCAGCAGTGGCCACAGGACTGGAAAAGGTCAGTTTTTATTCTAATCCAAAAGAAAAGCAATACCAAAGGATGGTCAAACTACCGCACACTCATTTCACATGTTAGTGAAGTAATGCTCAAAATTCTCCAAGTCAGGCTTCAACAGTACATGAACAGAGAACTCCCAGATGTTCAAGCTGGATTTAGAAAAGGCAGAGGAACCAGAGATCAAATTGCCAATATCAGTTGGATCATCGAAAAAGCAAGAGACTTCCAGAAAAACATCTGCTTCATTGACTACTCTAAAGGGTTTGACTGTGTGAATCACAACAAACTGTGGAAAATTCTTAAAGAGATGGGCATGCCAGACCACCTTACCTGCCTCTTGAGAAATCTGTATGCAGGTCAGGAAGCAACAGTTAGAACTGGACATGGAACAACAGACTGGTTCCAAATAGGAAAAGGAGTACGTCAAGGCTGTATATTGTCACCCTGCTTATTTAACTTCTATGCAGAGTACATCATGAGAAACGCTGGGCTGGAAGAAGCACAGCTGGAATCAAGATTGCTGGGAGAAATATCAATAACCTCAGATATGCAGATGACACCACCCTTATGGCAGAAAGTGAAGAGGAACTAAAAAGCCTCTTGATGAAAGTGAAAGAGGAGAGTGAAAAAGTTGGCTTAAAGCTCAACTTTGAGAAAACAAAGATTATGGCATCTGGTCCTATCACTTCATGGGAAAAGATGGGGAAACAGTGGAAACAGTGTCAGACTTTATTTTGGGGGGCTCCAAAATCACTGGAGATGGTGATTGCAGCCATGAAATTAAAAGACGCTTACTCCTTGGAAGGAAAGTTATGACCAACCTAGATAGCATATTCAAAAGCAGAGACATTACTTTGCCAACAAAGGTCTGTCTAGTCAAGGCTATGGTTTTTCCAGTAGTCATGTATGGATGTGAGAGTGGGACTGTGAAGAAAGCTGAGCGGCGAAGAATTGATGCTTTTGAACTGTGGTGTTGGAGAAGAGTCTTGAGAGTCCCTTGGACTGTAAGGAGATCCAACCAGTCCATCCTAAAGGAGATCAGTCCTGGGTGTTCTTTGGAAGGAATGATGCTAAAGCTGAAACTCCAGTACTTTGGCCACCTCATGCGAAGAGTTGACTCCTTGGAAAAGACTCTGATGCTGGGAGGGATTGGGGGCAGGAGGAGAAGGGGACGACAGAGGATGAGATGGCTGGATGGCATGACCGACTCGATGGACGTGAGTTTGAGTGAACTCCGGGAGATGGTGATGGACAGGGAGGCCTGGCGTGCTGCAATTCATGGGGTTGCAAAGAGTTGGACACGACTGAGCAACTGAACTGAAGGCTGTGTATTGTCACCTGGCTTATTTAACTTCTGTGCAGAGTACATCATGAGAAATTCTGGAGTAGATGAAACAGAAGCTGAAATCCAGATTGCTGGGAGAAATATCAGTAACTTCAGAGTATGCAGATGACAGCACCCTTATGGCAGAAAGCAAGGAAGAACTAAAGAGTTTCTTGATGAAAGTGATAGAGGAGAGTGAAAAAGTCAACTTGAAACTCAACATTTAAAAAGCTAAGATCATGGCATCTGGTCCCATTGCTTCATGGCAAATAGATGGGGAAACAAGGGAAACAGTGACAAACTTTATTTTCTTGGGCTCTAAAATCACTGCAGATGGTGACTGCAGCCATGAAATTAAAAGCACTTGCTCCTTAGAGAAAAGCTATGACCAACCTAGACAGCTTATTAAAAAGCAGAGACATCACTTTGCTGACTAAGGTCCATATAGTCAAAGCTATGAATTTTCCAGTAGTCGTGTGTGGATGTGAGAGTTGGACCATAAAGAAAGCTAAGTGCCAAAGAAGTGATACTTTTGAACTGTGGTGTTGGAGAAGACTCTTGAGAGTCCTTTGGACTGCACGGAGATCAGACCAGTCAATCCTAAAGGAAATCAATCCTGAGTATTCATTGGTAGGACTGATGCTGAAGCTCCAATACTTTGGTCACCTGATGCGAAGAGCCAACTCATTGGAAAAGACTTGATGCTGGGAAAGATGAAAGGCAGGAAGAAAAGGGGACTACAGAGGATGAGATGGTTGGCTGGTATCACCGACTGGATGGCCATGATTTTGAGCAAGCCCCGGGAGATTGTGAAGGACAGGGAAGCCTGGTGTGCTGCAGTCCGTGGGGTCACAGAGTCAGAGATAACCGAGCGACTGGAACAGCAAAATTTTTCAAAGTATACTTGAAAGAATCTCTCATGAATATAGCTTCAGAAAAAATGTCTTTGTATGGTGGTTAGTCTTAACACAGTAAAAAGAAAATGATACGCTCATTAGTTGTACAGTTTCAGTAATTTCCTTTCAGTCTGTGTGAATAAGACACTTTAATGAAATGTTGTCCTTTTTCTGGTAGAAGTTTAGCTTTCTTATTAAGCATAGGGTGTTTTATGTTATGAAAGAAAGTTTTCATTAATTTTTATTGGAGTATAGTTGCTTTACAGTGTTGTGTTAGTTTCTGCTATACAGTAATTTCTTTTGTGTTTTGCTTTCTTATATAAAATCTTTATGGTCTCTAGGAAATGCTTTGTTTTCTAAAATATTTAGGAAAGTAGAAATAATATTTAAGTATTTTATTTGTTTATAAGCTAATAGAAAAGATGAATGAAATTTTTATTTCGACCAACATATAGGAAAAATCTTAAGTTATTAGAACTTACTCCATTTGTGAGAAGCCAAATTTTTGCCTTTGCATAAATAATTCAGATTTGAAAAATTTGAGTATTTAATATATGCAGATTTTCCCATAATTAAAAATTATTCAACAACATAGTGCCATATAAATCACTCCTTAAAATAAAGGCTTCCCTAGTGGCTCTGTGGTAAAGAATCCACCTGCCATTGCAGGAGATGAGGGTTCCATCTCTGGGTTGAAAAGATCTGGAGAAGGAAATGACAACCTGCTCCAGTGTTTTTGCCTGGAAAATCCTGTGGACAGAGGAGCCTGGTGGGCTACAATCTGTAGGGTCGCCAAGAATCGGGTACAACTTAGTGACTAGACAAACAACAATAAAAGCAATATAAACATTTTGTAGAGCTAACACTCTCTTAGAGACGACTTTTCTTTTTTACCTTTCAGTGGATGGAAGAATTTAAAAATGATATGCTAACTGAGAAAGACGCCCGATACGTGGCTGTTCAAGCAGTGGTTCATCATTTAATTGAATGCAATCAAGATATTCCAGGGATCTCTGAGATCAATTGGGTTATTCATGTGGTTGATTCCCCGGATATAAATGCCTTTGTACTTCCAGTAAGTAAATGTTACCCAGCCTAATTTTTAATTGTTAAATTTAATGTCCTTTTTTTTTTTTTTAATGGTGTTCTCATTGCTTGCATTATTTTCATTATGGTGCAGAATGGTCAAGTGTTCGTCTTCACTGGACTTTTAAATAGTGTGACTGATATCCATCAGCTCTCCTTCCTTCTGGGCCATGAAATAGCACATGCAGTACTTGAGCATGCTGTGAGTATCTAAAGTGAATGTTCAGTTATTGAAATACTCCTTTGAGGTTAACAAATTAAATCTTTCAGAGAACTGGATCTTTTCAGTTTATTTAAATTGATGGTATTTTAGTTTTTAGTAATTGACTTATTCTATTGCCTGAAAAAGTATGACTGGATAATTTTGAGAATTTCTGTAGTCTTTAGTGTTTGATTCTGAATAATTAGTGTTTCTCTTAAATACTGTTTTTATCACCTGTCTTTTTTGGTAAGAAGTAATTATTCTCAACCTCTAATTATTTCAAATTAGATTTTAAACTTTCCATAATTATTAACCTACTTATAATCTAGTCAGAAAATTAACTGGAGGAAAGCGATATTACTATCCAAGTGGTAAATCAGTTTTCTTGCTTTTTTATTCATTCTCAGAGAATAACTTAGAGCATCTTGGAAAATGTCTAGAATGATATGCTGTATATAATGAATGCAGAGTAATAATAATGATCCCTTGCCATTTTACAGTTTACTGAGCTTTTTAATATATACCTTCTCATTAATAATTTCAATACTGTCCTCATGAGGTAGGTATTTAGTATCCTTATGTTATATACAAGAACACTAACATTTAAAAAGACCTTAAATAAAATGACTAATCTGACAAACTGGCAGAATTTGAACTTTAATCAAGGCTTTGTCTTTGCCAGTCCAGCACTGCTTTCTTTTACTACAGTTACCTGGCTGTTTTCAAGTCAATTTATCATACAATTCAGGGCGATTAATGCTCTTGTGAATATACACATCTGTTTCACTTGGTATGAATCGAAGAAAAATATTTGTTTACTCATATTTTTATTTTGATGCACTAAAAATGTATATGGCTCATTTGTCCGCATGAGTAGAAGAGGGTATATTTTCTAATTCAAAGCACAAAGGTAAATAGTGAAGGGATTGTAAAATGCTGTATCAGAAATGCAAGTAATATTAACTTTAAGTGGAAAAGATAATGTTATTAATCCTTCTAAAAGTCATCTCAAATTCTGTCTTTGCCTTAGAGTATTAATAAGGTGAGGTAGGCCAAAGTTGTGCTCTTCTGGAGTGCAAATAGTAATTATCACCTTTATTTCTTCTGAGTTAGGAAAATTAAAAAAAAATTTTTTTCCTTAAACAGATACATGCAAGAATCAGTCTAAGCAGTTGAAATACATTATATCTTTCTAGAAATGGTTTCATAACTGCAAAATCAATTTTGGTCATTTTTAGCTTTTAAAAAGTATTCATTTCAGTACATTAATTTTCCTGGATCTAGATCAATGTGTTATTCAGCATAATGTTGTCATCTCTGTCTCTGCAAGAACAATAATTAGATGAGACATAAAAAGCAACTAGCAGGCTCAAAAATAGGAAATAGTTATGAATATTTCTTTGTTAGGCATCTTAGCCATTGTCTATACCATGTTTTCTCTTTCAAGAGTCTCCATTTTTATTTGATGATGTTTAGTTATTCCACAAATATGGATTTAAAATTTTTTTTTTAGTTTTCTAAGATTATGTAATAGCAATTATATTTTTTAGTAATTACAAGGATTTTCTCTTCTATAATGACTTCCTCACTTGGAGTTGTATTCTTTAGTGCTAAAATAATTCCATAATTGTTTATCATGACTCTCAGTTCTTATAATGAAGCAAAAATTGCTTTGTGAGGGCAGATTATATTAAGAAGTATTCTAGGTGATTATTTTTAGTTGTCAGCCATGTTTCATACACTCAGGTAATGTTTCCTATATTATCAGTGTCAGCATGACAGTAACATGTATTAATCAACAATAGCAGGGAGTGGTGAACTGTCCAGTGCATTAAACTTATATGTAGATATTGCTATTCAAAACAAACACTTTAGAACTTTTTTTTTGCTATAAGTAAATACAAAAAAATCTTATAACTAAATTTCCTGGTGGGAAGTATCAGACTGATAACATTTCAAACTTGCTTGACTTTTCATATATTAGGTCGTGAAGTCAAAAGATTTTTATTTAAAATAATTTCCAATATTTTCCTGAATTGTTCTTGTTTTAACTTCTTCATATGTTCAAGAGTGTTTGATCTCTGTCTAAAAGTATAAACATAATAAACACATTTATTTGATTTTTAAAAAAGATTTAGCGACAATATTAGAAACTAGTAGCTTCCTAGGTTTGATTCCTTGTTCTTTTTACTAGCAACTCCTTTAACCTCTCTTCATCCTAGTTTATCTATAAAATAGAAAACAATTGTACATATTTTACAAAGTTAGTATGCTTGTTAATATAAGACTCTGTAGGTTAATGAACCTGTTATTATATCTGAATAGTGGTATTAGCTCAAGCAGATATTAGTTGTATGAGTAAATGAATACATAATAGGTAAGCAAGAGACAGAAAGGATAAAGCTCACAGAAGAAAGAGAACTTGCAGTCTTACTTGGCGAAGTTCAGTTAAACACATGTAATTATGTAATGTGGCTATACACAGTGAACTAGAAAATGTCAGCCTGTACTGTCTGAATTTATTAAGTATAATATTTATTGTTTTGATTTTTCTCAGGCAGAAAAGGCTAGCTTGGTTCATTTATTGGATTTCCTAGGTCTGATTTTTCTTACGATGATTTGGGCCATTTGTCCTCGAGATAGTTTGGCACTTTTGGGCCAGTGGATACAGTCTAAACTGCAGGAGGTAAGTCTGAGACAAAAACTTGAATTTGCAATAGCCTGTGGTGAAGGTATTTTAATATTACTGTAAAGAAAAAAATATCAGAAATCTTTTCATATTTTATCCTTATCATGAAACATGGGTACTATGTTTTAGTGTCTTACATTTTCTCATTTTTAGTGGATACTCTTAATAATAGGCATTTAAATTAGAAAATACTACTTCTCTTAAATGATGGAGATAGATGGGTAGGAAGGGCTTGGCAGCTTCTCCCTAACATAATTTTTTTGGCATCTTTATTGTTTCTACAGAGAGAAAACCCAGTCACAACCCTTTCCTTCTGTTGTTTACCTTCAAATGTTCCTTTTGTCTCTCGTAGTGACAGTGGTGTGCTCACTGGATGACTCTTCCTTTCCCCAAATATTTACATTTTGATGGGGAACTTTTTTTTTATTTGAGGATAATTGCTTTACAGTGTTGTGTTGGTTTCTCCTGTACGACAGCATGGATCAGCCATAATTATACATATATTCTATCCCTCTTGAGCCTCCCTCTCCCCTCCCATCACACCCCTCTAGGTCATCACAGAGCACCAGGCTGGGCTCCTTGTATCGTATAGCAGCTTCCTACTAGTTATCTGTTTTACATGTGGTAGTATATATGTGTCCAGAGAAGGCAGTGGCACCCCACTCCAGTATTCTTGCCTGGAAAATCCCACGGACGGAGGAGCCTGGTGGGCTCCTGTCCATGGGGTCGCTGTCGTGCCTGACTCCACTTTCACTTTTCACTTTCATTCATTGGAGAAGGAAATGGCAACCCACTCCAGTGTTCTTGCCAGGAGAATCCCAGGGACGGGGGAGCCTGGTGGGCTGCCGTCTATGGGGTCACACAGAGTTGGACAGGACTGAAGCGACTTAGCAGCAGCAGCAGCAGTATATATATGTCAGTGGCACTTTCTCAGTTCTTCCCACCCTCTCCTTCCCCACCTGTGTCCAGAAGTCCTTTTTCTGTCTTCATTCCTTTCCTGCAAATAGGTTCATCAGCACTCTCGGGGAGCTCTTAAAACCTGTAAACCTGGGCACAGGGTTGGCAGAAGCTGCCTAATTTCTCCCACCGCCTGACTCCAGCTAAGCTAGTATTATGTGGTAAATATTGAAAGGACAGTTTTAATAGGTGTTTGTTAATTTTTGCTTTATGCATAATGATAGTCATCTGATAAAATTTGTGGGGTCCTCCATCTTGCTCAAAACAGTATACTACTGAAAGGAGGTCTTGCAATCTTAATATTTGCTTTGTTAGCTGTGATTATTTTATTTTACGTCTTTCATCACATATTTCCTCTTGTCTTGGGAGGTTTGGTTATTTAGGAACAATCTGTTATTTGTGTATATTCAGTGATTTGTGGAGCACCCATCAGAGTGCCATCTGGGTGCTGTTTAAATCTAATCTGTAAAATTCTTTGAGACAAATTGCTTTGGAAATTGAATAACTAAATCTTTTATTCAGTGTTACCATATCGTTTGGTTTCATTTTTATTGAAATAAAAGTTCTTTTTTTAAAATTTATTTATTTATTTATTTTTTAATTTTTTATTTTTTTTAAATTTTAAAATCTTTAATTCTTACATGCGTTCCCAAACATGAACCCCCTCCCACCTCCCTCCCCATAACATCTCTCTGGGTCATCCCCATGCACCAGCTCCAAGCATGCTGTATCCTGCATCAGACAGACTGGCGATTCAATTCTTACATGATAGTATACATGTTAGAATGTCATTCTCCCAAATCATCCCACCCTCTCCCTCTCCCTCTGAGTCCAAAAGTCCATTATACACATCTGTGTCTCTTTCCCTGTCTCGCATACAGGGTTATCGTTACCATCTTCCTAAATTCCATATATATATGTTAGTATACTGTATTGGTGTTTTTCTTTCTGGCTTACTTCACTCTGTATAATCGGCTCCAGTTTCATCCATCTCATCAGAACTGATTCAAATGAATTCTTTTTAACGGCTGAGTAATACTCCATTGTGTATATGTACCACAGCTTTCTTATCCATTCATCTGCTGATGGACATCTAGGTTGTTTCCATGTCCTGGCTATTATAAACAGTGCTGCGATGAACATTGGGGTACATGTGTCTCTTTCAATTCTGGTTTCCTCCGTGTGTATGCCCAGCAGTGGGATTGCTGGGTCATAAGGTATACCTACTATCCAGCGAAACCACAGCCAAAGGAAATAAAAGTTCTTAAAGGGAAAAAGAAAAAATGGTTATTGCTTAAGTTACAGAATCTCATATTTTGAATTTTATTTTTATCGTTCGTGTGCTGGGAAGTCAAAGAAGGTAACGCAGGTTTTCCACCATTTATCAGTAGATAGCATTTTGTGTAATGGAATCAGAAGATTAAGTCATAAGGAAGATAACTGGAAGCTGTTTCTCTGTTGAAATACTTGATGATCCTGTTGCTTGAGTATAATTTTTTAATAGTTACACTGAAACTCAAGTAAGGATTACTTCTGTTTGAACTCTTTTTTTTTCCTCTATTTTTTTCTCTGAATCAAGGTTCCTTCCCAGTAATTTTGGTAATGAGGAAATGTTTCTTTCTCTAGAAGTCTTGCTCATGGTGATTGGAGGGCAGAGGTGATTCTGATAGTGAAGTTACTGAGGGGAAAATGCTGACATTCTTTTGTCAGAGAAAGGAAGAGAGGAAGGAAGAAGGAGGGGCTCTCTTTTAACCATTTGGATATAGTGTGGCAGCCCTTATAGAGCGCTACCAGTTAAGGTTTTGAGAGCTATTAGTAATACAGTAGCTAGCATTTATTGAGTACATACTGTATGGTAGGCACCATGATAAACACTGTAAATGAATTTTGTACAGGGGCTGAGAATACAGGCTCTGATCAGATGGATCTATGTTTGAATTTAATGTCTATTAGGTTTAAATTCTGTAGAACTTCAATGGATTGCTGCACTTGTTATAGGTCTCAGTTTCTTTATCTGTAAGTTCGGATAGTAGTAGTGGCTAACTCAAAGCATTATTGAAGGTTTAATGATAACATTTAAAGCAGTATTTCTCAATATAAGCACTATTCACATTTTGAATTGACAAAGAATTGACAAGATAATTCTTTGTTGTGGGCAGTTGTCCTCTGCATTGCAGAAAGTTTAGTAGCCGCCACACATTTAGATGCCTCTACCCACTAGATGCCAGTAGCTCTCCCCACTTCTCCCTACCCCCAGCTGCAGCTGTGACAATCAAAAATATCACCAGACACTTCCAAATGTCCCCAAGGGATAAAAATCATGTTCTGTTGATAACCACTGGTTGAAAGCATTTAGTCCAACACCTGGTATAAAGTAAGGACTCAACAAATAGGAGTTATTACTTGCTCATTTGAACCCTCTCTGCAACTCTAGGAGTTTGGTACTATATAAAGTACTGCTATACTTTGCCACTATATGAAGTCACTGCTTCATTTTACGTATGATGCTATTGGGCTTAGAAGGGTGGAAAAATACAGCCCAGAGGTAATAGTTAATAAGCACTCAGGCTTGAACACGTTTCTCTCCTTTAAAAGCCAGTGTTTTTCATCAGTTTATACTAGTTATACTATTAATGCCAGTCAATTTGTGGGGACACCTGTAGACTGCTTGTGGTGAGCGAAGCCAGTGTATAATATAGTTCAGCAATCTAAAACAGACATGATCGAGAAGGAAGCAAGTCATATTTAATGTTCATGTACTGTGGACTAGATTGATTAAGTTATTTCTAGCTATCCCTGACAGATAGTTAATTGCTTCCCCAATTAATAGCTCTTTTCTCAAAAAGTCCTGCCTATCAATCCATCTTCTACAAAGTTTTATTACTTACCAAAAATTATTATTAACTGGAAAGCATTCACATAAATACAAGTAATTAGGAAAATTAAAGTTACAATATCTATTTGTATTTTTTAATTGAAGTTGGAAGAAAAGTTCATTTTCCTAACTAATCAATACTTAGAAAACAAAGAAGAAATTAAGATAATACATCAAAGAAAGAACATTGTGCTATATGGTTAATTTTCTAACTGAGATAAATCTAGTAGTGTCACTGGCTACTATATAGCTGCAGTTTTTCAATTTTCTTTTAAGACTGAAAGATCAGAATGTTTCTTGGCCATAATGAAAAAAACCTATGTCAGTAAACTTTCTCAGGGAATCCTCTGCATAGTAAGTGGGGTGGATTCATGTCAATGTATGGCAAAACCAATACAGTATTGTAAAGTAAAATAAAGTAAAAATAAAAATTTTTAAAAAAAGAAAAAAAACAGAAAAAAATAAAAGGACTCTGATACTGTGGACTCTCCAAAAATTTGTAGGCATAGTTTTTTCCTATTCTTTCCTTGTTTTTAAAATATTAATCTCTGATGGGGGAAATAAAGGCTGCATTGTTTTATACCATGGTGTGCTTTAAATGTTATTCATAGCATAAGAACTATATCCTAGATAATCCATGAAATTTATTTTAAAAATCTCATTTTGTTACTGCTTTTTTAATGAAATAAACAGCCTTAACGGAACTTTCTTTCTTATTTCTTAGTTTTTGTTTGATCGACCATATAGCAGAACGCTGGAGGCTGAAGCTGACAAAATTGGACTACAGCTTGCTGCCAAGGTACAAAGTTTAGAAGTTGAAGATACACTGTCTCCTTCATACAGCAAAATATAATTGTATGTTGTCTTAACGAGGCTTGGCGTGGGCGTAGAATGAGAGTTTGACTATGTGTAATTTTTCACTAATGCCTTTAAAAAAATAATTGCATTTGTTTATTTTTGGCTGTTCTGGCTCTTTTTCGCTGCATGGCTTTTCTGTAGTTGTGGCGAGTGGGGGCTCCTCTGTAGTTGAGCTGCGTGGGCCTCTCATTGCAGTGGCTGCTCTTGTGGAACACGGGCTCTGGGGCACATGGGCTTCAGTAAGTTGCCACGTGTGAGCCCAGTAGTGTGGCTCCTGGGCTCAAGAGCACAGGCTCAGTAGTTGTGGTGTGCAGGCTCAGTCGCTCTGTAGCATGGGGTTGGGGCAGGGAGGGTCTTCTTCCTGCATTAGCAGGGGGATTCTTTACCACTGAGCCACCAGGGAAGCCCGTCATCAATATCTTTTTAAGTCTGTCCCTGCTGGAAGCTATTGCTGTCTTTACTTGACTCTTTTCCCTTGTTTTGCTGATCTAAGGAGGCTTTCTGAGTAAGATGATGTGTAACTGTTTTTTTCCCCACTTGGAAAAGGGTTTATCTTGTTATAGCTATAATCTCAGCTGAACAGACTGAATTTTTACCATTTAAGTAAATGGTAGAAGAACAGTCTTATTACTTTGTATCCTTTAGGTTATAATTTTTGTTTTGGCTGATGACTTATTTTTGCTAGCCACAGAGAGCAGCTCTGGGCTCTTATTCTGGTTTATGTTGGATTGATTTGAAGCTACTTCATGTCTGACTGCTGTTTTTTATCATCTGTGATAACTGTGAATTAGTAGTATTTAACATGAGAAGTAAAACTGCATTTTTAAAAATTGGTGAAAACAGTGCCACTTCACATGTTAAATTCAAATTGTATTTGATTCTTTGTTGAGTTTTCAGTAGTTATCAAAAATCCTATTGAAAATCACTCTTACCCGAATTTCTCATTATGAGTTTTATGTATTTAATTTCATAAATCGAGATAAAAATTCTAAGTTCAAAGAATTCAATAAATCCAAAAAAGCAATGTTCTCTGAATGTTGCATAAGCAGAATTAAATGAATTTTCAGACCTCATAGATTAAGAGGTTCCCGAATAGTGAGCCACAGGTTGACTCTGTCAAGAATATCCCAATTTTAATGTGCTACAGTCTGTGAAATTTTCACTCTAGTTAATTGCCTTCTGTGTTCTATTTCAGAAATATTTGCTTATTTCAATAAGTGTTCCTGTTTTATTTCCAAGAAGTTTTCTTGTGTTGTTAAATATAAGGAAGAGGTCAAGATAATTTTTCCCCATGTGGATATCTAATAGACTCAGCATTGATTATTGAAGATTTTCTTTTCTCCACTAAACTTCAATTTCTCTTTCATGAATGTGGGAGGCTATATATAAGTCTGTTTCTGGACTCCCTGTTGTATTCCACTGGTCCGTTATTTATCTTTGAGCCAATACCACCTTTTCATTGTAACTGTGTAATAAATTTCGACATCTCATATCTTGATGCTGAAGCTGAAGCTCCAATACTTTGGCTACCTGATGTGAAGAGCCAGCTCATTGGAAAAGATACTGATGCTGGGAAAGATTGAAGGCAGGAGAAGGGGGCAGCAGAGGATGAGAAGGTTACATAGCATCACTGATTCAATAGACATAAATTTGAGCAAATTCTGGGAGATGGTGGATGACAGAGGAGCCTGGTATGCTGCAGTTCATGGGGTCACAAAGAGTCAGACACGACTTAGCAACTAACAACAACATGCCCAGTGGTGGGATTACCAGTTTATATGGTGGTTTTTGGAGAAGAAAATGGCAACTCACTCCAGTATTCTTGCCTGGGAAATAAATCCTATGGACAAGGAGCTTGGCAGGCTGCAGTCCATGGGGTCGCAAGAGTTGGACAGGACTTCGTGAGTGAACCGCCACCAGGGTGGTGTTATGCGTAACTTGTTAAGGATCTCCATGCTGTTCTCCACAATGACTGTATCAGTTTACATTCCCACCACAGTGCAGTATGCTTCCCTTTTCTCCACACCCTCTCCAGCATTTATTGTTTGTAGTTTTTCTGATGATGGCTGTTATGATTGGTGTGAGATAATGCCTCATAGTAGTTTTGATTTTCATTTCTCTAACAGTGAGTAATGTTGAATATCTTTTTATGAGCTTCTCAGCCATCCCTGTGTCTTCTTTGGAGAAATGTCTGATTTCTAAGTTTTGACTCTCTAGTCCCGATAGACAGTCTAAGGCTCTTCTCAGTCACCTCCTTCTGCTTGGATATCTTTTGATTTCAGCATATATTCTTAGCAGTGAAGCTTAAAATTTAATAAGATTTGCTGGTTGGAATTGTGAAACAGAGGATCAGACTCACCTCAGTGAGCTTTCCTTCTTTCTGGGATTTTGTCTTTTCTAGTCTTGGTTGACTTGGTAACTCTCCAGTACCTTTGAACAAGTATTATTTATGTTTTATCCAAATTTTCTAATCATTTTTGATGGAAACATTGGTCTGCTATAATAAGCTACTTGACTCTGTCACTGTTAGGAGAGAAACTCCCTAATGCAGTCTTTTAAATAGCTATCTAATATTCTGTAATTTGGATAACTCATTTAACTGTATGCTTATTGATGAACTTCTGGAGGTACTTCTGTTTTTTGTTGTTGTTATTGTTACTGTTTTTATTGCAATAATTCTGAAATTGGCAACCTTATGCACATTCCTTCTGCTCCTTGGGCTTTTATAGCTATAGGGTGGGGTTGCTGGCATTTCAATTTTTACTGTAAAAGACACTCAATTATTTCAGAATGTTACTAGCAAGTCTTACCAGTGACAAACCAGAATGCCTTTTTAAACTCCCCTCAATAGCACTGTTTTTAATCCCTTTCTTGTTAATTTGGACAAAAACTGAGATCTCATTGCTTTTAAAACTTGAATTTTCTTGCTTAGCAGTAAAGCTGAGCATAATGTTTTATTTTCATTGGCTCTTTTAAAATGATTTCTTCTTTTGTGGCTTGCCTTTTATTGTGTTTTGATGAGTAGATTTTTAAAATACATATTCTAGCTTCCCCCCTTGGAAATTCAGAATCAGTAGCTAGGTGACCAAGGTCTGAGTCTGAGTGTGTTTAGGAGCTGCAAGTTATTCTGATATCCAGGCAGATTTGGAAATTACTACTTTGAATAATCAAATGTCAGTTTTGTGTTTTGAGGTCACTTGGTAAGTTAAATTTCCTATTTTATTAAAAAAAAAAGAGGAATTAAACTAGAGAAGTTATTAAAGAAATATTGATATTCCTTTGATTATTTATGATATGTAATCCATATATATATATATTTTAAAGAGTATATCTGGGTAGATAAAACTATGATTTCATTTTCTTTGTGTTGTGGACTAGTGACCTTTTACCACTTGTGATATTATGGTTTATTTAGTTCAAAGGAGAAAACAGTATTGCTGCAGATGTTAAGTCATGCATCCATAGTGATAAAGTAATATCTTTATTATGGAGCACTTAGGATATAAAAATGCCATCTCTGAATACAAGTATTTCTTTTCCTGCCAAAGGGAGAAATAAGTATTAAAACCTCAATTATGTTTATACTACCACTTTATTCTGTGTCACCTTTATGGATAGTAACACCATTATCTGCAACTTAATATTTATTATATTTTTATACTTTGCTTAGCATTTTATATGATCAGATTGATCATATTCTTTGCAGTCAAAGGTGGAGAAGCTCTATACAGTCAGCAAAAACAAGATCGGGAGCTGACTGTGGCTCAGATCATGAACTCCTTATTGCCAAATTCAGACTTAAATTGAAGAAAGTAGGGAAAACCACTAGATCATTAAGGTATGACATAATCAAATCCCTTGTGATTATGCATGGAAGTGACAAATAGATTCAAGGGATTAGATCTGATAGAGTGCCTGAAGAACTATGGATGGAGGTTCATGCCGTTGTACAGGAGGCAGTGATCAAGACCATCCCCAAGAAAAAGAAATGCAAAAAGGCAAAATGGTTGTCTGAGGAGGCCTTACAAATAGCTGAGAAAAGGAGAGAAGCGAAAGGCAAAGGAGAAAAGGAAAGATATACCCATTTGAACGCAGAGTTCCAAAGAATAGCAAAGAGACATAAGAAAGCCTTCCTCAGTGACCAGTGCAAAGAAATAGAGGAAAACAATAGAATAGGAAAGACGAGATCTCTTCAAGAAAATTAGAGATACCAAGGGAACATTTCATGCAAAGATAGGTACAGTAAAGGACAGAAATGGTAGGGACCTAACAGAAGCAGAAGATATCAAGAAGAGGTGGCAAGAATTAGCAGAACTATGCAAAAAAGATAGCCACGACACAGATAATCACGATGGTGTGATCACTCACCTAGAGCCAGACATCCTGGAACACAAAGCCAAGTGGCCCTTAGGAAGCATCACTATGAACAGAGCTAGTGGAGGTGATGGAATTCCAGTGGAGCTATTTCAAATCCTGAAAGATGATGCTGTGAAAGTGCTGCACTCACTATGCCAGCAAATATGGAAAACTCAGCAGTAGCCACAGGACTGGAAAAGGTCAGTTTTCATTCCAATTCCAAAGAAAGACAATGCCAAAGAATACTCAAACTACCACACAATTACACTCATCTCACACACTAGCAATGTAATGGTCAAATTTCTCCAAGCCAGGCTTCAGCAGTTTGTGAACCATGAACTTCCAGATGTTCAATCTGGTTTTAGAAAAGGCAGAGGAAACAGAGATCGAATTGCCAACATCCATTGGATCATTGAAAAAACAAGAGAGTTCCAGAAAAACATCTTCTGCTTTATTGACTATGCCAGGGTCTTTGACTGTGTGGATCACAACAGACTGGAAACTTCTGAAAGAGATGGGAATACCAGACCACCTGACCTGCCTCCTGACCTCCTTACGCAGGTCAAGAAGCAACAGTTAGAACTAGACATGGAACAGCAGACTGGTTCTAAATTGGGAAAGGAGTTCATCAAGGCTGTATATTGTCACCCTGCTTATTTAACTTATATGCAGAGTACATCATGAGAAACGCTGGACTGGAAGAAGCACAAGCTGGAATCAAGATTGCTGGGAGAAATATCAGTAACCTCAGATATGCAGATGACACCACCCTTATGGCAGAAAGTGAAGAGGAACTAAAAAGCCTCTTGATGAAAGTGAAAGAGGAGAGTGAAAAAATTGGCTTAAAACTCAACATTTAGAAAACGAAGATCATGGCATCTGGTCCAATCACTTCATGGCAAATAGATGGGGAAACAGTGGAAACGGAGACAGACTTTATTTTTTTGGGCTCCAAAATCACTGCAGATGGTGACTGCGGCCATGAAATTAAAAGACACTTGCTCCTGGAAAGAAAAGTTATGACCAATCTAGACAGCATATTAAAAAAGCAGAGACATTGTCAACAAAGGTCCGTGTAGTCAAAGCTATCGTTTTTCCAGTAGTCATGTATGGATGTGAGAGTTGGACTATAAAGCTGAGTGCTGAAGAATTGATGTTTTTGAACTGTGGTGTTGAAGACTCTTGAGCGTCCCTTGGACAGCAAGGAGATCCAACCAGTCCCACCTAAAGGAAATCAGTCCTGAATATTCATTGGAAGTCCTGATGGTGAAGCTGAAACTCTCAATACTTTGGCCATTTAATGTGAAGAACTGACTCCTTGGAAAAGACCCTGATGCTGGGAAAAATTGAAGGCAAGAGAAGAAGGGGAAAACAGAGAATCAGATGGTTGGATGGCATCACTGACTCAATGGACATGAGTTTGAGTAAATTCCAGGAGTTCTTGATGGACAGGGAGGACTGGCGTGCTGCAGTTTCGGGGTCGCAAAGAGTCAGACATGACTGAGCAACTGAACTGAACCTCGATGGTCAGTTTGAATATCCAGAACTTGACTCTTATTTGTGGCGTGTGTCCTCTCTTTGGACACTGATGCATCAGACTCCGTTGACTTCTTGCCACTTAATAGTCAGATCACGTAATTCTCTTATTCCTAATCCTTTCCTTTTCAAGCAACCTTCTGATTATAGTCTGGCTTCCTTTGCCTGGACTGCCTTGCCTGCGAGGGATAGAACATGCTGACTTGAGGACACAGATGCCCCGTGCCCTTGTAGTTGGGGTAGTTATAGTTACTGCTGTCACCTAATAAGTTGGCGTTCTAATTTTACGTCAGTCTAGTGAGCTTGGTTAATGGAAACTGTTCCTGAAGGATGGATCTGTTGGTCATGTGCTGTCCCATTGGATTTATGAGCTTTTAAGGCCAAGGGCTAAATAGAAATATGGAAAATCCATTAGAATCAAGTTACTCAACATGCCTCTTTCATGGAAAGTAGCTTCTCTGCTCTAGAGACACTCTGTGTCTACTCTGCTCTTGGCTGTGAGTGAGTTTGTTTTTTATATTTGCATTCTTACAGTTGTAGTTTTAATTTTTCATTTAATTTTTATAAAAATTTAAAAATTTTAAATTATCATTACATAAATAACCAGAATGACAAATATAGTTGTAAAAACTGGTAGAACTAAGGTGTCCTAAACACAGAGTAACAGCTAACTGTCCAGCTGACAAAAAGATAGCCTGATTTTGTTGTGTGTGTTTATTCATTTGTCCCTGTAGAAAGAATTTGACACTTTACAGTCATTTACACAAATGACTTTTATTTGTTTGATTTCACAAAAAGCTGTATCAAGTTCGTATATTTTTTGAGTATCTGTTTCTTAAATATGAGAAAGAAAACTAGTTTTCTTTTGTTTGTGCTAAGCTGGGGGACAGCCCCTTGATTATTTTTGATTGTCATACTGACTGTGGAGGTAGGATTGCTGGTGTTTAATGGGCATGCAGAGGGGAGGGATCTTAAATACCCTGTAGTGGCCCAGAGAGCTCTCCAGAATGAGGTATTGTCCAGCCCCCAAATCTGGAAAGTGCCCCTCTTAAGAAACATAGTTGGCTGATTGCTTCAAGTGATCTGAATAACTGTGCACATAGCACCATCTAGTGGGGGAAATATCAATAGGTAATAAGCAAACCCTCCTTTAATAGCAGGAATGAGAATATTAAAAAATCTGAACTCTCTGTAAAATGATAAGTGATAGAATCCCGGATTTTTGAAGCAGGAAGGAAAACTGGAGATAATCTGATCCATCTTTTCCTTTTACAGATGGGAAAATTAGGGCCCAAAGAGGTGCAGTGATTTGTCCCGTAACATACATGTGTGCGTGCGTGCTAAGTCGTTTCAGTTGTGTCCAACTCTGCAATCCTATGGACTATAGCCGACCAGCCTCCTCTATCCATAGAGTTCTTCAGGCAAGAATAATGGAGTGGCTTCCCTTGCTTTGGGCTTCCCAGGTGGCACTAGTGGTGAAGAACCCGCCTGTCAGTGCAAGAGATGAAGCAGGCACAGGTTCAATCCCTGGGTCGGGAAGATCAAGGGCATGGCAGCCCACTCCAGTATTCTTGCTGGAGAATCCCATGGGCAGAGGAGCCTGGTGGGCTGCAGTCCATAGGGTCGTAGAGTTGGACACAGCTGAAGTGACTTAGCACGCAGTTGGTATTACAGCAAGAGCCAGGGCTAGAATTCAGATCCCAGTTTTCCAGGTTGGTAATCTGAGCCTTTCACATAGCATACTGACTATTTTTGTGTCCTATTTGTGTTAAAGTCTTATGTTTTTAGTGATTTATTTAAGAAAGAAAAAATAATGAGAACATCTCATTTACTAGGTGTGCCATGGAGTAAGCTCCCATAATGCATGTATTATAGATTACGTCTTATTTTGAACCTGATTGTTTCACTTAGAGAAATGAGACAAGCTGTTGTGATTTCATTTAATTTTTTTTAATTGCTCCGATTTCAGCACAAGTTTTTGAATCTCATGATAAAACTTTTTAAGATAAATAAATAAATGCATGAAAAAATTTTAAAATTATGTAGAACTGACATGTTGGCAATCAAAAATGCAGAAAACTTTAAAATGAAATGAATTATAAAATAATGGAAGTTGTCGTTTTTCCTCTTTGTTAGGGTACATAAAATTGGTTTTGATAAGTCATTTTTTTTTTCTTTTTAAGTGAGTGGGATTGGCGCATATTGAGAATAGTTTAGCAATAACCATCCCAGGACTATGTCACATTTAGTTGGAAAAGAGCCGTTTTTAATTATTGACTGGAAAATGTTGTTTAAACAGGAAGTGGGTTATAAGGTGAGCTTTAACAAATGATACGATATTGGGAAAGGGAACCTGTAAGAGACTGAAATAAAGTGAGACATCCTGGTAGATGATGATGATAATGGTAGTGATGGTAATGATGATGATTTTTGACAACTGATAATAATAGTTCACATTTCTTTATGTATGTGTTTTTAAGTATGCTACCTCTTTTAATCTTCATAACAACCCTGTGAAGTACAATTACTTTCTCATTTTTATGGATGAAACTGAGGGACGGAGAAAGCAAGTAACTTGTCAAAGGGCTCACAGATAGTAAAGTTTTCCCCTCCTACTTCTGAAATGGAACTTTTTGATAATATTGGATTGGCCAAAAGTTTTGCTCTGTAATATGATATGGAATAACTCGAACAAACTTTTTGGTCAACCCAATACTTTAACCTGCTAGGAACAGTTTTAGACATCTGTCCTGTTGTCCATAAAATGACCATTTTTATATATGTTTTCAGTTCCTTTAAATTTAATTTTAAAATAGCCTCAGTGTATTCTTCTACATCTAAGAATCCAATTACCCTTCTGCTACAGCTCTTTATAGTGTTATCTCAGATGGCTGTTTTAACTGCCACATGTCTATGTAGAATACAGGGGAGAATGCCAGAATGACTCGGACAAGTGTAGGGTGTTACTGCCATTCCAAAGAAAAATTCAGAACTGCTAGTGTCAGAATTTACCTCTTAGAGAACATGATATCTGGCAGGAGTTTGGTTGGAGAGTCTAGGTGAATAGAAAGAGCAAGATTTAGAGATACTTTTCTTCTGCCCCATTTCTCTTTCTCTCTTCCTCTGGGACTTCTATAATGTATAAATTGGTCTGCTGATGGATAATAGTGCATAAATTCCTTAAGCTTTCTTCACTCTATTATTTTTGGTTGGTTTGTTTACTTCTCTGACGAGATGATTTCTAATGCCTTGTCTTCGAGTTCACTGATCCTTTCTGGATCTAGTCTGATGTTGAATCCCTCTACTGAAATTTTTCAGTTTATTTATAGTATTCTTCAGTTCCAAGATTTCTGTTTGGTACTCTAGTAATTTCTATCTCTTGGCTGCAATTCATGCATTTCTCCTGACCTCGATGAGCAGCTTTATGGTGGCTGGTTTGAATTCTCTATCAGGTAAATCACATATCAGTATCATTAGGGTTGATTTCTGGAGATTTAGCTTGTTCCTTCAGGACTCATTTCCCCATTTCTTCATTTCTCTTGACTTATTGTACTGGTATCTTCACAATGGAAAAAACAACCACTTCTTTCAGTCTTCACAGAATGGCCTCAAACAGGAGGAGGTCTTTGCTGATCAGTCCAGCCAGACTTAGGGCAACCTCTCAAACATTCAGGCCAGTCTGAATCTGTCTTTGGTCTTCGTGCTCCCCAGGCATCTAAAGTATTCTAGAGTCTATCTGTGCCCTTAGGTAGGTGTGACAGTAGCTAGTCCCTTGGGCAGCTCCTAGAAAGGTAGGAACATTACATGTGTGGTTCACCTCCTGCTGCCCCAGGACACTGGGATTTTTGTTGTTGTTGTTTATGTGGTGTATCACATTGATTTATTTGTGGGTATTGAAAAATCCTTGCATCCCTGGGATAAATCCCACTTGATCATGGTAAATGATCTTTTTAATGTATTGTGGGATTCAGTTTGCTAGTATTCTGTAGAGGATTTTTGTATCATGTTCATCAGTGACATTGGCCTGTAATTTTTGTGTATATGTGAGATCTTCACCTAGGTTTTGGTGTCAGGGTGATAAACTAGCCTTATAGAATGAATTAGGAAGTGTTCCTTCCTCTTCGGTTTTTGGGCATAGTTTCAGAAGTATAAGTGTTAACTCTTCTCTGTGTTTTTGGTAGAATTCACCTGTGAAGCCCTCTAGTTCTGGACTTTTGTTTGTTGGGCGTTTTTAAATTATTAACTCAATTTCATTACTGGTAATATATTTTGTTTCTTCCTTGTTCAATCTTGGGAAATTGCACCTTTCTAAGAATTTGTTCATTTCTTCCAGGTTTTCTATTTTATTGGCATATCGTTGTTTGTAGTAGTCTCTTATGATCACTTATATTTCTGTGATATTGATTGTAGCTTCCCCTTTTCATTTCTAATTTTATTGATTTGAGCCCTCTCCTCCCCTTTTTTTTTTCTTGAGTCTGGCTAAAGGTTTATCAGTTTGTTAATTTTTTCAAAGAGCTAGCTCTTAGTTTCATTGATTTTTTTCCCCCCATTCTTTTTGTTTTGTTGCTGTTTCTTTCCTTCTACTAACTTTGGGTTTGGGGTTTTATTCCCCTTTCTCTGGTTTCTTTATGTGTAAGTCAGAGTTGTTTATTTGAGAGTTTTCTTGTTTCTTGAGATAAGTGTGTATCACTATAAATGGCCCTGTTAGAACTGCTTTTGCTGTGTTGCATAGGTTTTGGTTCATTGTATTTTCATTTTCACTTATCTCTAGATATTTTTTGACTTCCTCTGTGATTCTTCAGTGATCCATTGGTTGTTTAGTAGCATAGTGTTAGACCTCTACTAAAACAGTATACTTTAACAACAGTCAAAGAATTTAAAGAAGAAATCACAAGGGAAATTAATAAATATAGAGATGAATGAAAATGAAAACAATATACCCAAAGTTAGCTCTCAAATATACAACCTAACTTTACAACTTAGCTAGAAAAAGAATAGACTAAACTCAGAGCTAGTAGAAGGAAATTTTAAAAAGATTAGAGTGGGGATAAATTAAATAGAGAATAGAAAAACAACAGAGAAAAATCAACAAGACCAAAATTTTGTTCTCTGAAAAGATAAAATTGACAAATCATGAACTAGCTGGACTAATAAAAATATAAAGATGAGTTAGATTACTAAAATCAGAAATGAACTTGGGGACACTTTTACTGATTTTGTAGAAATAAAAAGATTATAATAGTGTGCTGTGAACAATTGTTTGCCCCAGATTGGATAGCCTAGATGAAATGGACAAATTCCTAGAAACACGAAACCTACCAAGACTAGATCATGGAGAAATAGAAAATCTGAATAGACCCATAACTACTGGTGCTAGTGGTAAAGAACCTGTCTGCCATTGCAGGAGACGTAAGAGACACAGTTCGATCTCTGAATTGGGAAGATTCCCTGGAGGAGGGCATAGCAACCCACTCCAATATTCTTGCCCAGAAAATCCCATAGACAAAGGGTCCTGGTGGGCTACAGTCCATGGGATCGCAAATAGTTGGACATGACTGAAGTGACTTAGTACACATAACTAGTAATTAGATTGAGTCAATGATCAGAATCTTCCGACAGAGTGAAGGCTTAGATCTGATAGCATCACTGATGGATTCTGCCAAATATTTAAAGAATTAATATCAGTACTTCTCAAATTTCCAAATAAGATTGAAGAGGAGGGAATACTTCCTTATCTGTGAAACCACTGTAATCCTAATATCAAAGCCAGACAAAGACGAACTACAAGAAAAGAATATCCCATATGAACATTGGTTCAAAGATTCTCAAAAGAATACTAGCAAATAGAATTCAAAAGCCTATTACAAGGATTATACACTGGCAAAATGAGATTTATCCCTGGAATGCAAGAATGGGTCAATATACAAAAATTAATCAATGATATGCTATTATCAACAAAATGAAGGAAAAAAGCTGTGTGATTGTCTTAATTGATACAGAAAAAAAACATTTGACAAAATTCAGCACCCTTTCATGATAAGGAACAGGCAACAAAATAGAGACAAAAAGAAAACTGTATCACTGCAATGAAAACCATACATGAAAAACACACAGCAGCAAAGACTGAAAACTTTTCCTTTAAGATCAAGAATAAGACAGAGATGCCCACTTTCACTTCCATTCAACATAGTAGTAGTGGAACGTTTAGCCAGAGCAAGAAAAAGAAATAGAAAGCATCCAAATTAGAAAAGAAGAAGTAAAGTTATTTCTGTTTGCAGATGATATGATCATGTGTGTAGAAAATCCTAAAGACTCTACCAAAAAAGCTGTTTAATAAGTAGCAGACTACAAAATCAGCACACACAAACCAGTTGTATTTCTATTCATGAACAGTGAATAATCTAAAAAGGAAAACTACAAAAATAATTCCATTTGTAATAGCACCCATAGGAGTAAAAGACTTGGGAATTAACTGAGGAGGGAAAAGGCTTGTACGGTGAAAACTACAAAACATTTCTGGAACAACTTAAGACGTGAATGAATGGAAAAACATCCTGTGCTTAGGGATTGTGAAACCTAATATTGCTAAAATGTCAGTACCCAAACCAGTCTACAAATTCAGCGTGATCTCTGTGAAAATGCCAGTGATTTTTTTTTTTTTTTTGAGAATTAGAAAAACCCATCCTAGAGACTTCCCTGGTGATCCAGTGGCTAAGAGTCCACCTTTCCACTGCAGGGGTTTTAGATTCAGTCCCTGATCAGGGAAGTTCCACATGCCACATGGCATGGCCAAAAAAAGGAAAAAGAGAAAAACCTATCCTAAAATTCGTATACAATCTTGAGGAACCGAATAGCCAAAACAACCTTGAAAAAGAACAAAACTTGAAGACTCATGTTTCCTGATTTCAAGACTTACTCTACAAGTGTGCAGTAATCCAAGCAGTGTGGTGTTAGTATGAAAGACTTATAGACCAGTAGAATAGAGTAGATAGCCCAGAATTAAACTGTCATGCATATGGTCAAATGATTTTTTGTCAAAAGTGGAAAATGGGTAAAGGACAATCTTTTCAGGAAATAATTCTTAAAAAAAGAGGATCAGTTCAGTCACGTCCGACTCTCTGCGACCCCGTGGACTGCATCACACCAGGCTTCCCTGTCCATCACCAGCTCCTGGAGCTTACTCAAACTCATGTGCATCGAGTCGGTGATGCCATCAAACCATCTTATCCTTTGTCGTCCCCTTTTCCTCTCGCCTTCAGTCTTTCCCAGCATCAGGGTCTTTTCCAATGAGTCAGTTCTCCGCATAAGTATTGGAGTTTCAGCTTCAGCATCAGTCCTTCCAGTGAATATTCAGGACTGATTTCCTTTAGGTTGGACTGGTTGGATCTCCTTGCAGTCCAAGGGACTCTCAAGAGTCTTCTCCAACACCACAGTTCAAAAGCATCAATTCTTTATCACTCAGCTCTCTTTGAAGTCCGACTCTCACATCCATATATGACTACTGGAAAAACCATAGCTTTGACTGTATGGACCTTTGTCGGTAATGTCTCTGCTTTTTAATATGCTGTCTAGGCTTGTCATACCTTTTATTCCAAGGAGCAAGCGTGTTTTAATTTCATGGCTGCAGTCACCATCTGTAGTGATTTTGGAGCCTAAGAAAATAAAGTCTGTCACTGTTTCCATTGTTTTGCCATCTATTTGTCATGAAGTGGCAAATGGGTTCAGCTGCCATGATCTTACTTTTCTGAATGTTGAGTTTTAAGCCAACTTTTTCACTCTCCTCTTTCACTTACATCAAGAGGCTCTTTAGTTCCTCTTCACTTTCTGCCATAAGTGTGGTGTCATCTGCATATCTGAGGTTATTGATATTTCTCCCTGCAATCTTGATTCCAGCTTGTGCTTCATCGAATCCAGCATGAAGCATAATGTACTCTACATATAAGTTAAATAAGCAGGGTGACAGTATACAGCCTTGATGTATTCCTTTCCAAATTTGGAATCAGTCCATTGTTCCATGTCTAGTTCTAACTGTTGCTTCTTGACCTGCATACAGATTTCTCCACAGAAGAGTGGAGCTGGACCTTTATTAGCACTGTATACAAAAACTAACTCGGACCTAAGTGTAAGACCTAAAACAAAAACTCTTAGAAAAAAAGCACAGGGCAAAACCCTTCACAACATTGGTTTCGGTAATGATTTCTTAGATATAACTCCAAAGGCACAATTGACAAGAGAAAAAGTACACAAATTGGACTTCATGAAAATTAAAAATAATTACATCAAAAGACACCATTCACAGAGTGTTAGTTGCTCTGTTGTGTCCAACTCTTTGTGACCCTATGGGCTGTAGCCTGCCAGGCCCCTCTGTCTGTGGGATTTTCCAGGCTTGAATACTGGAGTGGGTTGCCATTTCTTTCTTCAGGCGATCTTCCCAACCCAGGCATTGAACCTGGGGCTCCTGCATTTCAAGCAGATTCTTTACCACCTGAGCCACCAGGGAAGCCCTATCCCCAGAGTAAAAAGAGACAACTCACAGAATGGGAGGAAATATTTGCAAATCATATATCTGATAAGGGATTAACATCTGAATATATAGAGAACTTCTAAAATTCAACAACAATAAAAACCTGATTCAAAAATGGGCAAAAGACTTGAATAGACATTTCTCCAGAGAAGAACTATGTGAATTGCCAATAAGCACATGGAAAGATGTTCGACACCACTGATAATTAGGGAACTGCAAGTTAAAACTGCAATGAGATACTACTTCACATTCATTAGCAAAGCTCTTATCAAAGTAACATAAAATAACAGGCATTGGCGAGGATATGAAGAAATTGGATGGAAATGTAAAATGGTCCAGACACCATGGAAATGAAACGTTGGTTTCTGAAAAAATTTTAAAATAAAATTACCATATGATCCAGCCATTTCACTTATGGGTATATTCCCTGGAAGATTGAAAGCTTGGTCTTAAAAAGATATTTGTACACCCATGTTCATAGCAACATTTTCCACAATAGCTAATGTGGAAGCACCCCAAGTACCCACTGACTGTTGAATGGATAAACAAAATGTGGTACATACATAGTGAGATATCATCCAGCCTTAAAAAGGCAGAAAATTCTGTAATATGCTATAATACGGATGAACCTAGAGGACATTATGCCCAGTGAAATGCCAGGTGTAAAAAGACAGATATTGTGTGATTCCACTTATTTGAGGTATTTTAAGAGTAGTCAAAGTCATAAAGACAGGAATTGTAATAGTAGTTGCCTGGGGCTGAGGGGAGGGAAGAATGGAGGTTATTGTTTAATAGGTACGGAGTTTCAGTTTCACTAGATGAAAAGAGTTATGAGTCTAGTTATGGGTACAGATGACTGTACAACAGTGTGAATGTATTCAGTACCACTGAGCTGTATGCTTAAAAGTGGTTAAGATGGTCAAATTTGGTATATGTATTTTACCACAATAAAAAAAGAATGGTGTTGCTTTAAACATTGACTAAAACTTACTTAAATTTCAGATTTTTTTTCTTTCCATTTTCCGAGTATTTAAAAATGGCTTTAATGGTGTTTATTAAAAATGATGTGGCATAGATGTTGACTGTCTAAATTAGCATACAATGTTCTTTATTTGTCTTTTCGTGTATCACAGTTGCACTGTTTTAAGGCTGATAGCATATTAAGGCTTTTGATAGCACATTTTAGTCAATACAGTGTAATTTTAAAAATCGTTTTAATCAAAAGTAAAACTGGTTGGGAAATACAATATAATCACTTTTCTCCCAGACACTTTTTATAGGAAAAATAAGAAGTGTGAAAAAATTGGATAGGTTTATAATAATATTTACTAAATCGCCTTATGTAGGATTTAGAAAATAAATTTTAGTATAAAATTAATATAATTTAATACATTTCAGAAATAAAAGTCTTACTCCTCCTCCACCATCAAACACCCCATTTCTCTCTTAGGGTAGCTACTATTAATGTTTCTTAAATAGTTTTCCAGAAATGATCTATAAATAGATAAGTATATGTATATAAGTATATGATGGAATTGTACACACGCATACACAAAAACTATATACCCCATCTTTTTTTTTAAAGATTCATTTTCTATAAGGTATTTTGAATGGCTTAAATATGTTCTTCAGTAAGTTCAAGGAAAAGTAGACAAATTGATGTGTACATTAAAACTATAACTGTCTTTAACAGAAAACAACAAAATTCTGTAAAGCAATTATCCTTCAACTAAAAAGTAAATAAATATAAAAAATACATTACTCATACATTCATAAATGTTCACTTCAAGTGGATTGACGAGGTAAATGTAAACAGATGTATTAAAAATAAATCATAGAGTAATATCTCTGATTTCAAACTTGTGAAATCCTTCTTAAGCATAAATACAATAAAAGAAATTTGTAAAGGAGAAAGTTAAGCTTTGGCCAAAAAAATATCAATAAATAAAACCTATAGTGTAGGTTTCAGTTCAGTTCAGTTGCTTAGTGTAGGTTTAATATCCTTTAAAAAAGATTTCCAAGAGGGAATGACTGATTTTAAATGTAAATGCATGCTAATAGTAGGTGGAATCAAACAGCATAAAAACATTAGCTTTTTTCTGGAGTCAACACTTTAATCTTACATTCTAAAATGAAGAACCATTTTTGTAGTAAGATATAATCCAAATAAAATTGGAATTTCATATAAAAGTATAACTGTCTTTATTTGAGGTCTTCCAATTATTCTGGTGGTATAGATGAGTAAACTTTCTTTATTATAGTTTGTTAACAGATTAGATTTTAAAATCTTTTTATGAAAACCTAAAAAATTTTAATTTGTATGGAAGATTTTTGCCCTCAATATACGTTCTTAATATCTGTCATACTTCTTGGGAGTGGGATTATTGTGAACGTTGTATAGTGGGAAGGGCAAGGGAGGAGGATGCTTTACCATATTGTTTAGAGGTTTTTTTTTTTTTTTTTTTAAGCAGTGAGCATATTCTACTTTTATTAAAATGATAATGGTAAATATTTTTAAGAAATGTAATGACATAAAGGTAATTTTAAAATAATGTCCTCATTACTAAGCTTACGTTGTGCTTTTATTAATTTTGGTTTTAGGCCTGTGTGGACGTCAGAGCCAGTTCAGTGTTTTGGCAGCAGATGGAATTTGCAGAAAGCCTCCATGGTCATCCCAAGTTGCCAGAATGGTTGTCTACACACCCTTCTCATGGCAATCGAGCTGAGCACTTGGACAGGCTCATACCTCAGGTGGGCTAACACTACATAAGGCAAGCCTTTATTGTTATGCTATCATTTATTTTTAATACTGTTACTTCTTGTGCCTTGAAAAAGAGCACTAGCCTATCAACCATTTTTATTACCATCAGTTTTCAAAGGATTTCACTGAAAAGTAAGAAATCCTGCTAGTCCACAAGTCCTGGTGAATAAATAGGTATGTATAGCTGACTTTTCATGACAGTCAAGGTTTAGCAACTTTTAGTATCATACTTTGTAGTTTTAACTGATTTGGTGAAAGTCTAAAAGTCAAGGTATGTTTTTCATCATACGGATCATAATCTTAGTGAATTAAGCTTATCATTAAAAATACCAGTTAATGAATTATGTGAAATTTTGGGTTGAGTATTAATTCCAGTAGTGATGCTGGAATTTGTTTTCCTTTTTTTTTTTTTTTTAGGAAAAAAAACCCTTCAGATTAGTTTGCTTTCTGGTTATTTCTCTCAAAAGATAGAATAAAGTATGTGCCATGTGCTCTTTTTTTTTCTTTGTAGAATTCATTAATGGATCAAGCTGAAACAGCTTTCTCCCAAGTAGCATTCACTCTCTTCTAAAAATCTTTTGATTTAACATATTCAGAATGTTTTCTGTGCTTTCCACATAGGTACAAAATGAATGTCAGTCATTTCTAAGGCAGCCTACATCCTCTCTTCTGCCTCACTTGCTTAAAAGCAGAATATTCGTTACCAATTTAAGAATTAGTCTTGGGCTAATTGCTAAAGCGATAACACAACAGATACAGATATATTTATTATAAATGTCTCTTTAAATATGACTTCAAATTCAGAAGAACAAACATTGAGTACCCGCTATAAGAAAGATGCAAAAGAAATAATACATAGTCTTGATATTTTAAGATGCTAAAATAAGTAAAAAATCATTCTTAATATAATAAGGAATATTATTTATCATAAAAAAGTAGAATACAATGGTATATATTGTGAAGGAAGAATAACCTTATTACTTGGTGTAATAGTAATAACCTTATTTTGGGGTAAGCCAAAATATTTGTGGTAAGAAACTACCACAGGATTCATTCATTCATTTATTCATGTGATCACCATTTATTAATATTCATTGCTAATGTACTGTTTTGTGTTGTATTGTGCCGGGGAGTGAGCAAGGAACAAAACAGCCTCTTGTTTTCTTAGAGCTAACATTCTAGTTAAGGAATGCAAATAATAAACAAGCCAACAAACATACATATAGTAAGTATGTCAAGCAGTTATAAGCACGTTGCAGAAAAACAAAGCAGATGAAAGGTGGGAGAGAGGCCTGGGCAACAGAAGGTATACTAGTCAATGTTTGTCAGGGAAGACCTTAATACACAGAATCTGGAAAGAAGCAGGGGAGCAAGTCCTGTGGATATCTGGAGGAAGAGTCTTCTAGGCTGAGGAAGCAGCTGATGCCCAGGACCGGAAGTGAGACTGTGCCTACTTGGTATATTCAAGGGATAGCAAGACACTGGGGCTGAAAGGAGTCAGGGAGGGGAGAATGGTTGAGGTGTGAGGGGTCTTCAAAACCACTGTAAGGTCTTGATTCTTATTTCAAGTGATATGGGAAGTTAAGCGAGGGCTTTGAGCAGAGGAGGCTTGATCTGGCTCGAGTGTTTTATAGTGATCACTGGGTCTCTTTTGTGGACTATAGGGGAGCAAAGGTGGAATCAGGAAGCCTATTTAAGAGGCTCTTGCAGTAATCCTGGTAAGAGATGATGGAGGCAGAAGAGCAGGAGAGAAATGGTCAGATTTTGGATGTATTTTGAAAAGAATGATGACTGGATTTGTTGATATTTTGAGCTTACTTTATGCCTTTTATGAGCACTGGGTCAGCCAGACATAGGTTATTGAGACCTATCCTAAATACATTTCATTTATACTCTTAACTTTAAGGAAAAATACGTGAGAAAGAAAGAGCAGTGAAATTTACTTGATACAATGTGTAGTAGTTACTCACCTTGAGAGACAGCATGGGACTGGGAGAATCAGTTGCATAAGTAACTGATTTGTGTTGAAGAGCACTGACTCTGAGAGTCTTCTTAGTGGCACCCCAGACCCAGGAACCTCATACTACCCTGGGAGTGGCTTAACCTATCTCTAAATCCGTAATAACTGTATGGTTTTCTCTTAGAATTTCCTTTGCTTTTTGCTTAATGAAATTCTAAAAATACATGGTTTGCTTAAGTTGGGTAATGAGTTCTACCTATCTTTTATCTGAAGCTGGTTGTAAATTCCAGGTTTTTGTTTCATCATCAGATACCTAAGGATCTTTAAAGAAGTAGTAAATGTTCTTTAGAAAAGTCTTTAAAATAATAATGAATTGAGTAGTGAGTATGAAAAAAAAAAAAGAAAAAACGGTTGGAGAAACAGATATGTTATTTGGAAGCCAGTGACGAAGAAAAAAATTAAGAGATATTTTTCTTCTAAAAATAAACTATTCTAGTTCAGAAGCTTAATTGAAAACCTCATATAATTTCTTGTATTTTTCCCCCCAAGTGATTAAATTCAATTTGAAGGTAATAAAACTCTACTACAATATTGGGAGTAATTCAGTAGTTGAAGTGAAACTGATAGTACAAGAGTATATTGTTAATTAGAATACATAGTCATAATTCAGAGATAGGAATTCCCTACTATCATAGGTCTAATTTCTGTAATGAAAGAAAACGATTCCTCAGGCAATATATGGGATTATGTGAGTCTGTGTCCTCTTAGAGACTATGTTTTTTGGGTTAGATTTTCCTTAAGGTTTCTTTCCTACTAAAGTGAGGACTGTGTTGGGTTCCACCTAAAGCTCCTGTCCTTTGCCACTTCAGACAGTGATGTACCTCTAAAGGGTGGTTGGGAATATTGCACCAGTGTGCAGAGGTGTCTTGGTCAGAGATGAGGATTTCAAAATCACCAGGAAATGGTGGTGGTTAAAGTGGTGAGAGTGAGTGAGTTCACTTAGGAGGTAAGCAAAGGAAATGCTCCTGGACACTTTGGTGTGTTAGGTAGAGTCCATGCTTAATTGGCAGGAGGAAGAGCCTGTAGTAGGTTAGGTTCATAGGAAGAGAAAAGACCAAGAAGGTCAGGAAAATGAGGTTCCTTGGTCCTCTGAGAATACAAATCTTGGTAACTTTGATGTTTTAAAGTTTAAGTTATTAATGGTTGTATGTTTTTCTTTTTTATTGTTTTCCTGTAGATCATTACAGAACTGTATTACCTTACCATAGCATATTAATGTTTATGTTTTAAATCTATATTTGATGCATTTTTCAACAAATATTTATTGATTACCCCTTATGTGCTAGATTATAGGTATTGTAGGTGTTGTGACCAAAATAGACAAAACCGCCTGCCCTCAGGAAGTTTATTTGGCAGTAAAGGGTGAGAGACAGTGAATAGAATAAGTTAGTAATATACAGAACAAATCACCAATATATTGCCTGTTAGTCAGTAAGAAGTGTAAGGGAGGGACATAAAGAAGGAGGAATTGTGTATTATCTTGGGCTGCCATAACAAAATCCATAGACTTGGTAGCTTAAGCAACAGAAATTAATTTATTCACAGATTTGAAGGCTAAAAGTACAAGATCAGGGTTCTGCCTTAAGCAGCAGAAATACACTTTTCTCAATTCTGAGGGCTGGAAGTTCAATAATAAGGCTCTGGCCAGCTCAGTTTCTGGTGAGATCTCTCTCCATGTCGTGTATATAGCTGTCTTCTTGCTGTGTCCCGTGTGGTATAGAAAGAGTGATTGCTGTTTGTGTCTCTTCCTCTTAGGAGGCACTGTTCCATCACAAGGGTCATACCCTCATGACCTCATCTAAACGTTACCTCCCAGAGGCTGCATCTCTAAATACCATCACATTGGGAATTAGAGGCTCAACATATGCATTTCCCGGATGACACAGTTCATTCCATAGCAGATAGGTAATGTGTGAGCAGAGGTAGTCATGGTTGCTGGAACAGCTGTGTGAATTGGGGTTGGGTCAGAGAAGGTTTCACTGGGAAGAAGGTATTTGAAGGAAGACTTGAAATAAGGGAAAGAGTGAGTCATGTGGCTTCCTGGGAGGAGGAGCTGTCCAGGCAGAGGGAATAGTAAGTACAAGTCCTTGCGCAGGAGTGAGCCAGCTATGTTTGAGGACCAGCAAAGAAACCAGTGTAGCTGCTTGGGGTTAAACGAGGGAAGGTGGAAGAAGCAGGTTTTATAGGTCAACCGAAAAAAAAAAAGGTGGGGGGCTAGGTTTTGCTCAGAGATAGAGCAGCAGTGGGGGCTTCCCTGGTGGCTCAGTGATACAGAGTCTGCCTGCAGTGCAGGAGTTGTAGGGGACTCGAGTTCCATCCCTGGGTCAGAAAGATCCCCTGGAGGAGGGCGTAGCAACACGCTCCAGTATTCTTGCCTGGAGAATTCCATGGACTGAGGAGCCTGGTGGGCTACAGTCAATAGGGTCACACAGAGTCACACATGACTGAAGAGAGCCTCAGTGGAGTGTTTTGAGCTGAGGACTAGAGGAGTAACAGGATCTGTGTTGTATTTGAAAAGAGTGTGATCTACAGCTCCTACAAAACAGTATAAACATGTAATTTTGGAGTGTTTTAGTTTAGTATATTGTTCAGAAAATAAGCCAGTTCCTTTTTGTGTTTAGTTTCTAAATCAAGCCTCCAAATTGGAAAAAAATATCCTTGCTTTTTTAAAAAATGTGAATGCTCAGATAATGCATGTGTAAATGCCTTTAGTTAAATATAGTCCTGTGATCCACTAGTATTTAAAAAGGATAAATAAAGAGTTATAGTAATGATATTATTTGTAGTTAATGAATACGGTATGTTATAATTTTATTTACTTGAAATAATCAGTTAAATTTAGGAAACACATACCCCACATATTCCGTTACCATAACAACTTGGGTGAAAAATTGAAGAACAGATGTTATATCAACCTGTTGATGTTTAATAGTATGACAATTTTAAAATTATATTCAAATTTTAAATTTATATATACCATACATAGTCCTTGAAAGAGATATCTTAATTTTTTTCTGTAAGTATCATTATACTATATGAATAGATGTTAATAAGAAAAACTGTATAATAACCTGGGGTTGAAATTTACTTGAAGGATTTATTTTACAACTGAAAGCATTTATACTAAATTTTTTTATATTTCTTCTCTCACCAACTCTCTGTCATCCTTTCCTTGGCATGGGGAAGGGGATAGAGAATAATAGAGTATATAGGGAAAGCATTTAATTTGGAATTACTAGTTGTCTGGGGTTACGTTATTATAATTTTGAAAAGGATTTATTTTTTAGTACTCTTAGAACTTTCAATGTCAGCTTTATTTGTAAACTGTTTTTTAAATCTTGAGTTTCAAATTTACTACATTTAATTTTTAGGTACAAGAATCACTCAGTGGCAGACCATAAATGCATTCATTTTAATCTCATTTTATTTCAGATTCTTTAAACTTTCAGGAAGCTGGGGGTTTTAACTCACGTGTAAATCATTCTTACATATTTATAATTGGACAAAGTAAATGCATAAATCATTAATATTATACGTCTCATAAGGAGAAAATATGAGGGTGTTTAACATTGAAGTGAAATGTCGTTGTTGGCCAATGTACACAAACATACTGTTCACCTTACAGAATTTCATTTTGTCTGACATGAAGAGTGTTGAGGAGAAGGCAAATATCATAGCAGCTACTGTAATTGAATTGGCCTCTGAATCATATAAAACCAGTAAGCCTGACAGTACCATTGTCTAAAACCTTAAAAAAATATTATGGTGCATTTGATGTGTATCTACTTGAGACTGAAATGAATGGGCTATTAGAAAAAAATTGCTTTTGGGAGGAAAGGGGAGAAAAGTAATGATATTTTTAGAAAAACATGTTTAAAAAAATGGAGGTGATTTTTTTTTTCCCCCTTGAAATGTCTTGGTTTCTATTTTCAAAGGAGGCTTTTAGCCTAACCATGAGGCTTCTTTGGCATTAATTTTTTTCCTGTTCTCTTTCCTTTTTCTCTTTTGAACTTAGTTAATTTTTTATGCATATGTAATTGCTGTTTTACTTGATATGTAGTACCAGATATAGTTCATTTCCTTTTCTGTGGACAAGTATCATTTACAGGTTTTAAATTTTCCACAACTTACAGTGTGGTAAAATAGCTCTAAGGCTATGAAAGACAGAGATAATACCCAAGGATGCACTTGGCAGGACCCCAAATGATCTTTTACTACCCATTTCACATTCTTTCACAGTTTTCCTCTTTGTTTCCTATTGTCTTCTGTTAACCTTTCAAGTAGACCCCAGATCAGATCGTCCTGTCAGACTAATAAAAAACAAGTTTTCTGGGTATTTTTAATTAGCCACACATTGTATTGTGTTTTCTGTTGTATTTCCTGTTCCTTGAAGTGGTAACCTTCTTATTCTCATTATTTTCTCTTAAATTTGTTTCTAGTGAGTTTTAGCACTGAGGTTATTGATACTAAAATTTCAGGTCTTTTGAAAAGTATATGCTTACCTTCAGAAATTAAGGAAGAGAGTTGGAAATTCAGAGGATGTAAAGGGACTGCTTTCATATTTCAGGAAAAACATTTAAACCTCTCATGAGCCATTTAGAATTAAAAGATATTGATGCAAAATCAAGGTTGAAGTTATAGAAGTGTAAAAATGACAAAGGAAAAGTGAAGATAGGAAAAAAAGGTGTTTTTTTTTTTAAGAAAAGATTTTTAGTTTTATTTTTGATGGTAAAAATGTTAAAACATATATAAAGATAGAGAATAATTTAAATAATTTAATGAACCCCCATTTTCACTCACATTCAGTAGTATTAACTTTTTATACATTTGCTTCATTTGCCCCTTCTCTTATTTCTTTACCCTGAAGTATTTTAATGCAAAACTTACAACATGAGGGCTTTCCCTCCTAATACTTCACTGTGCATTTTAGAAAGTAGTACTGTTTTCTTCTGTAATCATACCATCATCATAGCTAAGAAAATTAAGTAATTTCCCCTTAATAAAGTTAAATATCCTTTTATACTCAAATATGGCCCCCAAATATAGTTCTATAATTAGTTTATTCAAATCATGATTCAGCAAATCCATATAGCATTTCCCTGCTTTGTCCCTTAAGTCTGTGATTTTAGAACAGTCTCCCTTCCCTTTGATTTGTTTGTTTTTAAACATGTTATTGATGTGTTGAATAAATTTAGACCCACATTCTAGATTTATCTGATTGTTTCCTTGTGGCCTTGACCAGCTTCTTTCTCTGTATGCTTGTAAGTGGCAGTTAACTTTTGGCAAGAATAGTTTATAGGTGGTGCAGTTATACTTCATATACCTTCACATTAGGAGTCTTTTAGTCTGGCTGCTCCATGTCCAGTGATGTCACATGTGATCAGAGGGTCTGTGATACCATAACCCCTCCTTTGGGAATGTGGTTTTCCCTCTCATAGCCAGCAAGTGATTGTGAGGTGATGATATGGCACTCTGCCAAAGATCCAGTTCTTCAGCAACCTGAGAAGTGTTTTTAATTGAAGAAATATCCTCCTCTCTCTCAAAAGGCTAAGCTGATGGTGTCTTCAGAAAGTGAAAATGTTAGTCGCTTCAGTCGTGTTCGACTCTTTGCGACTTTATGGACTGGAGCCCACCAGGCTCCTCTGTCCATGGAATTCTCCAGGCAAGAATACAAGAGTGGATAGGTAGCCATTTCCTTCTCCAGGGCCTATTCCCAACTTAGGGATCGAACCCAGGTCTCCTGCATTGCAGGTAGATTCTTTACTGTCTGAGCCAGCAGGTAAGCCCTGTGTGTCTTTAGGAGGAATCTACCTATGTAGAACAGTGAAGAAGGAACTCAGAACAGCCAAGTCAGCTCTAATGGAACAAAAGATGTTGCAGGCACATTTTTCTCCTATTTAAGAGTAGATTTAAGATGTAGGTAAGAGAATTTTTTTTTCTTTTAAATCACAATGATGATGAGTACATAAGAGTTGAAAGGCAGGTTGGTCACAGATAATTGTATTGATATTTAATAAATAGGTAGTGTCTGAGAGTCCTCCACTAATAATACCACGAAGATCTTCAATTCATCTCAACTAAATCTAGCATTAACGACAAAAACCAAAGCCCCCCAAATGCCCATTTTCCTCAAATAAGATAAGCTTTAAATAATAGAAAAACTAAAAAAAAAAAAAAAAAACACCGAATCTCAAATCTCAAGCTAATTTAAAAAATTAACTTCATCAGAGATGCTTCCCTGGTGGCTCAAGTGGTAAATAGTCTGCCTCCAATGCAGAGGACTTGGGTTTGATCCCTGGGGCAGGAAGATCCCCTAGAGGAGGAAATGGCAACTCACTCCAGTATTCTTGCCTGGGAAATCCCATGGACAGAGGAGCCTGGAGTGCTGCAGTCCATGGGGTCACAAAAGAGTTGGACACAACTTAGCTAGTGAGCACATGCAGAGGCAGCACCATGTAAAGCTGCATGATAAGGCTGATTCAGCTACATGGAAAGTGACAGGAAGAAGGAAGAATGACTTTACAAATGTAAGACACACCCACTTCAAAAAGTTTCTTCACTTGTGAATACTGCAGAGCAGCTATTGCAAAGAGCAGAATTGATGCTCCAGAGCAAAGACTTATTGATGCTCGGAGATAGAGCGACATACATAGCACATCCAAATTAGAACATCCGAAGCTAAAAAAGGTGTTTAAAAATGGAAGCGTATTGAAGACACAAGGAAATCCAAGCTGCATATAACAGTGATAAGGGTCATTTGTTTTGTCTTTCAACAAGACAAAAGACATTTCTTTAACTTGTTTCTATGTCACATTTTTAATTTAGATAACGTTTCTCAGGATAAGTTTTTAGAAGAATCCCAGAGCATCATGCAAGAGAAACCTGACGTGAACAGACCTAGATACATACATTTATCAAATGTTTGCCCTTCATTGCAAAGACAGGCTTTTACAAGATGCCATGGTATAAAGAGAAATTTTAAAAACACTTAAAGAGACTTTGGATCTTACTTTTCAGACTTTGGAGAAGTGTAAGAGTTTAGAGGGGAATGGAACAAAACCAACCAAACAAAAGCCAGTGGAATGAATACATTTTGCTGTGGTATCTAGCCAAACCAACTTTTCTTGCTTTTAAGGTGGTGTGTGCTCACTCAGTCGTGTCTGACTCTTTCTGACTCCATAGATTGTAGTCTACCGGGCTCCGCTGTCCGTGGAATTTTCCAGGCAAGAATACTGGAGTGGGTTGCACTTTCCTACTCCATGGGATCTTCCTGACCCAGGGATCAAATCCACGTGTCCTGCATTGACAGACAGATTCCCTACCACTGCACTACCTGGGAAACCCCTTTTGTGATGAAAGATCCCTTAATAAATGAAACACATACAACAAAGTGTCAGTGAAGTACTCAGTAGCAGTAGTGAACTTTTCAAATCCACTGATGCTTGAGAATTAGATAAAATATATAGTCTAGCTTGCTATTTAGCAATATATAGGATTGTGATTATAGCTTGCACCCTGCTCTTCTTAGAAAACCAGAGATCACGTAAAGAAATTAACAGAGAATCGAGTTGAATAGTACAAAAATAAGATTTAATGGACATTATAAATTAAATGCTTGGAAATGAATGTTTATTTTCTTCTTTACTGTGTCCGTGCTTAGTTGCTCCAGTTGTGTCCAATTCTTTGCAACCCTGTGGACTCCAGCCCACCAGGCTCCTCTGTCCAAGGGGTTCTCCAGGCAAGAATACTGCAGTGGGTAGCCATTCCCTTCTTCTCCAGAGGATCTTCTCAACCCAGGCATGAGGTGGATTCTTTGTCATCTGAGCCACCGGGGAAGCCCTGGTGGCTTCCCAGGTAGTGCTAGTAGTAAAGAGCCTGCCTTCCAGTACAAGAGACATAAAGAGATGTGAGAAGGAAACTGAGATAGCAGTCTCTCCTGGATGTTTAATGAATGTTTTATGTATTTGTGTGGAGATCATGCCTCCTTCTCTCTTGGCCTAAGAAAGGGAAACTTTCTCCTTCCCTCCTTCCACTATAAGATGCTTTAATGATAAGTATTTAACACTGAGCCCAGGATTTCAAAGTAGTTCATATCATAACACCAATTTAGATAAAACACCTGGCACAGGGCAAGACACATAGAAAATGAATGGTGAATGTTAGTTCTTTCACTCCTAGTGGAAATCTTTAGGCTGGCTAATCCCATATTTAATGCTAGGTCTTCCATGGGATTCTTAGAACTGTATATTCTTATGTGAATACATTCCTGCTTTCTCTTAGGCTATAAAAACTCTTAAGAATGTTTTTCCTATGACATTTATCATAATGATTTATTCATAGCTTGTGTTCTATAAATGTTTGTTTAAAATTCAGCATGCATTTATTAAGTACTATTATGTGCAGTGCTTGGATTTAAATATAGAAAACAAAGTAAGGGAAAAAGCATATTCTAGTTACATAGTAGGAAAGCATTGCTTACTTCAAGAGAGGAAGGCATATTAAATAAGATAGATTTGAGTTTATAAAAAATAAAAAGTGTTGATACCACAAAGCATAATAAAATAAATGTGGAAAGGAAAGTGAAAAAAAGAATGTTTTACCAACATATGTGATAAAAATCTTACAATGCAAAACAGATGAAGACTTGATGAAAATATATGTGGTCTGTAACAGGATTCTGCTTGATAGGTAGAGGAGAAAAACAGTTGACATGTGAAGAAATACTAATATAAACCTTTATGAAGTATATATAGTTTTTCTAGCAGTTAAGGAAAGTAGCTCAGATGTTGCTGAAGTTCGTTTTGTTCAGTAAAGGATTACTCAGGAAACATAATGTGCAAAAAAAAAGAAAGAAAAACCATTAGTACATGTAATGCAGAAGTATAAAAAACAAAACAACAAAAGTGGGTTCTAATTCCTTTTTTCTAAACCTTTTTGCTTTTCCATGTGCTGTGCTGTGCTAAGTGGCTTCAGTCATATCTGACTCTTTGAGGCCCCTTAGACTGTAGCCTGCCAGGCGCCTCTGTCCATGGGATTCTGCAGGCAAGAATATTGGAGTGGGTTGCCATGCCCTTCTCCAGGAGATCTTCCCAATCCAGGGATCAAACCTCGTCTCTTATGTCTCCTGCATTAGCAAATGGGTTCTTTACCACTAGTGCCACCTTGGATTACTTCCATGCCAGCTTTTGAAAAAGATAGTTTTGTTTTTAAGACACATCTTAGGTTCATAACAAAATTGAATGGAAGGTACAATTTCCCATCTACCTCTTGCTTCCATGTGGGCACATCCTCCCCCTCTATCAAAATCCTGCACCAGAGTGGTACATTTGTTACAGTAGATGAACGTACATGGCCACCATTATTATAGCCAAAGTCCACAGTTTACATTAGGGTTCACTCTTAGTTGTACATTTGGTGGTGTTTTGACAAATGTATAATGACATGTATTTATCCTTATAGTACTACATAGTGTAGGTTTCATTACCCTAAAAATACTCTTTGCTCTATTCATCCTTGTCTCCCTCCTGCCCCCTAACAAACAAGGATCTTTTTAGTGTCTCCATAGTTTTGCATTTTTCTGAATGTCACATATATAACTGGAATCACACACTATGTAGCCTTTACAGATTGGCTTTTTCTTCCCCTCTTAAAAACACACATTTAAGGTTTCTCTATGGCTTTTTATGGCTTGAAGATTTTTCTTATTGGTGCTGAATAATATTCTGTTGTCTGCTTGTTCACCTACCAAAGGACATCCTGGTTGCTTCCAAGTTCTGGCAATTACAAGTAAGTAAACAAATAGTAGGCAGTGTTTTGTTTCCTCTCTAGGGTTCAATTTGCTTCTCTGTAAAATTTAACACATGATTTCTAAGAATTCTGAGGTTTGAAATTATGTGGTTATCTAGATAGAAATCATGCACTCTTAAATAGATTAGGTCAGATATGATTGTATGCTGATGACATTATAAGGTGATAAACCCTTCCTGGTGAAAGCAGTCTGGTCCTGTATCACAAAAATTACACTCTGTTCTTATGCTTTTGATCAGATCATTTTATTTTGGGGTATTTCCCTTCCCAACTGGAGGTTAGAAAATAACATCTTTTTTTTTAAACAAAGATTTTCATAGCAGGGTAACTTATAAAAGCCACATAAAACGAAACTATGGAAACTATTCACAAGCCCAGTAATGGGGAAATGCAAAGTGAATTGCTTGAGGGCAGGGATCATGCCTGTTTGTTCTGATTCGAGTGTACCTAGCACTTGACTCAATATTGTGTTCTAGGTTTCTGTTGAAGGCAAAAGTATTGAGTAGAGTAAGGGAAAGAGAAGAGCTTTTACTGAATATAAAAGACTATTGGAGATGGTATTCTCTTCTCTTTGTTTGCTTTTTCACATCTCTCATTGTTAAACTCAGTTGTACCACCTGTTAGCTGCTGAACCCCACACTAGGGCCTTTACTGACACCTGGGAAGGCCTTGGGCGTGTGATGTAGCAGCCATGACATAATGGCTCCTCACTTGGGAAGGAACATCAGCCTGGTTATAAAGGAGTTAAAGCAAGAGTAGTATGTCCCAGTTTTGCCAGGACAGTCTCAGTTTGTGCCTGATGTCTTGGTGTAAATCTTACTTAAATAGCATTTCCTTTCACTCTCAAAGGTATCCTTGTTTGGACAGTAGGTCACCATTTGGCTGAGGGTCTGAATTTCTGTTTACTTTAGTGCTGTAGCTGGGAAACATTGTTTTTCTTTTTTCAGTTCAGTTTAACAAACATTTACTTAACGCTGAGTACATATCACATTCTGTCATATTGTGAGATACAAAGAAAATTCAGACAAGACCTCTGTCACCAAAGAATTTCACTTCAGTGCTTTTTCCTCTTCATTTTGGTAACTCACAGCCTCATTCAGAGTCAGAGTCCTAGACCCAAGCTCTTGCCCTGGCCTCAGCCATTTAAAAAGACCCTTTTCTGACTTGCCTCTGGTTGTATGCCCTCCTCTCCTGTGAGACCTAAGGGAATATATAAGTTACCCTTTTAAGAACCTATGCTGTCATCATTTGGGATAATGGAATTCCTCACCCAGATCCTTTGGAGTCTGTTTCCGGAGCCTGTGTGGACCTCTTCCCTTGGACACGTGCACACAAGGTTCTTCGTAGTGCCAGGTGGGCAGTGGTGGGAGAAGGGAGTGGACAGCAGACCAGTGGCAGCAGCCAGGGTAGGCTCCCTGCAACCTTACAGTGAAATTCAAGAATGCTAATTTTGTGTTTGGCCATCATCGTCATTTTGATTGTCTGTTCCTCAGAGTAGAACAGAACATTTTTGTGTAGTCATTTTAGATATTTAAATATATGGTGTCTGAGCCTCCGTTTGCATTCTTGCCATGGACCCCACAGATGTCAGAAGCAGGTGCATTCAGAGGAAGACCCAGATCCCTTCCCTGACCCATGAGATCCCACACGATCTGCACCTGCCACATACCCACTCTGCTGCAGCTGTCCTGGCTTCCTCACTGTCTGGAACATGACTCTCCCATCTCAGGTTCTGGTACTCACTGCTGCATTTTGGAATTATCTTCTTCTGGATACCTGAGTTATTTCTTCCCTCAGGTCCTGTCCTCTAGGTCTTCCCTCCACCCCTCCAGGTCATTATTTTATCAGTGAGACCTAATGAAATGTTCAGTTCAGTTCAGTCTCTCAGTCATGTCCCACCCTTAGCGACCCCATGGACTACAGCACGCTAGGCCTCCCTGTCCATCACCAACTCCCGGAGCTTACACAAACTCATGTCCTTCGAGTTGGAGATGCCATTTAGCCCTCATCTTCTATTGTCCCTTTCTCTTCCTGCCTTCAACCTTTCCCAGTGTCAGAGTTTTTTCCAGTGAGTCAGTTCTTTGCATCAGGTGGCCGAAGTACTGGAGTTTCAGCTTCAGCATCAGTTCTTCCAATGAACATTCAGGACTGATTTTATTTAGGATTGACTGGTTGGATCTCCTTGCAGTCCAAGGAATTCTCAAGAGTCTTCAACACCACAGTTCAAAAGCATCAATTCTTTGGCACTCAGCTTTTTTTTTATAGTCCAACTCTTATATGGAAAAACCATAGCTTTGACTAGACAGACCTTTGTTGGCAAAGTAATGTCTCTGCTTTTTAATATTCTGTCTAGCTTGGTCATAACTTTTCTTCCAAGGAGCAATCACCTTTTAATTTCATGGCTGCCGTCACCATCTGCAGTGATTTTGGAGCCCCCCAAAAGAAAGTCTGTCACTATTTCCATTGTTTCCCCATCTATTTGGCCATGGAGTGATGGGAGTAGATGCCATGATCTTAGTTTTCTGAAAGTTGAGTTTAAACCAACTTTTTCACTCTCTTTCACTTTCATCAAGAGGCTCTTTTGTTCTTTTTCGCTTTCTGCCAGAAGTGTGGTGTCATCTGCATATCTGAGGTTATTGGTATTTCTCCCAGCAGTCTTGATTCCAGCTTATGCTTCATCCAGGCCAGCATTTCACTTGATGTACTCTGTATATAAGTTAAATAAGCAGGGTGACGATATATAGCCTTGATGAACTCCTTTCCTGATTTAGAACGAGTCTGTTGTTCCATATCCAGTTTTAACTGTTGCTTCTTGACCTGCATGCAGATTTCTCAGGAGATAGGTAAGGTGGTCTGGCATCCCCAACTCTTTCAGAATTTTCCAGTTTCTTATGATCCACACAGTCAAAGGCTTTGTTGCAGTCAATAAAACAGAAATAGAAGGTTTTCTGGAACTCTCTTTCTTTTTCTATGATCCAACAGATGTTGGCAATTTGACCTCTGGTTCCTCTGCCTTTTCTAAAACCAGCTTGAACATTTGGATATTCACAGTTCACGTACTGTTGAAGCCTGGCTTGGAGAATTTTGAGCATTACTTTACTAGCATGTGAGATGAGTGCAATTGTGCAGTAGTTTGAGCATTCTTTGATATTGCCTTTCTTTGGGATTGGAATGAAAACTAACCTTTTCCAGTCCTGTGGCCACTGCTGAGTTTTCCAAATTTGCTGGCATATTGAGTGTAGCACTTTCACAGGATTATCTTTTAGGGTTTGAAATAGCTCCACTGGAATTGCATCACCTCCACTAGCTTCGTTTGTAGTAATGCTTCCTAAGTAAGGCCCGCTTGACTTCACATTCCAGGATGTCTGTCTCTAGGTGAGTGATCACACCACTGTGGTTATCTGGGTCATGAAGATCTTTTTTTGTATAGTTCTTCTGTTTATTCTTGCCATCTCTTGTTAATATCTTCTGCTTCTGTTAGGTCCATATCATTTCTGTCCTTTATTGTGCCCATCTTTGTATGAAAAGTTCCCTTGGTATCTCTTATTTTCTTGAAGAGATCTCTAGTCTTTTTCATTTTATTGTTTTCTTCTGTTCCTTTGCATTGGTCACCGACGAAGGCTTTCTTGTCTCTCCTTGCTATTCTTTGGAATTCTGCATTCAAATGGATATATCTTTCCTTTTCTCCTTTGCCTTTAGCTTCTCTCCTTTTCTCAGCTATTTGTAAGGCCTCCTCAGACAACCATTTTGCCTTTTTGTATTTCTTTTTCTTAGGGATGGTCTTGATCACTGCTTCCTGTACAATGTCATGAACCTCCGTCCATAGTTCTTCAGGCACTCTGTCTATCAGATCTAATCCATTGACTTTGTTTGTCACTTCCATTGTATAATCGGAAGGGATTTGATTTAGGTCATACCTGAATGGTCTAGTGGTTTTCCCTACTTTCTTCAGTTTAAGTCTGAATTTTGCAATAAGGAGTTCTGAGGCACAGGCAACTCTCAGTCTTGTTTTTACTGACTGTATAGAGCTTCTCCATCTTTGGCTGCAAAGAATATAATCAATCTGATTTCATTATTGACCATCTTGTGATGTCCATGTGTAGAGTCATCTCTTGTGGTGTTGGCAGAGGGTGTTTGCTATGACCAGTGCATTCTCTTGGCAAAACTCTGTTAGTCTTTGCCCTGCTTCGTTTGTATTCCAAGGCCAAATTTGCCCGTTACTCCAGATATCTCTTGACCTCTGCTTTTGCATTCCAGTCCCCTTTAATGAAAAGGACGTCTTTTGGGGGTGTTATTTCTAGAAGGTCTGTTAGGTCTTCATAGAACCGTTCAACTTCAGCTTCTTCACCATTACTGGTTGGGGCATAGACTTGGATTACTGTGATATTGAATGGTTTGCCTTAGAAATGAACAGAGATCATTCTGTCATTTTTGAGACTGTACCCAAGTACTGCATTTCAGATTCTTTAATTGACTATGAGGGCTACTCCGTTTCCTCTAAGGGATTCTTGCTTCTAAGGGATTCTCCTAAGGGATTCTCAAATCCCCTTCCCTGCTTCTCTTCCCTTAATGTGCACCACTATCCAAGATTTAGAAGCGGTAAAAGACTAATTTTTTCCCTCAAATATGTTTCTTTCAAAATCCCTTAAGAATCTAAGACTTTCTTCTCTTAAAAAATTTCTATTTTGGTTTTCATGTTTTAAAATCATCCATGTACCTGCTTTAAAGAAGTAGGTACTAGTTCTCTGAGGCTAGTATGTGAAGCAACAGTCTCCCTATCATGCTTCCAGTTTCAAGGGTAACTGCAACTCTATAAATTGGTTCTTTCAGTATTTCCTACCATGTCCATGGAACGTGCTTATATGGCTACTTCCTAACTTTTTGGTGTTGCGTATTATATGTTTCTTTTCTTCCCATGGTGGATGAGAATTAAGGTCTCTCTGACCACTGTCATATCCTGTGCATACACAGGCATGAATATAGCTCTCCTCCTTTTGGTTAGATAAAGATAGATTTTTTAAATACTGTAAACACTAATCACAGCTGAGCCATTTGTATACTATGCTTACTTTTCTTTTTCCTTATTTTATTTTCCCTGGAGTTAAAAGGTGTTGTGATTTTGATTTGCTTACTTGTCTAGGTTACTAGCATCATTTCCACCCCAGACTGTCCCACTTATGTATAACTTCTTTCAGTGTGTTCACATCTTTTTTTTTTTCTCTTGAAAAAAGTCTCTGAGTCTTCAGATCTTTTTGATCGGAATATTATTCTCAGGATTGGCTCGAGTTTGACAAATCATAGAAATACCTTCAAGAAGCCTTGTTTATTCCCAACAAGACAGTGGGCAGTCATTGCAAATACAGTTGTTCTTTGCACATACCTTATTGTATGGATAAATCACGTAAATATGACTATTTACTATGAATTTACATATGTTCTCTTTTACATGTTGTATTTAAGATTCCTTTATTGCAGAAATACAGAATGTATTCTTATTTTTCATTGTTTTAATTAATTTATATGTGTGTATATATTTTGTATTGTATTCTTTCTTTATAGGCTCTCAAAATTAGAGAGACCTGTAATTGCCCACCACTTTCGGGACCAGACCCTCGATTACTATTCAAACTCAGCATGAAGAATTTTCTTGAAGCAGAAAAAGAAGACCTAAATATCACTGTTAAACAGAAAATGGATGCTCTTCCCATCCAAAACCAGAAGCAAATACCATTAACATGTATAGTGGACAAAAGAACTGGCAGCTGAATTAAAATTTATGAGACACAGGATACATGAAGAATGCAGCAGTCCTTATCATTTTCATGTTATTTTTTTAAAAATGATGTTTGAAAGGAAAAAAAATGGATACTCAGGGTCAAATCATGTATATTACAGGTATTATCTAAATTCTTATACTAGGTATTTATTTTTCATGAAATATTGATATATTTAATAAATTTAAAAATATCTTTAATCAGGAAAATGTCACAGAATAAATTTGTATTACACATTATTTTTGAATCTTGACTTTTTTAATCCGCAAAAGTGAACTAGCAGTTATATTTCTTATTTTCTCTGATGTTTCATTTCATTACCTTGTGGTAACTCAGATGTTAAGGGAGTTGAATCAGGCTGATACCAGTGTGAAGATAATTTAACTGATCAACTCTTTCTAACACAGAATATTGAGTCTGTTGTGTATCCTTGTCATTGGTGCCAGCACGAGATCTACTTTTTCACTTCTGAAAATAAAGCAGACTAAGAAATCATCTTGGTGGTTAGCTATCAAACGCAGGAGTTTGGTTGACCGTTAAAGATAGCTGACTATAGATGGAGGGTTTTCATGGACAGTGACTGGAACTGCTGGATGATAATTTCGTAAATATTAAAGAAATGGTGAAGATGGATTTTTTAGCTCACTGTTTTGTTCAGGCATTGTGGTCTCAACTTACTTGAATATCTCCAGATGTTTAATATCACTGATTGCCCTTAAAAAAATGTTATGTAATGTTTGATACATGGAAAAGGGTATACAAATACACTATAAATCTATGGGTAGATTTGAATGAGGAGATACCCCTCATCCAAAGTAAGGAGCAGCGGCTGTGCTTTGCTGGAGCAGCCGTGAAGAGATACCCTGTGCCCAAGGTAAGAGAAACCTGAGTAAGATGGTAAGTGTTGCAAGAGGGCAACAGAGGGCAGACACACTGAAACCATACTCACAGAAAACCAGTCAATCTAATCACACTAGGACCACAGCCTTGTCTAACTCAATGAAACTAAGCCATGCCTGTCAGGCCATCCAAGATGGGCGAGTCATGGTGGAGAGGTCTGACAGAATGTGATCCACTGGAGAAGGGAATGGCAAACCACTTAAGTATTCTTGCCTTGAGAACCCCATGAACTGTATGAAAAGGAAAAATTATAGGATACTGAAAGAGGAACTCCCCAGGTCAGTAGGTACCCAGTATGCTACTGGAGATCAGTGGAGAAATAACTCCAGAAATAATGAAGGGATGGAGCCAAAGCAAAAACAATACCCAGCTGTGGATGTGACTGGTGATAGAAGCAAGGTCCGATGCTGTAAGAGCAATATTGCATAGGAACCTGGAATGTCAGGTCCATGAATCAAGGCAAATTGGAAGTGGTCAAACGAGATGGCAAGGGTGAATGTCGACATGCTAGGAATCAGCAAACTAAAATGGACTGGAATGGGTGAATTTAACTCAGATGACCCTTATATCTACTACTGCGGGCAGGAATCCCTCAGAAGAAATGGAGTAGCCATCATGGTAAACGAAAGAGTCCGAAATTCAGTACTTGGATGCAATCTCAAAAACGACAGAATGATCTCTGTTCGTCTCCAAGGCAAACCATTCAATATCACAGTAATCCAAGTCTATGCCCCAACCAGTAACACTGAAGAAGCTGAAGTTGAACAGTTCTATGAAGACCTTCAAGACCTTTTAGAACTAACACCCCCAAAAGATGTCCTTTTCATTATAGGGGACTGGAATGCAAAAGTAGGAAGTCAAGAAACACCTGGAGTAACAGGCAAATTTGGCATTGGAATGCAGAATGAAGCAGGGCAAAGACTAACAGAGTTTTGCCAAGAGAATGCACTGGTCATAGCAAACACCCTCTTCCAACAACACAAAAAAAGGCTCTACACATGGACATCACCAGATGGTCAACACCGAAATCAGATTGATTATATTCTTTGCAGCCAAAGATGGGGAAGCTCTATGCAGTCAACAAAAACAAGACCAGGAGCTGACTGTGGCTCAGATCATGAACTCCTTATTACCAAATTCAGACTTAAATTGAAGAAAGTAGGGAAAACCACTAGACCATTCAGGTATGACCTAAATCAAATCCCTTATGATTATACAGTGGAAGTCAGAAATAGATTTAAGGGACTAGAATGAGGTTCATGACATTGTACAGGAGACAGGGATCAAGACCATCACCATGGAAAAGAAATGCAAAAAAGCAAAATGGCTGTCTGGGGAGGCCTTACAAATAGCTGTGAAAAGAAGAGAAGTGAAAAGCAAAGGAGAAAAGGAAAGATACAAGCATCTGAATGCAGAGTTCCAAAGAATAGCAAGAAGAAATAAGAAAGCCTTCAGCGATCAGTTCAAAGAAATAGAGGAAAAGAACAGAATGGGAAAGACTAGAGATCTCTTCAAGAAAATTAGAGATACCAAGGGAACATTTCATGCAAAGATGGGCTCGATAAAGGACAGATATTGTACGGACCTAACAGAAGCAGAAGATATTAAGAAGAGATGGCAAGAATACACTGAAGAACTGTACAAAAAAGATCTTAATGACCTGGGTAATCACGATGGTGTGATCATTCATCTAGAGCCAGACATCCTAGAATGTGTAGTCAAGTGGGCCTTAGAAATCATCGCTATGAACAAAGCTAGTGGAGGTGATGGAATTCCAGTAGAGCTACTTCAAATCTTGAAAGATGATGCTGTGAATGTGTTGCACTTAATATGCCAGCACATTTGAAAAACTCAGCAGTGGCCACAGGACTGGAAAAGTTTAGTTTTCTTTCCAATCCCAAGGAAAGGCAATGCCAAAGAATGCTCAAACTACTGCACAATTGCATTCATCTCACATGCTAGTAAAGTAATGCTCAAAATTCTCCAAGCCAGACTTCAGCAATATGTGAACCATGAACTTCCTGATGTTCAGGCTAGTTTTAGAAAAGGCAGAGGAAGGAGAGATCGAATTGCCAGCATCCACTGGATCATGGAAAAAGCAAGAGTTCCAGGAAAACATCTCTTTCTGCTTTATTGACTATGCCAAAGCCTTTGACTGTGTGGATCACAATAAACTGTGGAAAATTCTTCAAGAGATGGGAATACCAGCCCACCTGACCTGCCTCTTGAGAAATCTGTATACAGGCCAGGAAGCAACAGTTAGAACTGGACATGGAACAACAGACTGGTTCCAGATAGGAAAAGGAGTACGTCAAGCCTGTATGTTGTCACCCTGCTTATTTCACTTCTATGCAGAGTACATCATGAGAAACGCTGTACTGGAAGAAACAGAAGCTGGAATCAAGATTGCCGGGAGAAATCTCAATAACCTCAGATATGCAGATGACACCACCCTTATGGCAGAAAGTGAAGAAGAACTAAAAAGCCTCTTGATGAAAGTGAAAGAGAAGAGTGAAACAGTTGGCTTCAAGCTCAACATTCAGAAAACGAAGATCATGGCATCCGGTCCCATCACTTCATGGGAAATAGATGGGGAAACAGTGGAAACAGTGTCAGACTTTATTTTTTGGGGCTCCAAAATCACTGCAGATGGTGACTGCAGCCATGAAATTAAAAGACACTTACTCCTTGGAAGAAAAGTTATGACCTACCTAGATAGCATGTTCGAAAGCAGACGTTTCTTTGCCGACTAAGGTCTGCCTAGTCAAGGCTATGGTTTTTCCACTAGTCATGTATGGATGTGAGAGTTGGACTGTGAAGAAGGCTGAGCACCAAAGAATTGATGCTTTTGAACTGTGGTTGGAGAAGAGACTTGAGAGTCCCTTGGACTGCAAGGAGATCCAACCAGTCCATTCTGAAGATCAGCCCTGGGATTTCTTTGGAAGGGATGATGCTGAAGCTGAAGCTCCAGTACTTTGGCCACCTCATGTGAAGAGTTGACTCATTGGAAAAGACTCTGATGCTGGGAGGGATTGGGGGCAGGAGGAGAGGGGGACGACAGAGGATGAGATGGCTGGATGCCATCACTGACTCAATGGACGTGAGTGAGTGAACTCCGGGAGATGGTGATGGACAGGGAGGCCTGGCGTGCTGCGATTCACGGGGTCACAGAGTCGAACATGACTTAGTGACCGAATTGAACTGATAAATCTATAAATTAATAGAACATTATCAACACATTGAAGGTACTGTGTGAGGAGGAGCTTAACTCATTTACTTCATTATTATAGCTTACTAAACATTATTCGTCCATAATTAAATACTTCTAGAATGCCACTTCTGTGTCTTCTGCCAGCTCTCTGGTGTGAACCTGGGGTTTTTATTGCTCAGTCGGTTCAGTGTTTGAGAAAAAAAGAGCTAGACATGGACCAGAGGGGTGTTAGGATGGGCTGGAACTGGTAGTGTCAGTATCTGTGACCACATCTAACCAAGAAGAGAAATCCTATGGCTGCCTCAGTTCCTCCTCTGGCATCTGAAGTGAATTCCTCTTTTGCCCACCTCTTCCTGGAGCCGTTTGTGACCAGAGATTCTGGGACATGTAGTTCCCCCTAAGTCAAATTGCTATAGTGCAAATCTGCGCAGGTTCCGTTCCTATACTTGTTTGTTGTATTGTAAACAAGAGACATTCATCATTATTTCTGCTTAGAAAATATCAGAAGAGTTATTTAATATATCAGAATAGTTTAAAAATAGAGTTTAATGAGTATGTCATTGTTTTGTTTTCCATTAAACCATATCTTTTATTTTCAAAGCCATGAGATAACTTAAAATAGGAGTAATGTAATCTTACCTTCTTCTGTTGAAAGAAAGAATTCTTTAATTTGATAAGTAAGTTGAACCTTGAGCTAAAAAAATTTTTTTTAATTATCCAGTACAGTGCTATCTAGTGATAAATAATTTACTTTCTGGTTGACGATCACTGCTACATTTTACTTCTTGATAAATCAAGAACCTCGCTTTTAATCATGCCTAACTCCTTTTTTGTTTTTTAATTCTGGAACAAAAATACATTTTATTTATTTTTTATTTATTTTAATTGGAGGCTAATTACAATAGTGCAGTGGTTTTGCCATACATGGACATGAATCAGTCATGGATGTACATGTGTTCCCCATCCTGAACCCCCCCTCCCACTTCCCTCCACATCCCATCCCTTTAGGTCATCCCAGTGCACCAGTGCTGAGTACCCTGTCTCATGCACTGAACCTGGACTGGCAATCTGTTTCACATATGATAATATACATGTTTCAATGCTATTCTCTCAAATCATTCCACCCTCGCCTTCTCCCACAGAGTCCAAAAGACTGTTCTATACATCTGTGTCCCTTTTGCTGTCTCACATATAGGGTTATCGTTACCATCTTTCTAAATTCCGTATATATGTGTCACTATAGTGTATTGGTGTTTTTCTTTCTGGCTTACTTCACTCTGTATAATAGGCTCCAGTTTCATCCACCTCAGAACTGACTCAAATGTATTCTTTTTAATGGCTGAGCAATATTCCATTGTGTATATGTACCACAGCTTTCTTATCTATTCATCTGCTGATGGACATCTAGGTTGCTTCCATGTCCTGGCTATTATAAACAGTGCTGCGATGAACATTGGGGTACACGTGTCTCTTTCAGTTCTGGTTTCCTCAGCATATATGCCCAGCAATGGGATTGCTGAGTCATATGGCAGTTTTATTTGCAGTTTTTAAAGGAATCTCTACACTGTTCTCCATAGTGGCTGTACTAGTTTGCATTCCCACCAACAGTGTAAGAGGGTTCCCTTTTTTCCACTCCCTCTCCAGAATTTATTGTTTGTAGACTTTTGGATCGCAGCCATTCTGACCGGCATGAGATGGTATGTCATTGTGGTTTTGATTTGCTTTTCTCTGATAATGAGTGATGTTGAGCATCTTTCCAGGTGTTTGTTAGCCATCTGTATGTCTTCTTTGGAGAAATGTCTGTTTAGTTCTTTGGCCCATTTTTTTATTGGGTCATTTATTTTTCTGGAATTGAGCTGCAGGAATTGCTTGTATATTTTTGAGATTAATTCTTTTGTCAGTTGCTTCATTTGCTATTATTTTCTCCCATTCTGAAGTCTGTCTTTTAACCTTGCTTATAGTTTCCTTCGTTCTGCAAAAGCTTTTAATTTTAATTTGATCCCATTTGTTTATTTTTGATTTTATTAACATTACTCTGCGAGGTGGGTCATAGAGGATCCTGCTGTGATTTATGTCAGGGAGTGTTTTGCCTATGTTTTCCTCTAGGAGTTTTATAGTTTCTGATCTTACATCTAGATCGTTAATCCATTTGAGTTTATTTTTGTGTGTGGTGTTAGAAAGTGTTCTAGTTTCATTCTTTTACAAGTGGTTGACCAGTTTTCTCAGCACTTCTTGTTAAAGAGATTGTCTTTATCCATTGTATATTCTTGCCTCCTTTGTCAAAGGTAAGGTGTCCATAGGTGTGTGGATTTATCTCTGGGCTTTCTATTTTGTTCCATTGATCTGTTTTTCTGTCTTTGTGCCAGTACCATACTGTCTTGATGACTGTGGCTTTGTAGTAGAGCTTGAAGTCAGACAGGTCGATTCCTCCAGTTCCATTCTTCTTTCTCAAGATTGCTTTGGCTATTTGAGTTTTTTTTTGTATTTCCATACAAATTGTGACATTATTTGTTCTAGTTCTGTGAAAAATACCATTGGTAGTTTGATAGGGATTGCATTAAATCTATAGATTGCTTTGGGTAGTATACCCATTTTCACTATATTGATTCTTCCAATCCATGAACATGGTATATTTCTCCATCTATTAGTGTCCTCTTTGATTTCTTTCATCAGTGTTTTATAGTTTTCTATATATAGGTCTTTAGTTTCTTTAGGTAGATATATTCCTAAGTATTTTATTCTTTTCATTTAAATGGTGAATGGAATTGTTCCCTTAATTTCTCTTTCTATTTTCTCATTGTTAGTGTATAGGAATGCAAGGGATTTCTGAGTGTTAATTTTATATCCTGCAACTTTTCTATATTCATTGATTAGCTCTAGTAATTTTCTGGTGGAGTCTTTAGGGTTTTCTATGTAGAGGATCATGTCATCTGCAAACAGTGAGAGTTTTACTTCTTCTTTTCCCATCTGGATTCCTTTTATTTATTTTTCTGCTCTGATTGCTATGGCCAAAACTTCTAAAACTATGTTGAATAGTAGTGGTGAGAGTGGGCACCCTTGTCTTGTTCCTAACTTTAGGGGAAATTCTTTCAGTTTTTCATCATTGAGGATAATGTTTGCTGTGGGTTTGTCATATATAGCTTTTATTATGTTGAGGTATGTCCCTTCTATTCCTGCTTTCTGGAGGGTTTTTTTTTTTTAAATCATAAATGGATGTTGAATTTTGTCAAAGGCTTTCTTTGCATCTATTGAGATAATCATACGGTTTTTATCTTTCAATTTGTTACTGTGGTGTATTACATTGATTGATTTGCAGATATTGCAGAATCCTTGCATCCTTGGGATAAAGCCCACTTGGTCAGATGTATGATCTTTTTAATATATTGTTGGATTCTGTTTGCTAGAATTTTGTTAAGGATTTTTTCATCAGTGATATTGGCCTGTAGTTTTCTTTTTTTGTGGTATCTTTGTCTGGTTTTGTTATTAGGGTGATGGTGGCCTCATAGAATGAGTTTGGAAGTTTAACTTCCTCTGCAGTTTTCTGGAAGATTTTGAGTAGGGGAGGTGTTAGCTCTTCTCTGAATTTTTTGGTAGAATTCAGCTGTGAAGCCGTCTGGACCTAGGCTTTTGTTTGCTGGAAGATTTCTGATTACAGTTTTGATTTCCATGCTTGTGATAGGTCTGTTAAGATTTTCTATTTCTTAAAGGTTCAGTTTTGGAAAGTTATACTTTTCTAAGAATTCGTCCATTTCTTCCAAGTTGTCCATTTTATTGGCATATAATTGCTGATAGTAGTTTATGATCCTTTGTATGTCTGTGTTGTCTGTTGTGATTTCTCCATTTTCACTTATAATTTTGTTGATTTGATACTTCTCCCTTTGTTTCTTGATTAGTCTGGCTGATGGTTTGTCAATTTTATTTATCTTCTCAAAGAACCAGCTTTAAGCTTTGTTGATTTTTGCTATAGTCTCTTTTGTTTCTTTTTCATTTATTTCTGCCCTAATTTTTAAGATTCTTTTCTTCTACTGACCCTGGGGTTCTTCATTTCTTCCTTTTCTAGTTGCTTTAGGTGTAGAGTTAGGTTATTTATTTGACTTTTTTCTTCTTTCTTGAGATAAGCCTGTATTGCTATGAACCTTCCCCTTAGCACTGCTTTTACAGTGTCCCATGGGGTTTGGGTTGTTGTGTTTTCATTTTCATTCATTTCTATGCATATTTTGATTTCTTTTTTGATTTCTTCTGTGATTTGTTGGTTATCTAGCAGCATGTTGTTCAGCCTCCATATGTTGGAATTTTTAATAGTTTTTCTCCTGTAATTGACATCTAATCTTACTGCATTGTGGTTAGAAAAGATGCTTGGAATGATTTCAATTTTTTTTTAAAATTTACAAGGGTGGCTTTATGGCCCAGGATATGATTTATCCTGGAAAAGGTTCCTACTTGAGAAAAGGGTGAAATTCATTATTTTGGGATGAAATGTCTTATAGATATCAATTAGGTCTAACTGGTCCATTGTATCATTTAAAGTTTGTGTTTCCTTGTTAATTTTCTGTTTAGTGATTCATCCATAGGTGTGAGTGGGGTATTAAAGTCTCCCACTATTATCATGTTATTGTTAATTTCCCCTTTCATACTTGTTAGCATTTGCCTTACTTATTGCAATGCTCCTATGTTGGGTGCATATATATTTATAATTTTTGTATCTTCTTCTTGGATTGATCCTTTGATCATTATGTAGTGTCCTTCTTTGTCTCTTTTCACAGCCTTTATTTTAAAGTCTATTTTGTCTAATATGACTATTGCTACTCCTGCTTTCTTTTGGTCTCTATTTGTGTGGAATATCTTCTTCCAGCCCTTCACTTTCAGTCTGTATGTGTCCCTTGTTTTGAGGTGGGTCACTTGTAGACAACATATATAGGGGTCTTATTTTTGTATCCATTCACCCAGTCTTTGTCTTTTGGCTGGGGCATTCAACTCATTTACATTTAAGGTAATTATTGATAAGTATGATCCCGTTGCCATTTACTTTGTTGTTTTGGGTTCAAGTTTATACATCCTTTCTGTGTTTCCTGTGTTTCCTGTCTAGAGAAGATCCTTTTGTATTTGTTGAAGAGCTGGTTTGGTGATGCTGAATTCTCTGAGCTTTTGCTTGTCTGTATCAGGGAACCTACCTGATAAGGAATTCAGAATAATGATAGTAAAAATTATCGAAAATCTTGAAAACAAAATGGAGTTGCAGATAAATAGCCTGGAGACAAGGATTGAGAAGATGCAAGGAATGTATAACAAGGACCTAGAAGAAATAAAAGAGTCAATAATGAATAATACAATAAATGAGATAGAAAACACAGCACCAGTGATGAAACATCTTGGTAAAGAATCTGCCTGCAGTGCAGGAGACCTGGGTTTGATTCCTGGGTTGGGAAGATCCCCTGGAGAAGGAAATGGCAACCCACTCCAGTATCCTTGCCTGGAAAATCTCACAGACAGAGGGCTGCAGTCCATGAGGTCGCAAAGGGTCGGGTACGACTGAGCAACTAACACTAATGATGAAAAGCTTCCCACAGTGAGGGACACCTGGAGAGGTTCACAGAGTTACATGGAGAAGAGAAGAGGAAGGAGGGAGTTAGAGGTGACCAGGAGGAGAAGAGGGGGAATCAAAAGGAGAGAGACAAATCCAGCCAGTAATCAGTTCCCTAAGTGTTCTCCACAGTCCAAAACACACAAAGAGATTCACAGAGTTTGGTAAAGAAGAGAAGGGGGAGGGAGGAGAAAAAGGCGACCTGGTGGAGAAAAAAGAGAGTCAAAAGGGGGAGAGAGCAATCAAGCCATTAATCACACTCCCAAGTTAAAATGGGTACTGAAGATTGGGTTCTTAAAGGTACAAAATTGATAACAAATACCAAAAAGCAAAGATTAAAAATCTAGAGTAGTGGTTAAATTCTCAAAAATACAATATTAAAAAAAGTCACAAAAATTATATGAAGTTTGCTTTAAAAATAGAGTCTTTTTTTGCAAGTTAGTAGTAGGTTATAAAAATGAAAATTGAAGTAATAGAGGACTTAAAATTTTTATTTTTCATTTTTTAAAAATTTAAAAAGTGATAATAGTAAAAGTATATCTAGGAACTTCTCTGGAGCTGTTGCAGGCAGTGTGTGGTCAGTTCAGTTTCAGATAGTTCCTTGATCCAGCTTATACTTCTCAAGATCTATAGGCCCCTTCCAGTGTAGTTGGTGCTAACTAGAGGTTTTAATCTGTTGCACCTGTCACTTGCAAAACGGTTCCCTCTGTTTATTTTACCTTCTTCTGTTTGCTGCTCTCTTCAGTGTCTAATTTCCGCCCTGACACATGGGGGCAAGGGTGGTCACTTATTTAGGCTCACTTGTTCAGTCACGCTGTGGGGAGGGAGAAACACTGCAAACAAATACCACTGGCGTGTGTGGGGAGTGCTCGCAGCGCCTGGGCCACACTGGGTGCTCCCACTCATGGCACATGTGCTTTCCCAGTCTACACTTCTCAGGCTCTAGGTTGCTCTGCCGGGAACTGTCTGAGGTGAGCCCTGGGTTGTATGCACTTCCCAGGTCTAAGCCGCTCAGGTTCAGGTTCTCGGGTACTCCACAAAGGCGCAGACTCAGTTGGGTCTGTGTTTTGTGCCCTTCCCAGGTCCAAGCAGCTCAGGTGACCAGGTGCTTGGCGAGCGCAGTCTCCCCAGGTGGGGAGTGCGTCTTAGAACCTCCCTGGTCCCAGCAGCTCAGTTTCCTGGGTGGCAGCGGGTGCGCCGTCTCAGGTGTGCCGTGCGGTTCTTCTGGGGAGCTGGTCTCTGGCTGCGACCCTCCTGGCAGATGTCAACCGCCCAGAATCCCAATAAGTCTTGGCTAGCAACTGGGAGCCTGCTTGCAGTTTGGTGGAGGATGCCATCTCTGGGGCTGAGATTGCCCCTTTCCGGCTCTGGCTATCCCCGCCTGCCTGCCTGTCTCCAGCAGGGGATGGGCCGGTCCAAAGCCGGCTAGCTCTCCTCTGGTATTCCCTCAGTCCCTTGTTCTGTGAGCCTGCCTGGCAGTGCCTTAGGTTAGGGCTTTTCACAGGATAGTTCTCTCTCTCTCTCTGTTTTTTTTTTTTGTCTCTCTCTGGCTATCCCACAGTTTGGGTTGCTATCTCACAGTTTGGGTTGCTATCTCATGTTAGTTCCCTCAGATTGCCCTCAGCATTCAGGCCCTGTCCTTACTTTAAACAATGCAGCCCATGCCTCCCTGTTCAGCCCTCGCTTGGCGGGTGCACTGGGAGTTGCCCTTAGGCACGTAATCTGTGGGTTTTATTTATTTATTTTTCCTCCCAGTTATGTTGCCCTCTGAGATTCCAAAACTCCCCACAGACCCGCCGGTGAGAGTGTTTCCTGGTGTTTGGAAACTTCTCTTTTAAGACTCCCTTCCCAGGACGGATCTTCGTCCCTACCTCTTTTGTCTCTCTTTTTATCTTTCATATTTTGTCCTACTTCCTCTCAAAGACAATGGGCTGCCTTTCTGGGTGCCTGATGTCCTCTGCCAACATTCAGAAGTTGTTTTGTGGAATTTTCTCAGCGTTCAAATTTTCTTTTCAATGAATTTGTGGGGGAGAAATTGGTCTCCCCATCCTATTCCTCCGCCATCTTAGGACCGCCCCTGTATTACACATTTTACGTGTCTTATGCTTTTGATTTGGGGGAAAACCTCTAGTGGGTAAAAAATCAGAATATCAGAATGTGAAATAATTGTTTTGATCTAGAGGAAAATTCTCCAAGCCAGGCTTCAGCAATATGTGAACCGTGAAATTCCTGATGTTCAAGCTGGTTTTAGAAAAGGCGGAGGAACCAGAGATCAAATTGCCAAGATCTGCTGGATCATGGAAAAAGCAAGAGAGTTCCAGAAAAACATCTATTTCTGCTTTATTGACTATGCCAAAGACTTTGACTGTGTGGACCACAATAAACTGTGGAAAATTCTGAGAGAGATGGGAATACCAGCCCACCTGACCTGCCTCTTGAGAAATCTGTATACAGGCCAGGAAGGAACAGTTAGAGCTGGACATGGAACAACAGACTGGTTCCAAATAGGAAAAGGAGTACGTCAAGGCTGTATATTGTCACCGTGCTTATTTAACTTATATGCAGAGTACGTCATGAGAAACACTGGACTGGAAGAAACACAAGCTGGAATCAAGATTGCCAGGAGAAATATCAATAACCTCAGATATGCAGATGATACCATCCTTATAGCAGAAAGTGAAGAGGAGAGTGAAAAAGTTGGCTTAAAGCTCAACATTCAGAAAACGAAGATCATGGCATCCGGTCCCATAACTTCATGGGAAATAGATGGGGAAACAGTGGAAACAGTGTCAGACTTTATTTTGGGGGGCTCCAAAATCACTGCAGATGGTGACTGCAGCCATGAAATTAAAAGAGGCTTACTCCTTGGAAGAAAAGTTATGACCAACCTAGATGAGATGGCTGGATGGCATCATGGACTCGATGGATGTGAGTCTGAGTGAACTCCGGGAGATGGTGATGGACAGGGAGGCCTGGCGTGCTGCGATTCATGGGGTCGCAAAGAGTCGGACACGACTGAGCAACTGAACTGAACTGATGTATGGATGTGAGAGTTGGACTGTGAAGAAGGCTGAGCACCAAAGAATTGATGCTTTTGAACTGTGGTGTTGGAGAAGACTCTTGAGAGTCCCTTGGACTGCAACGAGATCCAACCAGTCCATTCTGAAGGAGATCAGCCCTAGGATTTCTTTGGAAGGAATGATGCTAAAGCTGAAACTCTAGTACTTTGGCCACTTCATGCGAAGAGTTGACTCACTGGAAAAGACTCTGATGCTGGGAGGGATTGGGGGCAGGAGGAGAAGGGGACGACAGAGGATGAGATGGCTGGATGGCATCACTGACTCGATGGACGTGAGTCTGAGTGAACTCTGGGAGTTGGTGATGAACAGGGAGGCCTGGCATGCCTTGCCTGGAGAATCCCAAGGACGGAGGAGCCTGGTGGGCTGCTGTCCATGGGGTTGCAAAGGGTCGACCCCACGACTGAGTGACTTCACTTTCACTTTTCACTTTCATGTATTGCAGAAGGAAATGGCAACCCACTCCAGTGTTCTTGCCTGGAGAATCCCAGGGATGGCAGAGCCTGGTGGGCTGCCATCTATGGGGTTGCACAGAGTCGGACACGACTGAAGCGACTTAGCAGCAGCAGAGGGTTCCAGCTGAGCCTAAACTGAATTTAAGAGTCTGGGTGGTTGCAAGGAACTAGGAAATTGATAGTCTGATATAGGCAGAAATTGGTTTGCATTAGGACTGCACTTGTGTGGAATAGGGCACCTTTGACTAGAGAGTTTCCTGATCCTCATCTGTGGGCCATGAGTGATTAAGAAGAAGCTGAAGAAGCTCTTTCCATAGGCAGACACAAGTAGTGCTGTTTGTGGTTTAAGTGATCAGGTGAGAAAATGTGGAGAAGGATCTTCTCTGCAGACATAGTGTGCTTCTGGTGCACTGAAGCCGAAGCAGGTCGTCGTATCATCTGGGCTCGTTGATGGCATTATAGTCTCGGTACCTCGGGGGTTCTCAGCACAGCCAACCTGTTATCACTGAGGTATCACAGAGACACAGGCAGGGGCGAGGTGTAGTCCCCAAGTTGATCTTTCTGGGCAGTGGACATCGAAAAAGATCTGGATGAAAATGAAAGAAGCATAAGACACATCCCTAGTGATACCCAGAAATTACTGTATTTGCTACATGTAGAAATAGGTTTTTAAAATGTATTGTTGTTTTTGTATGATTTGTACTCCCAAACTGGTGAGGTCTAGTGATGCTGAGGTTATATTAAGAGGGGTATTTTTCTTATAACAGATTAAATCAAATAAATAGTTTAATAGAAAAAGGGAAAATAAGCTACCTTTTACCTGTGCCCATTCATCACACAACCCTGTGAATACTTCTTACTACAGGCATACCTCAGAGATACTGCAGGATCGGTTCCAGAGCACCACAGGAAAGTGAATATCCCAGTCAAATGAGTTGCAATTTTTTTGGCTTCCCAGTGCATATAAAACTTATGTTTATACCGTACTGTAGTCTATTACATGTGCAATAGCATCATGTGTAAAAAGCTATGTACACACCTTAATTAAAATATAATGCTGTCAGGACAGGGTGACACAGTCTTGCCACAAACCTTCAATTTGTAAAAGACATGATACCTGCAAAGTGCAATAAAGTGAAGCGCAGTGAAATGAGGCATGCCCGTATTTTCATTTTATGATGAGAAACAGGCTTGCAGAGGTTCAAAGATACACTCAGTGTCTCTCACCTAGAAGGAGCAAAGCTAGACCTGCCTGACTACAAATAGGTCCACTTCCCCACTCTCAGCTTTCTAAAAACTACCAAAAGGAACAAACTCTATTCTAGGTTGTTTGTCAGCTTCCTCATGTATGACTTTGATATAGGTAAAAAACTGTCTAAGTTTAAAATCAAGGGTCACTTGTGTCATCTATAAGATTGTTTTCCAGGTCCTCCTCTCAGACGTTTCTATCAGGCTTCATGTGAAAAACCTGGAATGAGGCAGGACAGAAGTGAAACCTCTCGCCCTGCTTGTGAAACTCTTACTTCTCATTGGGGATATGTCTGGATGCACTTACATTTTCTTTGACAAAATATTGACCTAGTTGTTAAGAAGACAAGTCCAGAGTGTATTTATGTTTTTTGAAGCTTTCTATATATCGCTTGGAAGGAATCCCCTCATCTGCCCACGAGACAACACTTGTAAGGCAGAGGTTTGGATTAACCATTCTCCATTTGGTTGTTCTTTCCTCCCTTAGTGATTGGAGTTCTGTCACTCCATGCCATGTAACGACACCTGGAGAAGGTCCCCTACAGGTCAACAGTAAAGCACAGTTTTAGATTGCCCTGTAAATTTCCTAAGAAAATTATGTGGTGGAGACCCTAGTCTGTTTGTTTTCTTCTATTCTCACATCTAATTGTATTGTTCAGACTTCCTGGAAAACATACACAAGCTGACATCTTGTCAGAAAGAGCAGAGAAAATATAGAGATGATAATTTCATAGTGTACATGAAAAGGATTCTTTTAAAACTAGAATCAATAAATGTAAAAGAAACGTTACGTTTCAGCTCAGGGTTTTAGGAGAAATTAGATAGCAATTGGAACATAATAGGTGTACATATGCTTTAGGTTGTACATGGAAACGACCTGTCTATGTCCTGCATTTAGTTGCTTAACTTACTTTCAGTGCTTTTTATGTGCTTGAAGGATTTAGATGCTATTGGCTGGAATGTGATGCTGGTTAATCCAGGGCAGAAATTCAATCTAATTTTGTTTATAATCCAAATAGTTTTAATACTATACCCTCTAAAACTAAGCTCAAAGAAAACATGTATATTTACTGCTATATCGCTAATACCTAATCATTTTTAGCACATTTGCGTTTTGCTGATAATGTACAATATCATCTGGTCAAAAGATTAGAAAAAAGGAAAAGCAATCATACTTGGTGAAATCTCTGCCTTTTGGTAGCCATGGGACCCTGGACAAGTCCCCTAAACCCTCTAACCCTCATTTCTTCATTTATAAATGGAGATAATAAATCCTACTTTATAGGTTAATGTGATGATTAAGGGAAATGATGTACTGAAAGCATTTAGCACAATGTCCAGAGCTCCAAACATAATAAAAATAGCCACAATTTATTGAATTCTTACTTTGTACTAAGCACTGTGCTAAGCATTTTTCAAGCACTATTGAACCTCACTGTAACCTTGTATATGATAGATATTATATTATCCCCTATTATAGATCAGGAAACTGATGTTCAGGGGGTTAATGAAACTTGCTTAAGGTCACATGGTATATTTCTTAAGATTATTTTACTTGCAAGAACAGAAAAACCAACTCAACCTCAATCAAGAAAATTTATTGTCTTAGCCAGCAAGCCCAGCAGTGCACTAGCTCTGGACACAGTTCAGTCCAGAGGATCATGATATCAGCAGAGCAATGGCTCTTGTGATTTTTCTCAGCTCTGGCTTCTCTCTCCTCTGATGATAATCAAGATGGCTGTTGGCAGCCGCCAGGTTTACTTCACATCTAGGTGGGAAGAGTGACTCACTTTGCAACTTTTGAAATAACGCCTTCATTTCTAATTGCAGCCTCTAAAGATTATCCCAGAAGCAGTCACCATCACCAAGGGAGAGGATGGGATTGTCCTGACTGGCAGGAGCCAAGGATGGGTACAGTCAACAGCACCCAAACAGAGCTCTATGACACGGTGGGGGACATGCAACCGAAGGGTCTGTTGAGTGATGAATAAAGAAACCTGTTACCTTTGCCTCTTTGAGCAAGTAAGGAAACATGATCCTTTGAAGATTGGTCTGAAATGATATTTAATCTGTACAAAAACACTGTAGCAAAATTTTATGTTGATATGATAGTGGATTTGTGTTGAAATGTTTGTTTTATCATTTATTTATTTATTTATTTATTTTGCCTATCCTGAATTATATCCTCAAAATCAACCTATGAGATTGGAAGGACAAGTGAGTTTTGCTCATAGGGGATAAAACTAAAGCTTGAAGGAGTTAGGCAGGTTATCCAAGTGAATGGCTGAACTGAGATCAGAAGGAAAAGATTTGTTGATTTATAATCCTATGCTCATTCAACAGTAACACCACACTGTAACTCCACTCTCTTTGGAGAGGCAGGTCTTACCTCCATTTTTTATCTCAAAACTGAAGCTCAAAGGTACTAAGCAACTGCGTGCCCAGCACTGCTCAGCAAGTAATGGCAGAACTGAGATTCAAGCCTTCATCTTCTGATTCCAGAGTCTGTGCTCCTCATCAATTTACTGCTTCAGCTGACAAATCTCATAAAGGAAGTGGAAACGCACAGGGTTCCTTTCCTTTCACTCCTCACTTGCGAACAGCAGGGCCAATACCTTCTCTTCCCTTTCTTAAAAGCACTCATTTTAATGCTCCATGGCTTGTGGTAAAAATATCTATTTTAAGCATATTCATATACATGAAGATAAAATTCCTGGTAATTGTTATATTATATAACATGTTTTTTTAAAAATTGGAATACTCATGATTTGCAATGCTGTGTTAATTCTGCTGTACAGCAAAGAGACTCAGTTTTATATATATGTATATACACACACACACATATATATGCACAGAAATTATTTTTTATATGCATCACCATTATGGTTTATCTCAGGATATTGAATATAGTTCCATGTGCTGTACAATAGGACCTTGTTTCTCCATCCTAAGTGTAGTAGTTTGCCTCTTTCAACCCCAGGTTCCCAGTCCATCTCTCCCCCAGCTCCCTCCTCCTTGGCAGCCACAAGTCTGCTCTTTATGTCTGTGAATCTGTTTCTCTTCCATAGATTGTTCATTTGTGTCATCTTTTAGGTTCCATGTATGAGGATAGCATATGTCTTTTGTCATATATCATTTGTCTTTTTCTGATTTACTTCACTTAGAATGATAATCTCATTGCATCCGTGTTGCTGCAAAGGGCATTATTTTGTTCTTTTTTATGGCTGAGTAGTATTTATTGTATTTGTGTACCATATCTTCTTTATCCATTTGTCTGTCGATGGACATGTAGGTTGTTTCCATATCTTTGATATTGTGAATAGTGTCACTGTGAACACTGGGTTGTATGTATCTTTTCAAATTAGAGTTTTGTCTGGATATATGCCCACTTGTGGGATTGCTGGATCATGTGGTAATTCTATTTTTAGTTTTCTGAGGAACCTCTCTACTGTTTTCCATAATGGCTGCACAAACTTAAATTCCCACCAACAGTGTAGGAGGGTTCCCTCTTCTCTACACCCTCTCCAGCATTTGTATAATGTATTTTTATTGAAACCTAGAGAGTTCCTTAATCTGTGTAAAAACATTATATATATATATATATATTATATACATATATATATATATATATATCTCATTTCACTGTGGAAAGAAAGCACTATCAGTGCCTCCCCCCTTTATTCCTTTAGTTCAGTTCAGTCGCTCAGTTGTGTCTGACTCTTGGCGACCCCATGGATTGCAGCACGCCAGGCCTCCCTGTCCATCACCATCTCCCGGAGTTCACTCAGACTCACGTCCATCGAGTCAGTGATGCCATCCAGCCATCTCATCCTCTGTCGTCCCCTTCTCCTCCTGCCCCCAATCCCTCCCAGCATCAGTGTCTTTTCCAATGAGTCAACTCTTCACATGAGGTGGCCAAAGTACTGGAGCTTCAGCTTTAGCATCATTCCTTCCAAAGAAATCCCAGGGTTGATCTCCTTCAGAATGGACTGGTTGGATCTCCTTGCAGTCCAAGGGACCCTCAAGAGTCTTCTCCAACACCACAGTTCAAAAGCATCAATTCTTCAGCCCCCTAATTTCCATCAGAAAACCAGTAGCCCTCCAAAGTAGGCTAGCGGCTCTAGCTTTTAAATCACCAAGAATTCTTTTTACATGATCTGGCTCTGTGTGCATGGATGTTTGCACCAAGTTCTCTCTGTCTTGAAGGGTTGGAATGTCTCAACCCATGACCAGGGTCTCTTGCTGCACTGGCTGCTTAGGAGCTGAGATAGTTGGGTGAGGGGCATAAGTCACAGTGTGGTTCTGCTTCCAGGTCTCAGAGTTTCTGTGATGTCATCAATGACCAATCAGGACTGCTGATCATCATGTGATCTCTGGTGTTACCAAATTCCAGCCAGAAGCAAGATTTGTGATTTTAATTAGTCTGTGTGGCCTAATTATATGAGAGAAAATATGCAATTTTTAGTTAGGTTCTTTGAAAGATTCCAATAACATCTTCACAGGCCACAAGGGGCCTGGGACCTCTTCCCAGGATGTATGGGTTTAGAGTCAGATTCACTTTTTTTTTCTCTAGAAGATGAAAGAAAGTAAAATTAACATGTATTAATGTTGACCAGTGTATTAAATTAGAGCCATATTGCTGTAGGTTAGGGATGATGGACAGTCTACTGAAGGTAGACAGGTCTGTTGTTTTGTATATAAGGATATATTTTTTAAGTATCATTTTTGCAGAAAAGCAAGATGAAGAATTTAATTTTTTCCACAACTGTTCCCCTCTGATGTTAGAATACCTTGAGAAAAATCAAGAACATGACTAATCTTTTTTTTTCTTTAGGAAAATAGGATGATAACATTTTCCCTGCCTACTTCCCGCAGTTATAATGGGTTTTAAATATAGTTATGTGTCTCTGCTTTGTACATTATCCAAAATGCTGCATGCAGTTTGGGGCTGGCTTTTTATCGTTTTGTATTTAAAACACCTGTAATTTATTTTTGTATTCTAAGATATACAACCAAATTTATGCCATTAATTTATTAAAAACTGCTTCATTTCTCTTTCAAAAAGAAAAAGAAAAAAAACAACCCTGCATGCAGGCTGACTCTAGCATCATCTTAGTCTGGGTGATAAGGTTATTATTTGACTTCCCCGGTGGCTCAGATGGCAAATTATCTGTCTACAATGCGAGAGACCTGGGTTCGATCCCTGGGTTGGAAAGATTCCCTGGAGAAGGAAATGGCAACCCACTCCAGTACTCTTGCCTTGAAAATCCCATGGACGGAGGAGCTTGGTGCAGGCTACTGTCCATGGGGTCGCAAATTATTTAGGAGAGGTCATTTCCAAAAGGATGACCATTGCCTGATGTGATATAGCCCAGAACTGATGATAATCTGTTCTTACCCAAGGGTGACAAAAAGGGAAACCTATCTGTAGCAGGTTTAGTTTTCGTCTAAACTAGTTTAGATTTATGAGCCTATAGATGTGTATGTTTAACCTGCTACTGCGCTAAGTCATGTCTGGCTCTTTACGACCCCATGGACTGTAGCCCTTCAGGCTCCCCTGTCCGTGGGATTTCCCAGGCAAGAATAGTGGCGTGGGCATTCATTCCCTTCTCCAGGGGATCTTCCCGACCCAGGGACCGAACCCAGGTCTCCTGCTTTACAGGTGGATTCTTTACCACTGAGCCACCTGGGAAGCCCCATCAGAGTTTTAACCCAGTCATTAATCCATACTGCAGTGGTTTCTCCCTCCCTGCTCTCTCTGTCCACTTCCTTACATGAGTTCCTGAGAGCAAGGCCAGATAAACCATCTCAGGCCTCCCTACTTAACCCTGGTGCCTGCCTTGGCCTTATTTTGGGGGAGACCCAAACTGGGAAGTTAGTTATCAAACACTATTATTATTATTGAATGCCCATAACAACCCCACTTAGCAGATGACAAAACTAAAGTTCAGAGAGTAGGAATCGGCCCATGGTTACACAGCAGTGCATAGTTTAAATAACCCTTGCCTCTCAGGATTGTTATGAGGAGGTAATGAGTCAACACTTAAATATAAATGGGCTTCATAAACTGTAGTACTGGGCATGAGTGGCTTATTGTCCCTTCATAAGGCCACCTCTTCTAATGATGGTGACACAAAAGCGATCATCTGATGCTCAGAGTAGCCATAAACATGCCCACATACAATAAGTAAACATCCCTCATTCAGGCCCATCATCAGTCCCCAGGGCAGCCTCGGAGCTGGAACCTATTATCTCTGATTCATACGCTCTGGATCTGGAGTGACCCTAATAACCAGCCATGCAGTGGGAATTTTGACTTGGAAATCAGAGTCCAGACGTAAAGTGGTTTTTACACACCCGTGACAGCCCATCCAGGAGCAGAAGTTTATTTAACAGCCGGAGCAGATGGCAGAGTCACACTCGGAGGCCTTGTCCAATACAAGGAAACTGTCAGGAGTCAAAACACGAAACAGGCTGGGAAGGCAAACCAGTTTGGGGGAAGCCCACTCAGAAGTGCTCCAGCTTACTCTGCAGAGGACATTCAGGTTGGGTTGTTTTGGAAAGTGGTCACTGGGGCTTCCCTGATGGCTCAGATGGTAAAGAATCTGCATGCAATGCAGGAGACCCGAGTTCAATCCCTGGGTTGGGAAGATCCCCTGGAGGGGAGGGCATGGCAACCCACTCCAGTATTCTTGCCTGGAGAATTCCACGTACAGTGGAGCCTGGTAGGCTATGGGGTCGTAAAGAGTCAGACACACTGAGCGACTAACACTTTCACTTCACACTTCTCAGTTCACTTCAGGGCTCAGGATGATCCAGTCACTGACAGTGAGACCAGTAAGCAGAGCAATAATAAGAGCCACCATTGGTTAGTGGATGAATAGTTAATCGCTTCTTACAAGCCAGGACCCAAAAGCACTTGACATCCAGGGGCTGATTTGATCCCTGCAGCCATTCTGTGAGGTGGATATGATCGTCTCACTTTATAGACGAATGCAGGAATCAGAGCCTAGAGAGCATGGGTGTCTTGACCCAGAGTCACAGTTTGGACTATCCCCATCCTCCAAGCTCATGGGCCCCAGATTTAAGGCCATCTGAAGGCATTCGATGACAGTGGGTTGGATGTTTGACTGACTGGTTTACGATGCACAAAATACAGTGTGATGTATTGGAAAAGACCCTGATGCTGGGAATGATTGAAGGCAGGAGGAGAAGGGGACGACAGAGGATGAGATGGTTGGAGGGCATCACTGACTCAATGGACATGAGTTTGAGGAAGCTCCGGGAGTTGGTGATGGACAGGGAAGCCTGGCATGCTGCAGTCCATGGGGTTGCAAAGAGTTGGACATGACTGAGTGACTGAACTGAACTGACAGTGTGATGTGGAGAAATGTCTTTTGAATCAGACAGACCTTAGAAAATTCCTTCACCTTCCCAGGACTGATTTCACTCCCGCTAAATATTCGGTGATACCTGCTTCACAGAGCAGCCAGGAGAAAGCAGTGGATTTATGGGCAGAGGTGCCTGGCACGTGGTAACTAATCACTTCTTGTTCTTTCTCTTTCCCCCTCAAACATATGCCTTATAGTCCACTTACTTCCAAAGATGATTTGCAAAGGAAAGTTTGGGGCCAAAATCTGACTCTTTTTATCAGGCCTCAGATGATTTAAGAGATTCTTTTGTAAGGCAGAGAATATCAAGAGACAAATACAAGAAAGGTTTTTCAACAAAGTCTTTCGTTTTCTACTCAAGATAGCATTAAGTAATATTCAGGAAATACCTGCCCTGGTTTCTCTATTCTCTGCTGATGAGTCTCTTTGAATTGTTTCAAAGATGACAGCAGAACTGGAAATCCTGCCTTCCCCCCAACCCCACTGCCATATGAAGGGCAGATAGAGGTCCCATGGTCAAGTTCAATGACCACAACTGGTCACTGACTCTGTCCCCTAAAGGGAGCTGCCTGTCCCTGTTTTTACTCAAGATATTGATAAGATGTTAATCCAGGCTAAATTCCTAACTGAGACTTATGAGTAAGACAAAACAAAAAAGCTAAAGTTTTTGTAGGGTCAAATATACCAAGAACAGGAGGGGACTGCTTATGGGAGAAGATGGTATGGTGAAGACAGATGACACAGAAAGAACGATTTTATTTCTAATAGGCCCAAGGCTAGCAGTCACACAAGTTATATACTGCACAACTCCAGAGGGCGCCATCTGCCCAGACTACAATGTGAACAACTCCCAGTAGAGTCATGCAACAAGGAAGTCCTACCTTTAATGCTTTTATCTTTTCTGTCAAGAAGAATGATCCTCAAGGTAGAACATAATTACAAGGTAGAACTGAAGTTCTAGGTGGAAGAGGAGATTGTCAGAGGGAAACTGGATACCTTTATTAATGTTTGTCATCATAATAGGCAATAGTAAGAGTTAACACTTAAGGAGTAAAACATGTCAGAAATTACTAAGCACTGTGTGCATAGTATCACATTTTACCCTCAACTGCAATATTGTTGCTGTTCAGCCAACAGCTAGCAAAGCTTCATTTTGTTTAAATGGCAATCTGCCCTGCCCAAGGAGATAAAACATGGTTGTCTAAGTCAATCATGGCAGTACTATCTCCCTAAGCTAGTGATTGGTCTAGAAGTAGGCATGTGACCAGATCCGACCCATGAGAAATAGAGACAAGTCTCATATTTTCCAGGATCGCAAATGTTTTCCACTCTGATAAGAGAGAGGCCATATATAGTTGATTTACAATGTTATATCAATTTCTGCTATACAGCAAAGTGATTCAGTTATACATTCTGATATATACACACACATATGTATATTCTTTCCATTATGGTTTATCTCAGGATATTGAATATAGTTCCCTGTGCTATACAGTAGACCCTTATTGTTTATCTACTTTATTTTTAAACCTGTGTCTTCTATCCCTGCTTTGCAAGTTTTGTGTTAAGACGTGACACTTGTTGCTGCTGTGGCCTTTTAATGAACTTGAGGGTGGGCCAAGAGAATCATGAAGATACCAACCTGAAGCCCAACATCACTGTGTTGTTGAACACAGTGCCGCCTCCCTTGAAACTGTTTATGAAATGAAAAGTTAAGTATATTGTTTATGCCACTGTTAATTATTTTCTTGTTCAGTTGCTCAGTTGTGTCCAGCTCATTGCAACCACATGGACTGCAGCGTGCCAGGCTTCCCTGTCCTTCACCATCTGCCGGAGCTTGTCCCTGTCCTTCACCATCTCCCAGAGATTGCTCAAACTCATGTCCATTGAGTCGGTGATGCCATTCAACCATCTCATCCTCTGTCATCTCCTTCTCCTCCTGCCTTCGATCTTTCCCAGCATCGGGATCTTTTCCAATGAGTCGGCTCTTCACATCAGGTGGCCATTCTCACACCTGCACCCAAAAGAAATCTTACTGATAAAATATTATTGGTTGCATTTTGCAAATTAGTTCACTTTCCCAGTTCACCTAGCTAGTAAATGAAAAGTCCATACTTCAAGGCAGGTCTGCCTGAGCTTTTCACTGATGCTCTTCTGCCTGCAGCGAAGTCTAAGGTCCAGGGGAATTACCTTCCTAGGGCACAAATAAGAAGAGCTCTCTTATGGACAGCTCTGGCAGGGAGGGAGCTCTTGGTTACTGGAAATATTCAGGCAAAGTCTTGCCAGACTACCGTTTGTAAGGTTTGTTGGAGAGGAAAGTCTGGCTCTGAGTAGGCAGAAATGAGGAAGTGGGACTGCAAGTGAGAGACAAATGTTCTATGTATATGTTCTGGAGTAGAACCAACTGGATCCAAAGACTAGGTAAAAATAAGTTGGAGCCTTGGCTAACTGGGCTTTCATTCTGAGCCTGTGTCTTAGGCATCTGTGCTCAAGGAATGGGTATCATGGCTCTGCTCCTGGACCACCAAGGGCAGTGGTGCGGTGACTGGTCAAGGTCAGGTCTGAGGCTACATCAGGGTCCTGAAAGTGAAAGTGTGCTCAGTCGTGTCCAACTCTTTGTGACCCCAGGGACTGTAGCCTACCAGGCTCCTCCTTCCATGGGATTTTCCAGGCAATAGTACTGGAGTGGATTGCCATTTCCTTCTCCAGAGGATCTTCCCAACCCAGGGATCGAACTCAGGTCTCCCACACTGTAGACAGACGCTTTACCGCCTGAGCCACCAGAAAAGTACATCAGGGTCCTAGTTCTTCCATTTCTTACTTGCGAGACTCATCTTCCCCTTTTATCAAATGGGAAGAATGGATTTGGTACACTTCACAGGGGTACTGTGAGGATTCCATGAGATGACTGCATATGCCCACAAACATTTATTGAGGACCTACTATGTCACCCTGCTTATTTAACTTATATGCAGAGTATATCATGCAAAATACCAGGCTGGATGAAGCACAAGCTGGAATCAGGATTGCTGGGAGAAATATCAATAACCTCAGATACACAGATGACACCACCCTCATGGCAGAAAGCGAAGAAGAACTAAAGAGCCTCTTGATGAAAGTGAAAGAAGAGAGTGAAAAAGCTGGTTTAAAATTCAACATTCAGAAAACTAAGATCATGGCATCTGGCTCATCACTTCATGGCAAATAGATGGGGAAACAATGGAAACTGTAACAGACTTTAATATTTTTGGATTCCAAAATCACTACAGATAGTGATTACAACCATGAAATTAAAAGATGCTTGCTCCCTGGAAGAAAAGCTATGTCCAATCTAGACAGCATATTAAAAAGCAAAGACATTACTTTGCTGACAAATGTCCATCTAGTCAAAGCTATGATTTTTCCAGTAATCATGTATGGATGTGAGAGTTGGACTATAAAGAAAGCCGAGCATTGAAGAATTGATGCTTTTGACCTGTGGTGTTGGAGAAGACTCTTGAGAATCCTTTGGACTGCATGGAGATCCAACCAGTCAATCTTAAAGGAAATCAGTCTTGAATGTTCATTGGAAGGACTGATGCTGAAGCTAAAGCTCCAGTACTTTGGCCACCTGATGTGAAGAACTGATTCATTAAAAAGACCCTGATGCTGGGAAGGATTGAAGGCAGGAGGAGAAGGGGATGACAGAGGATGAGATGGTTGGATGGCATGACCAACTCAATGGACATGAGTTTGAGTAAGCTTTGGGAGTTGGTGATGGACAGGGAAGCCTGGTGTGCTACAGTCCATGGGGTCACAAAGAGTTGGACATGACTGAGCGACTGAACTGAACTGAACTATGTGCCTAGCCTGCTGAACCCTGATGTCTGTGTCAGCCGTGAGGAATTCCCCAAATTAAAAATGTTAACTATTATTCATTATTTTTAAAAAATTGTTCAACTCCTCTCTCCTTCCTACCCCACCAGGGGAATAAAAAAAGGACCCCATTTATCTATTTTGAAGTAAATTGAGCTCTTATCCAGGAAAGTAGAAGAAATGGCTCCAACAGACAGTTTCCAGCAAGACAAATCCCCCAATGGCCTCTCTCTGCCATCGCTCAATAATGGTGTTTGCTATAAATCAGAGAGCTTCTTTATCAAGTGCCTTGGAAGCGCTTGGGACTGATTTAGCCCTAGAGTGAGATTAATCACAAATGCTGCTTTAGAAAGAGTGATGGGTGTGAATAAGAAGGGTCAATGGAGATCATTTCGATTCACCCTGATTGCTATAGCTGGAGTTTGCAGAACTAGGGCTCTAAGTTTTAGCAGTTCTGTTTGAGAAAAATTTTTCCATCCAAGAATGTTGGATGAGGAACCTAATTGCCTCATGTTTTTTAAGTCACCTACTATGTGTGCCAGTTACTATCTTTACATCACCTCTTTTAATCCTCATAACAGCTCCATGAAATAGGTCTGGATACCCTCATTTTTGAGACCTAGAGCAAGGTACAAAGGTCTTTGCACAAGTGACCAAGTGGCAGAGAAGAGAATAAAAACAGATCAGGTCTATATGACTCCAAAATCTTACCTTGAAGCCTCTTGGGACCTTGACTATAGATCCCTGGCAGTAGAGCTCTATGTGGTCACCTAGACAAAAATGACTTCCTGTGGCTGCTGGCCCCAGTGATGATATCTGAGACAGTCTTCTAAGGACCCAGCTTTCATGGCACTGTTCTGTGATGACCTTCTCAAACATCTCAATTTTTTTCTAAGACAGAGAATGAATGAATGAACGAATAAGTAAGTAGGAATCTACTTGTTCTCTGCTCATGCACAGTATGGCAGCCACAGAGGTTGTGGACCCACTCGGCACCCCATTCCAGAGAACCTGCTGTATGGAGCTTAGCTGACTGATGCCCCAGCTGCCACACCTTCAGATCCACTGTGACATTTCATCTGGATGGCTTCTAGCCAGTGACTGGACACAGCAGCAGCGCTAGAGCTGGACTGGGCCATTCCGGCCTCACAACTTTTGCTCGAGGACTCCCTGTTGGCCTAGCTGAGACTTGCTTAGAGCCACGCTAGTCAGAAACCTTCCTGACTGAGTCCTTCCTTCCCACTCTCCTTTCCTGTGTCAGACCTGCACGGTGGTCTGAAGGCTCTCTCTGCCTACTCCTCCTCCCCTACCCACATCACTCACCTGTGTCTCTCCAATTCATCTCCTGTACATCTGATTCCATCTTGGTGTCTGCTTCTTGGAAGTCTCTAGTAGACAGACAGAGTGATTCTGTTTCCCCAATCCAAATGTTTATCACCAGGAAAACAGATCAATACTGTGATATTGACATCTAATGGAATGCTACAGAGCAGTGAAAATGAATGATTTAGAGATAAAGGCCTCAATGTGGATACATCTCAAAAGTACAGTATTGACCAAAAACAACCAAAAGAGTTGCAGGATGTGACATACATCCTGGATGTCAATACATACAGGATGTGACATTTATATAAAGTTTTAAAACATGAAGAACCAAGCAATACATCATTTGTAGATATGTGCATACATAATAAAAGTGTAAGAACCCACTGCTGCTGCTGCTGCTAAGTCGCCTCAGTCGTGTCAAACTCTGTGCAACCCCATAGATGGCAGCCTATCAGGCTCCCCCGTCCCTGGGATTCTCCAGGCAAGAACACTGGAGTGGGTTGCCATTTCCTTCTCCAGCGCAGGAAAGTGAAAAGTGAAAGTGAAGTTGCTCAGTCGTGTCCGACTCTCAGCGACCCCGTGGACCGCAGCCTACCAGGCTCCTCCGTCCATGGGATTTTCCAGGCAAGAGTACTGGAGTACTAGGGAGTGATTAAGCACAAACTGCCGGATTGAAGTTGCCACTGGGGAGAGAAAGAAAGAAGAATGCAGTCAGGTTTTCTGTCTTAAGCTGAGTGGTTGGTAGATGGTTGCTCTTTGTACCTGTGCCTAAAGTATTCCATGATAAAAGTAACCCATATTAAATCATACTCCACAGATTACCTTTTTTGAAAATATATTAAATGACTTGAAATCGGCTCTGCGTCAGAAAATCTTGGGTCTTTGTTATCACATGCCAGCAGTTGAGTCTTAGCCTATTGTGGCTTTTCCTACCCTGAGTCGCATTTCTTTATTTTTATGCTTGTTTCTACTCTCTTTCTCTCCCAGACCCTCACTGGACCATGAACTCTAAGAAGGAAGATTCTCATCTGCTTGTTTCTGAATCCCCAGTGCTGATGACAAGCAATATGCGCTTATTATGTGTTTATTAATCAGGAGATGGAAAATCGAGGGAAGAGAGAAGGTGGGTAGAGCAGATAGTCGAACGTAAGTAACTGTTTTGAAAGTCAGGAAAGCAGAGTCTCTGCCTTTGTCTGAGCACTGCTGTATGAGGTAATAGATCTATGGTGGAGGACCTGGGTGGCCAGGTCAGAGGGTCTGATGCCTGATTTCCTACTACTGTGACAGCCACTTTGTTAAATGCCTCATGTGTTTTATTTTCAGTCTTCACAGCTTGGAGAGATGAGTATTACAACCCCTTTTAACAGATGAGAAAACTGAGGCTCAGCGAATTTGGGGTCACTCAGCTGCTAATTAGCAGAGCTGGGTTCACACGAAAGTCATTCTGGTGTCAAGGGTCCTCGGCGGTGCTCTGCCTCCAGGTTCTGGGTCTGTTTTGCACAAGGCAAGCGATGTGTTTGTCTGCTATGAGGCCAGTCATCCGCTTATTAATGTGTTCGGTCATTTCAGTCATTGATTCACCACTCCTATGTTCCAGGCACCAGAATACAGTGACAAGTAGCACAGACTCGGACCCACCGCCCAGGAGCCCCCACCCCCATCTAGCAGGAACACAGAGGCATGCGCAGGTGCCCGGGCAGTGGGATGAAGCCCATGCTGGGTGAAGGTCGGGGCAGTGGCAGCGCTGAAAGTGACCCGTCACTCCGTGTCACGGCGTCAAGGCTTTCTGGAGGAAGTGACCTCCAGAGGAGAACCAGGTGGAGCCAGGGAAAGGAGGAGAGGATGGCGTGTGGCCGGGGAGAGAGATTGTTCCTTCAGAAAAGAACCGCCTTCCCGAGGCCTGGGAAAGGGAGAGTAAAGTGATAGTGCTTCACACGACCTCACTCGAACATCCTCCCTTTCCTCTGCTGTCCGGACTCGGAATCCAGGGCCCCACAGACTCCAGCTGGGCTTCTGTTTACACTCACTTGATCTGCATTAGTCCAGGTCCATAGAAGAAGCGGAAACCAGAGACAGACAGGATTACATATAGGAAATCTGAAACAGGAGAGAAAATGAGGGGAGATGGGAGGAGCTACAGCATGTGAAGTTGATATGACCCTGAGTGAAGGAGAGAGGGAAGGCAGAGGGTTGGGTGAAAATGTCTTAGACAATCCTGAGTCTGGCAAAGCTGTCTGGGGGTCCTTGAACCCAAGTTGCCTGGGAGAGGAGACCCGAGTCTCCCAGGAATGGCCCTGCTGAGTGTCCCTCGCTGGGTTCTGCCACTGGCTGGGAGCTGCCAGGAGCCAGCATGGTGCAAAGGCAATACTGGACTTCAGAGCACAGTGGCTGGGACCACTGGTCAGTTATGCTCCCTGAGGTTGGACATCTGAGAGGCATGTTCTTGCAGCCACCATACTGGTCTAGGTTTCTTTCTCTCCAAAATCTGGCTTCGCTGTTAGCCTCAGGTCCTGAGTTCTAATGGGGAAACATTTCTGACCAGAGGTGGTATAGGGGTACAGCTTGGAGTCATCCCCCCAGCTCAGACTTACCAGCTGGGAACTTTAGTCAAGCTACCTAAGCCCCCAGTTTTCTCATCTGAAAGTGTGGATTCTCACACTGTGTCATAGGAGCAAATGAATGAAAGCACATGGCAAGTGCTCCATAAATGTTATCCATTATAACTGTAGTGGACCCATGTTGATTTGCAGGCTATTTCAGTGCATCACCTTGACAGGACTGCATCAAATGTGAAACACCGTGTGTCCTACCACGGCCTATGTCAGATACACCCAACCTCACTCTGTCCATCTTTCTGCAAAGCTACTCCTGACCCTGGGGCTTGGTTTTAAGATCCTCCTCTGATTCTGCTTCCCTGGAGGCTTAGATGGTAAAGAATCTGCCTGCAGTGCAGGAGACCTGGGTTTGATCTCTGGGTTGGGAAGTTCCCTTGGCAAAGAGAATGGCTACCCACTCCAGCATTCTTGCCTGGAGAATTCCAGGGACAGAGGAGCCTGGCGGGCCACAGTCCATGGAGTCACAAAGAGTTGGATATGACTTAGAGACTGAACCACCACCACCACAACAAAGGTCTAAAGACAAGAGCTGACTCCCGTGGAGGTCTGGATCCTCCACTTCCTCTCTCAGACTGTCACCTGGTCACTTCCTTCTCCTCCCAGGAGCCTGCTGGACTGAGCCCCACTCATCACATATGCTATGTACTTTATGCTTTATTAGGTGACTTCATATTTCTTACTTCCTTTCATTGTCACAATAGCCTAGTAACAATAATTGGTATTATTATTTCATCTTGCAGATGAGGGAAATGAAACTCAGAGAGGTTAAATAACTTGCCTAAGACCGCAGAGCCAGTAGAAGGTGGAGTTCAGACTTGCACACAAATCTAGACAGTAGAATGCCTGAGCGCTTTCTTTACGTTGCTTATTTTTTTCTTCATCGTGTGTGTCACTCCTACGTTTAGAAACTCAGGCTCAAGGGACTTGCTTTCACTTTGTTCCAATTCCTCCCAAAGACCCCAGGTATACAATAGGTGCTGTGTAAATACTGCCTGAGTAAAAGCCAACATGCAGTCATATCATATGTCAACCCCCAGAGAAGCCCTGTATAGAAACAGACCCTGTTTCTACAGACTCAGTCCTCAGACTGTGTGCCCTGGGCAACTGGTGTGGCGCCTTTAAGGAGACATCTCTGGTTAAAAAGCAAGACGCTCTTCTGTCTGTGCTTGCCCATTGGTGGTGGGTTTGTCAGCCAGATCTCTCCTCCCCCCTCTTGCACTGTGTTCTTCCTTGTCCTCTCCTCCCCGCAGCCCAGGCTCCACATCTCATTTAGATGCACTCTTACTTGACCCCTTTGGCAGTGACCTCACTTTCTCCCAGCCACGGCTCCCTGCCAGTTCCTAGCTTTGGGGCGTTCACCCAGAGCCCCCCAGACCCAACTCCACAGGTATCCCGTGGGCAGCAGCCCCACAGGCTGCCCTGTCTCAGTAACCAGGCACCACTGAGATGCACAGTAAGAGCTGTACAAACTCATATATATTTGTGTTCAGACTTGAACACAAATCTAGACAGTGATGCCAGGATCTTACACAGATGGATCCACCTGGCCACAAGGATCCACGCCCACTGGGCCAAGAGCAGAGACCCAGACATGCATGTGTGCCCACGGGGGCAGACACAGGGCCCACAGGCAAACCCACTTGTTCTTCGCATGCAAGGTGTGCCCAGATGCACAGGTACATGCACAGGCAGACTCTGGTGTGCGTATGACCTTATGCTTCTGAGAGTTCATAGCCCTCGGTACGTGGATACCAGTGCGTGCAAACTCAGTGTCGTGTGCCCTTCCATGGTGGCACACACAGGCCTGCAAGGGCGAGGAAGGCTGCCTTAACTGCCTCCTCCCCCGGGGGATTCCATCCCAGCTCGTGGCCTTTTCAAAGACAGGTTCACACCTTCTCTTTGGGGTCAGCTCTGCCTGTGTCAAGCTGTCTGCCCCCAGGAACAGAGCCCAGGCTGGTGGTCTGGGATTCCCCAGGTGTGCACACGATGGCCTGTCACCTCCACACTCAGCCTCCCCTCCCACCAGGAGCTCGCTGCTCTCGGTGGGGAAGGTGGTGAGGCTGGAGGTAATTAAATCTCTCTTTTCTCTTCAGAAACATTGATCTGTACAGGGACACACTCTGACTCTAAAGGAACAAAGCTTTTAATTTCCTGGCTGGAATGTGCTGTTCTCAGACTTGTTTCATGTGTGAGTCAGAAGACTGAGAAGTACAACACCTTCTGTCATCTTCGGAGCGTGCTGTAGCTTGTCAGGCACTATTGTACATTTCATTTGAGTCTCACAGTATGCCTGTTGGTAGTAGGTAGTGTATGCATTCTCCTATTTTACTGATGAAGAAACTGAGGCTAAAACAATAATAGCTGTCACTGATTTCCTGCTAGGTGCCAGGCACTGTTCTAAGTACTTTTCATGTTTTGATTTTTAAAAATACCAACCACAACTCTTAGAGGTAGGTCTGTCTTCACCCCTATTTTATAGTTGAGGAAACTGAACACAATAAGGTCTTATTAACAGCCTGAGGCATTCATTCATTCAACAGCCCATCTGGCTTCACCAGATGCTATATGAAGTTGAAGGGACTTGATGCAGGGTACTTGTCGTTTGGGTAAAAATCTAAAGCAGTGAGTTCCCCCATTTTGACCACCAGTGACCCATACATGATTTTCATACATTGATTGACTGCACCCTTGAAAGATTTTACCCAGTACAAGCACTATATTTATTAGTAAATAGCCTGTTTTGTGCCATTTTTTAGACATTTTGAAGTTTGGAGAATACCCTGAAGTTTTGGGTACCCTGAACCTCTGAAACACTGCTATAGACAGAGATTCCTTGGGATTGAGGTGACTCAGTCTGGGGACACTTGAGATGTGGCAGAGAAATTTTAAGGTACTTCCCTTATTGATCTGGGTCCAAATCCTGGATCTGCCATTTACCCTTTAGGTGTCCTTGATCAAATAACCTGTCTGAGCCTCAGTTCGCTTCCTTGCAGTGTCAGATGGAATAAAGAGCACCCCTAACTGTAGCATCAAGGCACAGTGGGGTGATCACGGATGCCCCACAACACCACTGAGTGAGCAAAGAAGTATTTGTAATTGTCAGAAACACAATGTATATGCAATCAGTTACATAAATTGTGAACTATATGTCAAAGTTCTATTTGTCCTGAGACAGGGTGGAATCAGCACATTTCTCATCAAGATAGAAAATAAAAACAGAGAAAAATCATGAGCCTTTTGAATAACTCCATCATAGGGAGAGCTCATTCTCTTCACGCTGCTCTGTTGGGACACCACAGTACTACCCTTGTTCATGTTGATGCTTGCCTGCCTCGGTGTCCATTAATGTACACCTTTGACTTATTTTTTAAAAAAAGCTCTTTAGTAGTTTAGCTGGGTTCAGTTGCAGTTTTGTCCTTGGTTACTGTACTTATATGAAATCAACTTCAGAACAAACCTTGCTTTCTCCTTGGCAATCCCTGAGTAGCTCTGACTTTCCAGAGTGGCCATCTCTCGTTTGCTTTCCATCTCTGCTCTCTCCTTTCTCACTCATCCTGCCTGTTTCTGACTTAGAAATGTTTCAGGAGAATGAGCACGAGTATAAATCACGTTGGAAATAAGTGGGCTCTAGATCAATACTTTTTGATCATGAGCCTCTATTGGCACTGGAAACTTTGAGCATCCAGTATCAATGTATGCACAGTTCTTTGTTTAAAAATTGTACTGTTACACATGTACTAATATTTTGTGTGTAAGAAAAACACAAATGGAGATTCTTTTCTTTTTTGGCCATGCCACATGGCATGTGGGATCTTAGTTCCCTGCCTAGGAATACAATCTTCACCCCTTCATTGGAATTTCAGAGTTTTAACCACTGGACCTCCTTCTCTGGTGGGAAGTCCACAAATGGAAATTTTTAAGATTGGAATTTTTTGAAAGCCTGAAATAAAAATAAATGCTAATTAGAAGAAATTAATGACCCAGAAATGCATACTCACACTAAAATATTGTCATTTTTAAAATCTTGTAACACTTTCTGAAATAGTTATTTAAAAGTTTGGCCCAGGGCCTTCCCTGGTGGTCCAGTGGTAAAGACTCCATGATTCCACTGCAGAGGGTGCAAGTTGGATCCCTGGTCAGGGAACTAAGATCCCTTAAGCTGTCCAGTGTGGCCAAAAAGTTAAAAAAAAAAAGAAGTTTGGCCCAAAGTTTAATTTATTTGAGGGGTTGAATTTAATCATTTTCTTAGCTGTAAGGCACTGCCAACAGCTGTTTTCATCACAGGAAATCTCAGTATATTTCAAACCTTTGTCTTTTTTAAAAATAATTTCATATCTCATCTCTCTTCTAGACAACTCTTTTAAGTATTTAGCTCTGGGATAACTAGTGAGCCTCTGTTTGGTGTAGAAGATTTTCACCATCTTCACCCAACTCTAGTATCTCAAACAATAATCTGTAAAGTCACTTAATTATACTCATGTCCATACAGTAAACCATTAAATGCTGAAAAGTAAAAATTGAATGAGGATTCTGTGGGTAGCCTTTCTGTCTTGTGGGACACTTGCTTTTTATGCAGAGAAAGAAACAAGAGTAGAGAGTAGGTGACAAATAGACCCAGTAAGAGCATAAGAGCATCAGAGCATCAGAGCTTATCTGCATATTCAGTTCAGTTCAGTTCAGTCGCTCAGTCATGTCTGACTCTGCGACCCCATGAATTGCAGCATGCCAGGCCTCGCTGTCCATCACCAACTCCTGGAGTTCACCCAACTCATGTACATCGAATCGGTGATGCCATCCAGCCACCTTATCCTCTGTCGTCCCCTTCTCCTCCTGCCCCCAATCCCTCCCAGCATCAGTGTCTTTTCCAATGAGTCAACTCTTTGCATGAAGTGGCCAAAGTATTGGAGTTTCAGCTTTAGCATCCAATGAACACCAAGGACTGATCTCCTTTAGGATGGACTAGTTGGATCTCCTTGCAGTCCAAGGAACTTGCAAAAGTCTTCTCCAGCACCACAGTTCAAAAGCATCAATTCTTTGGTGCTCAGCTTTCTTCACAGTCCAACTCTCACATCCATACATGACCACTGGAAAAACCATAGCCTTGACTAGACCAACTTTTGTTGGCAAAGTAATATCTCTGCTTTTTAATATGTTATCTAGGTTGGTCATAACTTTCCTTGCAAGGAGTAAGCGTCTTTTAATTTCATGACTGCAATCACCATCTGCAGTGATTTTGGAGCCCAAAAGAATAACGTCTGACACTGTTTCCACTGTTTCCCCGTCTATTTCCCATGAAGCAATGGGACCAGATGCCATGATCTTTGTTTTCTGAATGTTGAGCTTTAAGCCAACTTTTTCACTCTCCTCTTTCATCAAGAGGCTCTTTAGTTCTTCTTCACTTTCTGCCATAAGGGTGGTGTTATCTGCATATCTGAGGTTATTGATATTTTTCCCGGTGATCTTGATTCCAGCTTGTGCTTCTTCCAACCCAGCATTTCTCATGATGTACTCTGCATAGAAGTTAAATAAGCAGGGTGACAATATACAGCCTTGATGTACTCCTTTTCCTATTTGGAACCAGTCTGTTATTCCATGTCCAGTTCTAACTGTTGCTTCCTGACCTGCATATAGGTTTCTCAAGAGGCAGGTCAGGTGGCCTGGTATTCCCATCTCTTTCAGAATTTTCCACAGTTGATTGTGATCCACACAGTCAAAGGCTTTGGCATATTATAGCTTAGTAAACATTAATATTTTACTTATTTTAAGTTTAAACATATAAATAGAGGGCTCTACCACTATGTTTTCCTCCGCAAATCCCATGAATCATTAGAGTAGGTCAACCTCATTTTGGAGACCACTCAGAGAACAATAGTCTATGGGTCGCAAAGAGTTGTGGACACAACTGAGCATGCAGAGAGCACTGCAGGTTGGATCCCTGGTCAGGGGAGCACCCACAGAGAACAATGAGATTCAGGACCATGGACAGGCATACACATGAGTTGGGGGACACCATATCTAGGTGGCTCAGTGGTAAAGAATCTGTCTGCCAATGCAGGAGATGCAAGAAATGTGGGATTGATCCCAGGATCAGGAAGATCCCCTGGAGTAGGAAATGACAACCCACTCCAGTATTCTTGCCTGGGAAATACCAGGGGTAGAGGAGCCTGGCAGGCTACAGTCCATGGGGATGAAAGAGTTGGACACAGCTGAGCACACACACACACATGCAAACACACATTTTAATAATCTGTCTTTGACACCTATCTGATAGGATATTTGTGAGAAACAAAATGACATAGCAGCTATTCAATAAATATTAATTTCTTTCATCCCCTTCTCTGCTGCTCAACCTAGGGCCAAGTGAAAGACAGGAGATGGATTCAGGGAAGGCGCTCTGGCCAGAAATAAAACAATGTAAGTTTGGAAGTGTTTCTGGTGCCTCATTCCCCAAACATGGTGCCCCAATTAGGAGAAAGAATTTATATACAATAAGTGTATGTCCTGTTATAATACAGGTGATGTGCCCTTCCTTCCCTGCCCCACACACATGCATAAACATTACTGATACGTCCCTCTGCTGCCAACTTCATCTGCCTTTTGCTATCTTCCCTCATCTGACTCAAGCTTCTGGATGGTAAAGTGGTATTTATGTGCCTAGATTTTTGTCTTTGACTCCTGGTCCATCCAGGCACTCTGCTCAGAGGAATACCTGGGCACCCAGCCCAGTTCATGCTTGTGGTAGTTTTAACATCTGTCCACAAATTATTTGATGCGTCTCCTTACAAGCTGTAGAGCTTAATTCCTCTCTCAGTCCAATATGGGCTGGATTTAGTGACTTGCTTCTAATGAATAGAACATGGCAAAAGTGGTGGTATGTTAGTTTTGAGATTACCTTGTGAACAGACTATGGATTCTCTCTGTCACTTGCTCTTTCTACCCTTTGGGTCAGTTGCTCTGGGGGAAAGCCAGCTTCCATGTCTTAAGAACTCTTATAGGGCCTTGTCTAGAAGCCCATGTGATGAAGACCCAAGAAGACCAAACAGAGCTAAAGAATTTAGACCCTGACAGCAGTCTTGGGACTAAATTCTCTTGCAAGTTGAGTCTCCTGCCCAGCCAAGCCTTCAGATAATACAGCCCCAGCCAAGAACTTGACTGCCACCTTGCTAGATATCCTGAGCGAGAGGCACCCAGCTAAACTGCTTTCAGATTCATGACCCTCAGAATCTATGCTACCTGTAGCTATTCTGCCTGTAGCTTTGATCCTGTTTCCTTTACTTACTTATAGATTTTGGTGTAGGAGAAACCTGAGTTCAAACCCTGACTCCGCACTGACCAGGTGGTCCCTGCTTCCTCCTCTCTAAAATAACGGAAACCGCGCTTACCTCCAAGGTTCTATGAGGGAGATATGATATAATATAAAGTGTCTGCTTGTCCCACTAGACCAGTGCTGTCTAACTGAAATTTCTCTGAAGATGGAGATGTTTCCTGTCTATCCAATGTGGTAGCTACTAGCCACATGACTACTGAGCACCTGAAATGTTACTAGTACAAAGTGAAGTGAAAGTCGCTCGGCCATGTCTGACTCTTTGTGACCCCATGGACTATACAGTCCATGGAATTCTCCAGGCCCAATTACTGGAGTGGGTAGCCTTTCCCTTGTCCAGGGGATCTTCCCAACCCAGGGATCAAACCCAGGTCTCCCACATTGCAGGCAGATTCTTTACCAGCTGAGCCACAAGGGAAGCCCAGCTAGCACAAAGGAGGGACTGAACTTTTGATTACACTTAGATCAGTTTAAGTAAGTACACACTTGTGGTTGGTGATCACTAAATTGGATAGCACAGAGCTAGATTAGAAACTCCAGGAAGGCAGGGTCTCTACCTGTTTAGCTCACCAAGGTATATTCGGCTCTTTGCACCATGGCTGACACCAGAGAGGCACCTGTAATTAATTGTTGAACAGATAAATACACACATGAATGTGTGTCCCATTGTGGGCATTTGAAAAATAGCTTCTCTCAGCTGGGTAAAGATAGATGTTTCTCGGAGCCCTCCTGCCAATGCACTTTTTGCCTTTTCTCCCCTCGTCCACAGCGGCCAATTATGCTCTTCTGCAGAAATGTCATTTGAGCCAAGAATCGGACAGAGACTAGATTTCAGGTGACTGGGGGAGGAGGGAGAGAAGCTCCCTGCATCTCTAATGGGCCACAGAGGACAGGAAGCCCCCTCCTCATCCCTCCAAGGCTGACTAGAAAGTTTGTCTGTAACAGAGACGGTTAAATTAATGATGAGGCTCAGTGACAGGGAGGCCAGAGCGGCCCCCCTAAATGTCACCTTCATTATTTTTCAAGCCCACACGATGAACTGCCTTCCCAGTCAGCATCCATGTTATTATTGTTCTGCCTCGGGGTGGAGGGATTTTTTTTCCCCCTAATCCCTACAACATGAGCAGTGTAAGTTCAGCGAGGGCAGGAGATGAGATGGTACAGGACGCTTAATAAGGGCTTTTGCTGTCACGAGCAGGCGCTGTTGTGTAGACGCAGGGAGAGGACAGGGTAAGGGTGGCCTGCTGCGGCTCCCTTCTCGTTTCTTTCCCGGAACACAGTCAGCCTTTCCAGACAGGAGAGTGAAGCAGCACCCTCTGACTGTCTGACCCGGCACTCAGGTGGTTTTCCTCACTACTTCGTCTCTGTTTCAGAATTCTAGTCTAAAACAGAACACGGCATGTCTGAGAGCAGTGAGTTCTGGGCTAGGGGTCCGGAGAGCCAGGTAGGAGTCTGGTGTGGCACAGCTGGTGTGGGTAACCTCTGGCAGCTCACTCCTTCCCTGGACCTCCATTTTCTTCTCTGTGAAATGGGGCTGGGCATGGCAATCTTAATTTAAGACCTCTTTTAGCCTCTCAACCTACAGAGTAGCTGAAAGCATGGGCTTTACAGCTACGTAAAGTCTGACACTTGGCTCTTTTTCTTAGTTCTTCCTTAGCCTATCTAAGACAATAATAGTAGAACCTCATAGGGGTGCTGGAGGAATTAAATGAGATAATGAATTAACAGTGGTCTCAGCCCTGGCCACATATAATAATCACCTGGGATGCTTTTTTAAAAATACCAGTGCCCACAGCCTCAGCCCCACAGATACTGACTTAATCGTCTGTGTCCGGATCTAAGTGCTGGGATTTAAAAAATAAGCTTCTTGGGTGTTTCTAAATCATATTTAAGGCTTGGTGGGAGTTTTCATATTTAGTAGATGTTAATAAGTAGTGGATGACTCAATGGATTCTTTTTTTAATATAAATTTATTTAATTGGAGGCTAATTACTTTACAATATTGTACTGGTTTTCATTTGTGTCATCCTCTTTTCCAAAACCTGGCCTTCTGGCCCTAAGTTATATATGCTAAAAATAGCCCCGGGCTTGGAAAATACAAATACTTGTGGGTTTCTCCTTTCTTCTCCTTTTCCTAGACCTCATAGTCCTCCATTGACATGTCTCTTGTGTGCACGCCTCCCTTCCACTCCCTCCTATGCCTGCTTTGCTCTGGACCATCCATTATTAGTGTACTTTTGGATGCTTTCACTAGCCTAGTATCTTTCTTCTTCCAGTGTTCATTCTCAAACAATACGCAAAGCATCATGAGCATATGAACATAGATTCTGGAGTCACACTGTCTGGGCTCTAATCCCAGGTGAGCCATTTATTAGCTATGACCTTGGATATTTTTCTTAACCTCTCTGTGCTCAATACTGTCATCTGCTTACTGAGGAGCCCAAAGATCCCAATTTTTGAAATCAGTTTTTCCTCCCACCATTAGACCCTCTTATAGGGTTACCTTATTAGGGGAAGGAAAGAAAATTGAGAAATAAAGTATTAACACAATGTTGAATGTTTTCCATACATTTATGTCATTTCATTCCCATAAAAGTAAGCAAGGTAGATAGGCCCATTTTATAGACAACAAAAGTGAGTTGTTGAACCAAAGTGATAACAGTGAATGGAGGCAGGGCCAGGATCCTGCCCGAGCTGGTCTGACGCCAGAGTCTTTGTGCTGTGTGCCTCTGTTGGGACAAGGCTCACCTCTTCAGAGATGTTTCTCTGCTTTGATTGACCCCATAGCTCTGAGAGGGATGCTGGGGCCATGGAGGTGGGGAGAAAGGAGACACCCACCCATAGATGCTCAACCACAGTTTCTGAAACAATTACCCATTGGGTGGCATATATAACATTAGAGGATGTACTTGTCTAAAAAATATTTTTTTAATTAAAAAAGTTTGTACTGAAATATAGTTGATTCACAATATTGTGTTAGTTTCACACGTACAGTGGAAGAACAGTTAAGAGAAATAGAATGCTTTAGTAACCATACTCTGACCCCTTGGCAAGAATTAAATATAATGAAATTCATTCCTTCTTTTGTATATCACTCTTTGGTGATACCAAAGCTAATTCCGAAATATCTCTGAGTGAACTTAATCGCTCATAATGCAGTAGATATTTGTTAAGCCCATATCCCCACCACCTTATGACTTCATCTTCAGTTGTACCAAGTTCCACCGGCCAGTGCATGTCTGTGCTGAGGGCTTTTTCCAGCTGCCAAAGCCTGCCTTGCCTGTCCTAGTGGTGCACTGTCATCCCAGGGAATTAAGGCCCCCTAGAAGCAGCCCTGGGCTTTCCAGTTGACTCACTGGTAAATAATCCGCCTGCAATGCCGGGGATGCAGGTTCAATCGGTGGGTCAGGAAGATCCTCTGGAGAAGGAAATGACAACCCACTCCAGTATTCTTGCTTGAGACATCCCATGGACAGAGGAGCCTTGTAGGTTACAGCCTATGGGATTGCAAAAAAGTTGCAACTTAAGAACAAAAAGCAGCCCTGGCCCAATGACAGATAGGTGTTGGTGTATAACAACCAGCTCCCTCCAGTGGGGTGACTCTGAGAAGAACATGTTTCCCTGCCAGAGTTCTGCCAGTAGGATTAAGCTTCACTTGTCCCTATTGGTAGCTGAGCTTTAATGGGCTCTTCCATTGGCTGCTTCCCCATCCTTCCCTCTCTTACTTTCCCATCCCCACAGGTGTTTCCTGGAATTCCATCCCAAATGAACTACTCACCCTTAGATCCATAACTCAGAATCACTTCTGCGGGAGTCCAAATGCAGACCCTACTCAAAATTGTTATAGGTGATGGGAAACACAAGATAAAGATGCAATATCTGAGGAGCTCATGAACCAACAAGGGTGAAGAAAGCACACAAATGTAGCTCAAGATGCCACAAGTCACCGTTGAGGTGTGGTCCAAAGGCACCAAGGGCAAGGCCAAGTCGGCTCTGCTTTTGAGGTGGTAGGGAAGGAGAGGAACTGGAGCTTTCCAGAATAAAAGTGAAAGTGAAGTCGCTCAGTCGTGTCTGACTCTTTGTGACCCCATGGACTGTAGCCTATCAGGGTCCTCTGTCCGTGGGATTCTTCAGGCAAGAATACTGGAGTGAGTTGCCATTTTCTCCTCCAGGGGATTTTCCCAACCCAGGGATCAAACCCAGGTCTCCCGAATTGCAAGAGGACGCTTTAACATCTGAGCCACCAGGGAAGATCTCCTTAGATCTTCTAGAAGAAACACATAGTTAAATGTGGGAAGAGTGTGTGACAAAGTATTTCCTCTCCGCAGAAAGAAGACAGCACCTTAGTGTCACCGCCCAGGTCTGGAGTGTTGTGTCTGGGAGCAGGTGGCACTCAGGATGTCTCAGAAAGGTCTGTCCAGAGGTGATAGGTGGGGGGCTCTCTATCAAGTCTTGGGTGAGGAGGGTGGGACCCGAAGTAGAAGGGAAAAGGCAAATGACACTCAGAAAGCAAAGAGGTGTGCCTCTGGGATGCCTGTTTCCTCTCCTCTCTTCCTCCAGCACCCTGGCATCTGCCTGCCCCTGTGGACCCGCCTCCTGCACCCTCCCTTCGCCAGCCCCTTCATCTGTCAGCAAAGCTGCTCTGTGTGGCCTCCACTCAAGGTGAACTTTGAGTCTGGGGCAGCCACCGCCCCAGGCCTCCTGTAGTAGCAGGCCTCCTGACCTTGCTGTCTCTGACTCCTCTTGCTCTGGCTTGTCTGGAGGGCATTTCTGATCACCAAGCAGCAGCTGGACAATGTGTCTTGATACTGAGGCTCCCCAAAAGGAGTTATACCCCTGTAGCTGGGCTCATGTCACTGACTTTGTGCAGAAGGGGAGCTGTGTGTCTACAGCCTGACATACCAGTAAATTCATTTGAGCCATATTTTTAAAAAACTTAATTTTATTAAAGTATGGTTGATTTATAAGGCTGTTAATTTCTGCTGAACAGCAGTGATTCAGTTGTATATGTATATACACACACACACACACACACACACACACACTTACACATTCTTTTTCATATTCTTTCCCAGTATGGCTTATCACAGCACTTTTAGAAGGGTCTGCCCTTGTCACAGCTCTTGGAAGGAGCAGCTCACAGTGCATTTGATCCTGTACTTCACCTAGCTGCTCACTGAGTCAGGGGTGGACGCATAACCCAAGCCCGGAATTGTGTGGCAGCCTCCAACAGCTGGGTTGAGCAAACTGATTGCTTTCCCCAAACTGCGAAACATAAGAGACTGCTGCCAGCATGTGGTGGGCCCTGGAGCAGGAAGGTTACATGCACCAGAAGCTGAAGGAACTGGGGGGGCCACGTACAAGCTGGTGTGCAAACAGAAGAGTGCAGGGCCAGTCCAGAGAATGGAGCAGACCCACGGAGAGAAGCAGAGAGCTGCAGGCCCTGCAAGAGAGAGGCCAGGTCTCAGGCCCCCTGGGACTGGCTCTGCTTAATTCTCTCTCATAGGTTCCCCAAGGCCTCTGGGAAGCCCTGCGGTTAATGCCTTTCCCCCAGGCTAGCACAAGTGGGTCTCTGCTGTGCAGTCATGAGTCTTGATGGAAACAGAACCCAAGGGTAGCTGCCACACTGACATGTAGCAGCCCTGGAGGGCACCCTGAGGGAGGGGAGGCCGGACTCGCACCAGCATACTAGAGAAGCTGACCCCAACGTGCCTTATTGCACCAGGTCTTTTTGGCAGTATGCCTTGGGCTACAAGGGAGCACTGAGATACAGTTAGAGAGGCATCTTGAGAGGTGGGATTCCAGGTAATTAGTGGAGATGGCCAGAGGTTCACATAAGCTGAGAAGAGGGAAGAAAATCCTTTATGGATGGGGACAGAGTGAGCAAAGACATCAGAATATGAATATATTCATTCACCATTATTATTATTGCTATATATACATATAGAGTCCAATAAATTTCCTTTTTCTAGGTGTACAGTTCTAGGAGTTTTAATACATGTACATATTTATATAATCACCATCATAACCAGAACACAGAATAGCTCATCACCTCAAAAACACCCTGTGCCCCTTTGTGGTCAAACCTTCCTTCCACTCCTAACCCCTGGAAACCACTTCTCTGTCATTGCACTTTTGCTTTTTCCAGAATGTCATATAAATTGAATCATATAGTATGTAACCTTTTGAGACCATCTTCTTTTCCGTAGCATATCCCTTTGACATTCATCGCTGTTGTTATTTGTTGTTATTGATTGCTGACTAGTATCCCACTGTATGGATGGATCACATTTTGTTTATCCAATCCATATGATTTCCTATTTTTGGTAACTATGAATAGAGCTGCTATAAAATTTACATAAGGGCTTTGTGTGAAGATGTTTTTATTTCTCCACAGTAATACTTAGGAATGGGGCTGCTGGATCATTGATAAGTGTAGGTTTAACTTTATAAGAAACTGCACTGTTTTGTGAGGTGGCTGTAATGTTTTGCATTTCCGCCAGCAATGAATGAAAGTTCTAGTTCACCCATCTCCTCATCAACACTTGGTTTTGTTGTTCGTTTAGAACGCAAGTTTTATTTATTTACTCTGGTCTAAATGTTTCTTTCCCCCCTACTCTCTGAATAAATTCATTTGTTCAAATACTAATGATGGTGATGTATTAATAGGTACATGAATCCTAATGAAAGTGTTAGTTTTCTCAGTCTTGTCTGGCTCTTGGTGACCTCATGGACTGTAGCCCACCAGTCACCACTGTCCATGGGATTTTCCCAGCAAGAATGCTGGAGTGGGTTGCCATTTCCTTCTTCAGGGGATCTTTGACCCAGCAATTGAACCCAAGTCTCTTGCATTGCAGGCAGATTCTTTACCGTCTGAACCACCAGAGAAGCTACCAGGGAATCCTAATGAACGTGGTGGTATTAGTAGGTAGAGACCTTTGGAGGTGATTAGGCCATATGGCGGCTCATCCCAATCCCCAAGAAGGGCAATACTAAAGAATGTTCAAACCACGGACTATTGCACTCATCTCCCATGCTAGTAAGGTTATGCTCAAAATCCTTCAAGCTAGGCTTCAGCGTTATGTGAATCAAGAATTTCCAGATGTTCAAGCTGGGTTTAAAGAGGCAGAAGAACCAAACATCAAATTGCCAACACTCACTGGATCATAGAGAAAGCAAGGGAATTCCAGGAAAACATCTACTGCTGTTTCGTTGACTATGCTAAAGCTTTTGACAATGTTTCAAAGTCATAGCACACAACACACTGCAGAAAACTCTTAAAGAGATAGGAATACCAGACCATCTTGCCTGTCTCCTGAGAAACCTATATGCAGGTCAAGAAGTCACAGTTAGAATCCTGTATGGAACAACTGACTGGTTCAGGATTGAGAAAGGTGCATGACAAGGCTGTTTATTGTCACCCTGTTTGTTTAACTACTATGCAGAGCACATTATGTGAAATGCTGGGCTGGATGAGTTAAAAGCTGGAATCAAGATTGTTGGGAGAAATATCAACAACCTCAGATATGCATATGGTACCATTCTAATGGCAGACAGCAAAGAGGAACTAAAGAGCCTCTTGATGAGGGTGAAGGAGGAGAGTGAAAAGCTGGCTTAAAACTCAGTATTGAAAAAAAAAAAAACAAACCACAACTAAGATCATAGCATCTGGTCCCATCACTTCATGGCAAATAGATGGGGAAACAGTGGCTGACTTAACTTTTTGGTGCTGCAAAATCACTGCAGATGGTGACTGCAGCCGTGAAAGAAGATGATTGCTTCTTGTCAGGAAAGCTATGACAAACCTAGGCAGTGTGTTAAAAAGCAAAGACATCACTTTGTGACAAAGGTCCGTATAGTCAAGGCTATGGTGTTTCGAGTAGTCATGGACCGATGTGAGAGCTGGATCATAAAGAAGAAGGCAGAGTGCCAAAGGATTGATCTTTTCGAACTATGGTGCTAGAGAAGACTCTTGAGAGTCCCTGGGACAACACAGAGATCAAACCAGCAAATCTTAAAAGGAAATCAATCGTAAATACTCATTGGAAGGACTGATGCTAAAGCTGAAGCTCCAATATTTTTGCTACCTGACGCGAACAGCCGACTCGTTGGAAAAGACCCTGATGCTGAGAAAGGTTGAAGGCAGAAGGAGAAGAGTGTGACAGAGGATGAGACAGTTGGATGGCATCACCGATTCAATGGACATGAACTTGGGCAAACTCTGGGAGATGGTGAGGGATAGGGAAGCCTGGCATGCTGCAGTCCATGGAGTTGCAAAGAGTCTGACACACCGTGGTGACTAAACAACAACAAAAAGAGACACCATATGGCTTATTTGCCATGCGTAAAATTGGAGCCATATGACTCCTTGAACCGGAATTAGAAGCAGCTTCACATTCATCCAATGCGTGGTCTAGACTTCAGGCTGCATTCGAGTCCAGGCTAGGAAATATTGGAGAAAAATTTATAAAAAACTCATCACTAGTTTGGTATCACTTGAAGTTCTGTTTCTTTTGCTACCATTTGCTTTCAGAGTCCTCAGAGGGCTCCCCCCTGCTTTCTCTCCACAGAGTTTTTAGTTGCTTTCAATGGGAATAAGACAGTGTGGAGGGTGTCTTGACTCCATCTTGACTAGAGCCAGAAAACACTCATTTGCTAATTCTTTCACTCATTCCCTTTCATTCATTCACGTATCCTTCACTTGTTAATTCTTTTATTCATTATTACTCATTTGCTTAGCAATTATATATTTTAATCAGTATATCTGCTTTGAGAAGTGACTATTAATTAGATGCTATGTTAGTTGCTCCGGATACAGACATGACTGCAGATTCACACAGACATGAAACATAGTTTCTGTCTCCAAATAATCTTAGGCTAGAGAAAAAGGAGATTGATTACCAGATAAACATAAATATGAACTTCCCTTTGTGGCTCAGCTGGTAAAGAATCTGCCTACAGTGCGGGAGACCTGGGTTTGATCCCTGGGTTGGGAAGATCCTCTGGAGAAGGGAAAGGCTACCCACTCCAGTTTTCTGGCCTGGAGAATTCTATGGACTGTATAGTCCATGGGGTTGCAAAGAGTCAAACACAACTGAGCGACTTTGACTTTCACACATAAATAGAGGGGAATGATGCTATGATCCTGTGGGAGCAGTCAGCTGTGGAATACTGTATTCTATGCTTTATTTAAGCAATCCCTTAAATGAAGAGATTCATAGAAAGGCAGCCTGGCTTCAGGAAGTTGTCTCTTGAAGGTGTGTGAATTTGGAGTAAGAAGGCAGTTCACCTTGAAAGGATAGCATGGGTATAAAGCATGGGATTGAGAAGTCAAGGGGTCATGTTTGAAGAAAGGATGTCTCTCATCTTCGACCCTGGCACTCCTAGGTTTTTAGGACAGAGGTGTGGCTGAAAATAATGGTAGAGCAGATGATAGGACTCCTCTGAGATCCTTCTTGAGTTTCGAAAAGTGGTATTTGGTGGTCTCTCCTATTCTTACCCATCCTGGTGGGTTCCATCTGCTTGGTATTCTATCACTTGCAAAAATGTACTCTTCACTGCAAGGAACCTGTATAGTCTGTGAGAGGGCCCACCTGTCATCTGTAAAGAGCAGGGAAGCAGCAGAGCCTGCCTTTGCATCTGCATCTAGAAAATGTGTGTGTATGGTGGGGGTGGGCGGTCAGGGGAGGCCTGTAACCTGACTCCTACTGATGTTCCGATCCAGTCCAAGAGGTGCCAAGTCCTGAGATTTCACAGTCATCTTCTATGACCTTCCATCTCCCTCTTCTCTCCTGAATCCCACCCCCTGGAAACTCAGAAATCCCCCTGTTTATTCCCTGATATATACAGTACCTGCATCTTATCTGGCATTTCCCCTATATTTGCTCATTTATTCAATCATCTGTGTACTCACTCATACATTGATGGATGCATCTGAGTGTATCCATTCACACTCTACGCCAGACCTTGTGTGGCTGTCCCTTCCCTGTGGATAATGTGCTCTACTGTCTTTACTATTCCCATTCCTTTCCTACCTCTCTGACCGCTCTTTCCTGTCTCTTCTGGTGGATTCCCTTTCTGGCTCCACTTTACAGGTGTGGGCGCCTCCCCTTAGACCTGTTCTGTGGCCTGCCCCGTCCTCCTCTGGCCCTCCGGTCCTCACAGCTGAGGCAGCTGTGCAGCCCAGTGCTGAGATGGGGGCAGGGAGCTCACAGGGGTTTTACTCAGTCCCTAAGCCCAGCTGCTAGTACTTCAGTTCTAATAGCTGTGACTCCTGTCTCGTTCCTGAGACCCTCATGGGATCTCTAGTTACAGTAGTTTCTTCTGCTCATGTTGCCCGTCTCCAAGTCTCTCGCTTGAAAATGTGTTGGGCCCTCTCTGCTCTCAGCCCCTTGTCTCCTCCCACAACTGGGGCTCCTTCACCTGCAGTCTCAACAGCAGGACCAGCCCCTGATCTTGCGTCACAGAATGAAGCCTCCCTGAATCTGGTCCATTCTTCACTGCATGATTGGATGGAGAGGAAAGCATGAAATCAGGATCAGATTCATCCATGCTCCAATCTAAAGTTGCAGGAGAGAAGTTGTTTAACTCTCAGATGTCAACTTCCTGATTGTAGGGATTTCCCTGGTGGTCCAGTGGTTAAGACTCCACCTTCCAATGCAGGGTACATGGGTTCAATCCCTATGTCAGGGAACTAAGATCCTACATGCAGCAGGGCGACTAAGCACATGTGCCACAACTAGAGAGAAGCCCGCACACTGCAGCTTCTGAGCTTGTGTGCCTGGATCCTGCACTCCACAACTAGAGAGCCTAGGGCTGCAACTAGAGAAGCCCAAGGGTCTCGATCAAGAGCAGACACACTGCAACAAAGACCCAGAGCAGCCAAAAGAAAAATAAAAATCTAATTGTAAAACTGATTGTGAGAAAAATTCTTATGTTCTGCCTTGCTCATAAACACTGTCTTTGTTTAGCTATTAAGCAATCACAGACTTCTGGGGGGCAGGAGTTGAAGTCTTGATCTACACTGATTATGGTGGTAATTCCTTGATTGCTTTAGGAAAGAGCATGGGATGAAATTCTGGCCAAAAAGGCACGAGTCAATGTCTGTCCATAGCTTTCGGAAAGGATTCCTTCGATGGAAAAAGCCTCAGGGGAGGAGCACACTCACTGGCTGTCTCCCAGTGCTGCCCCTTATGTGATGCCTGGAGTTATGACAGCCACTGAATGAGGGACTGCAAGCACAAGCCCAGGAGGAAGACAACAAGGTGGAAAGATGGGAAAACCTAGTTCTGGATGCCACTGTTAAGCCGCTTAATTGAGCAGCCCAGAAACTGTGCTTCCTCTGGTCTTCTTGTTACGCAAGATAAATTTTCTTTCACTTACATCATTTTTAGTTGAGTTTGCTCCTACTCACAGCCCCAGATATGCTGATATGGGCCTATAATGCCTATTTCACAAAGTCCAAGTGAAAGGCTTTCTGCTTATCCTTTAGAGCTCAGCTCAAATGTCACCTCCTGAAGGAAGCCTCCCCGATTGCTCATGTTAGGTCATATCATCTTGCTGAGCATCAGTCACCAGCACCATATAACTTTCCTTTTCTTTCCTTGCACTTGTCTCGGTTCACCTACCTGATTGTTTACACTCTCCTTCACTGACCTTGGGGTTCTGTAAAGCAGAGGCAGTGTTTCTTCTGCTGGCCTTTGTGTCTCCTATGGCTGCTAGCATAGTGCCTGACAGCTAATCAACCCTCAATAAATCCGTGTTAAATAAACGAAGGAATTAATACATGATCATATGTAGAAAAGAGCTGGCACTGGCAGCAAAGTCTACCTTCATGCCCTTTCTGAGACTGAAAAGTTGATCAACTCTCTTTTTATTTTTCATCTTGACAAATGACTCTGTACCCTACCATTGGCTGATAGATTTCAAAACAGTTTTAAATTTACTTTGAAATACACCATTATTTCATCCCCTCAGGAGCAGGTGCTACTTATTCCTCCCTACCCCCTCTCGCTACTGTTCTTTTAACATTCATGACAGCTAAGCAAACCCCTTCTTTGATTTTTCTTCTTCTGCAGGCTGTAGGAGACTGATCAGTCATTACCTGTGAATAATGACCAGGGAGGTTGCCAAGCCAGGCAAGAGTCTAGCTTCCTCATCTCTGAGCACTCAGCTCTTAGATGGTGAAATGAAGGGAGTTTTGTCACCAACTCCAGTCTGCTGGGATGTCCAAAGAGCTGCCTGTCACTATCTGAAAATGGCCACGGGGTCCATGATTGCAGGGAGAGATGAGGATTTGGGGGAAAAGAGCTGAAACAGTCTTGCCATTCTTCAGGAGTATTTCGGGGAAACAAGCCAGCATATCATGGTGATTTATTTTTATGAAGCATTAGTTTGCCTTGGAAGGTGAAGGTATGGGAGTTTGGAGAGTCAGGGCTTGTGAGAAGCAGAGCTTATCCTCATGTTTCTTTTATTCATAGACAAGGAACAATGGCCTCAATAACAGCAATAATAACAGCAGTCTTCCAGAGGAGACTGGAAATGGAGTTGGCAGCAAGTACACACACTATCTGGTCCAGCATTTCTCAAAAGATGTATTTCAGATCATAAGTCCTCCAAATGCTCTTTGCTCAAAGAGCTCATGGTTAAACTGGAAAACATAGTATACATTTCACTTGGTAAATGCAAAGGTCCCTGCAAAATAAAGAAAATCTGATCCACTTTGTTTAACCCAGAGTTCTGGTGCTTATTTTACCAAGGAAACACTTATTTTTTGGTTACTAATATTAATGAGTCCCAGAAGGAAGACATTTTGGGAAATGTCAATCTGAGCAAAGGTGGTTACTAGATATTTTCATACAACAAACATTGACTGAGTGACTCATTCATTCATTCATGTAATCATTCATTTATTTGAGGAAGGTCTATTGAGAGAATACCCTGCATAATGAGCTAGGAGCAAAGGATGCCGATTTGATCATTGCCTGCCTAAAGCTATAGTCTAGAGGACAAGACAAAAATAACACATTTCACAACTGGCTGTGTAATTACAACTGTGATAAGTACTAAAAAGAGAAACATGGAGTACATATAAATTCATACAACAGAATAAGGGAAGTGGTTTGAGAGGCAATCTGAGAAGCCATGGACCAACCAACCATCCTGGTTTGCCCAGGAATAGGAGTGTTCTGTGATGAGTTACTTTAGCAGTGAAAATTGGGACAATGTCAAGCAAACCAGGATGTTTGGTCACCTTAGCAGAACATGACTTTTGAGTTTCTATCTGATGATCCTAACTGTGGCAAACAGAACTCTGGTGGGGGTGGAGAGCTGTCTTCTGGAACTTCTTCACTACCCTGGGCTTGCATTTCCCTCCCTGAGGAAAGAAGAAGGTGGAAGCTCTTCTGTCCTCTCACGGGTCATAGAAATGGCAAGTGGAGGAACTGCTGGAGAAGACCTTTGCCAGGTGTAACAGGCGTCCTAAGTGCAAGGAATTACTACTTCCGGGGAACTATAATTCATCACTCCCTGAAGGAAAGTCCCCATTCCTCCAGGAAAGATTTTTCTGAGAGCATCAGTAGCCATACAGTTGGGTTTCTAAATCCAACAGCAAGGAATACATTCCACAGCTGCAAGACCAGGAGCACATGCGTAGGCTCACAACAGGGAACGTGCATTACGGAGCGGGAAACCATCCAGATGTTGTAGGGAAACACTTTCTGCAGACCGGAGAGGGGCCAGAGCCCAGTGGCACTGGGCAGAGCCAGATGAGGACAGTGTCTGGTCTCTGCAGCCTGAAGAACAACCTTGCATGTTGTTTTCGGGAGATTTTCATCACCTGCTGGGGTTTCAGGGTCTTCATCTGTAAAGCAGAAATAATGTTCATGATATCGTCAGAATGTAATGAATTTACCATGCACAAAGAATTGTTGTGTTTACATATACCTATGGTTTTTCCAATGGTCATGTACGGATGTGAGAGTTGGACTGTGAAGAAAGCTGAGCACCGAAAAATTGATGCTTTTGCTGTGGTGCTGGAGAAGACTCTTGAGAGTCCCTTGGACTGCAAGGAGATCCAACCAGTCCATTCTGAAGGAGATCAGCCCTGGGATTTCTTTGGAAGGAATGATGCTAAAGCTGAAACTCCAGTACTTTGGCCACCTCATGTGAAGAGTTGACTCATTGGAAAAGACTCTGATGCTGGGAGGGATTCGGGGCAGGAGGAGAAGGGGACGACAGAGGATGAGATGGTTGGATTGCATCATTGACTCGATGGACATGAGTTTGAGTGAACTCCGGGAGTTGGTGATGGACAAGGAGACCTGGCGTGCCACAATTCATGGGGTCGCAAAGAGTCGGACGCGACTGAGCGACTGAACTGAACTGAAACCTACAAAAGTAGATTTTAATAATATTATTACCTTTCATGTTACAAATATAAACAATGGTTTAGGGAGATTAAGAGGCTTGTCAAAAGTAGGGTGACCAACTGTCCAGGTTTGCCTGGGACTCTTCTGATATTAGCACTACAAGTCCAGTGTTACTGGAAACCCTCAGTCCCAGGCAGCTTGGAATGGTTGGCCATGGTAGAAGGTCACATAGTAAATGGTGGAGATTGTAAATATTCAAGAAAGAAAAGTATTTGTTAAACTGTGAACAAAAATTATAACAACAAAACTACTGATATAATTCTATTTTATTTAATAATATGGGGATAATAAGTATTAAATCAACTTCTGTTTCAATATTAACCAACTGCTTCTAGTCTTTTAAGAAGATCTTTTTATTATAATAATGATCAGCAGACATTTGTGTTACTCTGCAGTATTAGTAGTTTTCTTCCTTCTGGGCCCAGAACCTTTGATGTTTGGTGTGACCAAAGGGCTTGTTTTGACCAATGGCATGTGACTGGAAGTGACTGGTTTCAATTCAGGACAGAAACATGTATGAATCAGTGTACAGTTCTCCGTCTTCCCTGCAGTGGGTGCTGGTGGTGCCTCTCCCAGATCCCTTTTGCTGGCTGGTGCCCTCACCTCCCTGCTGCTATGAGAGCTGGACAGAGCTCAGAGCTGTCCTTGCTCAGCAGGGCTAAGAGGAGCAAGTCTGGAGCCAGACCACCCACCCGGTTCAAGCCAAGTCAGCCAGGAATGAGCCTAGATACTTACTTCTCTGAGCCTAGGTATCCTTATCTCTAAAGGGAGACTCCCTATCTCATAGTACAGATGCAAGAATTAAATGAGTAATACATGCAAGGCTCCTACAGTAGTTTGGCAGATGGTAAGTGTTCTGGTTGGCTATTTTTATTTCTGCTGCTTTACTCTGCCTCTAGGGTAGTATGACAGCCCACACCAATGGTGCTAATGCTGTCACAGAAGATGAGTTTTTTAAAAGTATGGTAACTCTGGTGTATTCAACTGACGGTTTAGGTGATCATCTCTTCGATTTAATTTTTTCTCTGTTTTAAACTGAAGTACAGTTGATATGCTTCTCTGGTGGCTCAGTGGGTAAAGAATCTGCCTGCATTGTGGGAGATCTGGGTTCAATCCATGGATTGGGAAGATCCCCTGGAGGAGGGCATGGCAACCCACTCCAGTATTCTCGCCTGGAGAATCCCCATGGGCAGAGGAGCCTGGCGGGCTGCAGTCCCGGGGTTGCAAAGAGTCAGGCAGGACTCGGTGACTCAGCACACACATAGTTGATTTACAATATTGTGTTAGTTTCAGTTGTACAGCATGTGTGTATATATATATAATTTTTCAGATTCTTTTCTCTTACATGTTATTGTACATTACTGAGTATAGTTCCCTGTGCTATACAGTAGGTCTTTGTTTGTTATCTATTTTATATATAGTAGTGCATATATGTTAATCCCATCTCTTAATTTATCCTCACCTCCATCCCCCTTTCCCCTTTGATAACTGTAAGTTTGTTTCCTATGTCTGTGAGTTTCTATTTTGGAAATAAGTTCATTTGTGCGTTTTTTAAAACATTCCACATATAAGGGATATCATATGATATTTGTCTTTCTCTGTTTGACTTACTTCACCTAGTATGATAATGTCTAGTTTCATCCCTGTTGCTGCAGGTGAATGGCATTACTTCATTCTTCATGACTGAGTAATATTCCAGTGTATATCTGTACCGCATCTTCTTTATCCATTCATCTGTTGACAGACATTTAGGCTGCCTCCTAAAGAAGATAGTTTTGAGCAACAGATGAGGAAACCAAATCCTGAGATATTTAATAGTTTGTTCAATGTCATGTGGGTCTTTACTATTAGGGTTGGATTAAAAGTCAATACAGGAGAATGATAATAACACTAACCAACACTTACCATTTGCCAAACCCTTATTATCCCATTTAATCTTCTCAATAATGTCTGGAAATTTTTATAACTCTGATTTTGCAGGTGTTGAAATAGAGGCAGGAGAGGTGAAATAGGCAGTCTCCAGGCACAGACTGTAAAGTGGTAGCAGGAATCAGAAGAAAGTAGAAATGAGATATTTTGAGATGAACTATTATTTAGCAACAGCAAGTGATAACTATAATTACTATGTTTAAACAATGAAAAGTGTTGGTTATTAAAGATTTTTTTAGAAGAGGAAACACGTTTGTTCATTTATTTACACCGTGTTACACATGACATCTCCTGTTCTAAACATTGCCTTTTAAAAAATGAACTCTTCACTTCAGAATGACTTTAAAGAAAGCTTGCAAAGATAGTATAGCAAGTTCCCGCATACACTTCACCTTGTGTTGTTATTTAGTCACTAAGTCATGTCCAACTCTTTTGTGACTCCATAGACTGTAGCCCACCAGGCTTCTCTGTCCGTGAAATTTCCCAGGCAAGAATACTGGAGTGGGTTGCCATGTCCTCCTCCAGGGGATCTTCCCAACCCAGGGATCAAACCCATGTCTCTTGCATTGGCAGGAGGGTTCTTTACCACTGAGTCACCTGGTAAGTCCATCCCTCACCTAGATCTCCCTAATTTTAGCATCTTACTTTACTGTGGTATATTTGTCAAAACTATTGGTACATTACCATTAACTAAACTCCAGACTTTTTTTTTTTTTTCCAGATTTCATCAGTTTTTCTGCTAATGTTACTTGTTTATTCTAGGAGCCAATCCAGGGCTTACTGAATTTTAAGTGAAGAAAAACATCAGAAAAGATGGGAAAGCTTGTTTGCTAATGAAATAAGGATTTGGTATTCAGTTCAGTTCAGTCGCTCAGTCGTGTCTGACTCTTTGCGACCCCATGAATCGCAGCTCGCCAGGCCTCCCTGTCCATCACCATCTCCTGGAGTTCACTCAGACTCACGTCCATCGAGTCGGTGATGCCATCCAACCATCTCATCCTCTGTCATCCCCTTCTCCTCCTGCCCCCAATCCCTCCCAGCATCAGAGTCTTTTCCAATGAGTCAACTCTTCACATGAGGTGGTCAAAGTACTGGAGCTTCAGCTTTAGCATCATTCCTTCCAAAGAACACCCAGGGCTGACCTCCTTCAGAAGGATTTGGTATTAGGGCAGTAGAATTATAGGCGTTCTTCCTGTGTTCAAAACTTTAGCAATCTTGTTACATGAACTACATGGGGAATGCTGTTACAGGAAGCTTCCTGGTTTCAGGACATTTGGCATTGTTGAGCACAAACTAGGTTACGAACTGGAGCAGTCCTTAAATTATTTACTGGCCTCATGGGGTAACATGGGAGAAGCATGTATGTGTGAGTTGCGGTAGTGGGGGGTGATGGGGAACTGAGCCACCACGATTGTCATGAGGAGGGCACAGGAAGAGAGAGGGGCTGGGTGTATTTAAAGTCTACGTTGTGGGTCCCTAACTAGTGACTAGTAAATCTAGGAGGATGACTCCAAAGGTTTTTGGGGTTTTAGCTTGACCCTGTAATTCTTTGAATAAAAGTACATTAAGTGTCTACGGTATGCCAGATATCTTTGTTGGCTGCTTTAACTATGCTGTTTCCTGTAATCCTCAAAATAAAGTGTTCTTACAGATCAAAAGAGTGAGGTCAGAGAGGTTAAGTGACTTGCCCAAGGCCACACAGCTTGTTAGTGGCCGAGTAAGGATTAGAACTAGGTCTATAGGACACTGTAGGTCTTTTATGCTCCAAATTGTACTTGTTTGACACCCTCTCAAAGAAAGCCTCTTTGGACTTTGGTCTCAAAAGAGGATCCTTCTATTCTGATGGGCATTTGCATAAGGGGCCTGAAGGGATACCAAGGGAAGCAGATGGAAGCTTCAGAAGGTCCAGTGGGATTGTGTGTATGAATGTTGTCAATGGGTTGCTGGGTGGAAACCATTGCCTGAAAATGATTTCCCCCTCTCCTTCTTTTCTTCCTCATTTGAGTAATAATAAGGACTCTTGTGTCAGCTCTCAGTTAGAACTAGCATTTTTGAGTTTTGGGAGTGGGGCCAGCACTGGCATGAACAAGCAGGGCTCAGTCAGCCTCTAGATCCATCCAGGGGTTCCCCTGGGACTGGCCAAGTTGAGTTTCCTGGGCCAGATGCTTGGGAAACCTCCAACTTGGCTTTGGGGGTATACACACATGTGTGCGCACACATACACATCAAAACAAAATAAATAAAGTGGAATAAAGAAAGCTGGAGGCACCCCAGCGTGCCCTATTTACAAACTGCTTTAGCTCCTTCTGGGTTGTATTTGATTTTCTCCTTCGCTGAGAAATGGGGAGACATCAGAATGACATATGTGCCAAGGAGAGGACTCCCGACCATCCTTCAGCCTCCCTCAGCCCCTCTGGTCCCTTTTGTATGACAGGATGCCCTCAATTACTCTCTCTGGGGGGGTCCTAGTCAGAAGAAGATGGAGCCAACCATCTGTTACCGACTCCAGTGAGCAATTTAATTTTCTCTTGTTCCCAATGAGGAGGATTTTGTAGGAACATAAATTACCATCAGTGCTGGTTAATCAGGAACTTGCTGTCTGAAGGGGCGGAGATGGTCAGGCTGGAGACACCCACTGACCTGTCCTCACCATTAGGGCCCCCTACACTTTGTGAAAAAGCCATATGACAGGAGCAAAGACTGTCAGACAGGAGACTTGTGCAGAGATCATCCAATCTGACATCTTTTATAAATGAGGAAATCAAGGCTAGAGAGGGGAAATGATCTGTCTAGTAGGCAGCACAAAGTTAGGGCTTGAACTAAAGAACTACATTCTCAAATTCAACTTTTTCAAGAAAATGCATGATACAATTAATAACAACTTCTTGCCCTTGGGTTTAATCTCTAAAGGCAGGACCAAAAAATAATAATCATGGTGGTAGTGACAACCACAAATGCTACACTTTATGTGACCATCAATCTAGGAGCAGCAGTGTAGTGTGGAGTTAATAGAATGAGCTCTGGAACCAAGTTGCCTGGGTTCAGACTCAGTTCTGCTACTTATTTGCTATGTGACCTTGGCAGGTTACTTAGCCTCTGGGACCTATAGCAGACATTGTCAGTTTTTGGTGCCTATCTCCTCACATCCACTTTGTATTCCCACTCATTCCAACCCAACTTTCCATGGCTAGCATCTGCATCTTTGTTGGAGAGCTATCCTTGGCCCTCCAGAACTCTGTTTATCAATGTACGTTGCAGGCCAAGTCTTCTGGGGGCAGCCTTTAACCAATGACTGACAGATATGGGGATATAAATACCCAACTCCCTTGTTTATTGTCTGGGATAATTTCCACGCAGGTGTTTTGCACAATTCCTTAGAATTCTCTGCAGGATTAAGGTCTATTCACCCACCATACCAGCTGGCTTAATAATGTACCTGTTGTTGGTATGTTCCTTTCCTCTGCTGTTATCATGTTCTTTGCATCTCTCCATAAACTTGTTGTATTGTTGTTGTTTAGTTACTAAGTTGTGTTCAGCTCTTTGCGACCTCATGGACTATAGCCTGCCAGGCTCCTCTGTCCACGGGATTTCTCTGGCAAGAATACTGGAATGGATTGCCATGTCCCCTTCCAGGGGATCTTCCCAACCCAAGGATCAAACCTGAGTCTCTTGCATTGTCTTCAATTGCACTGCAGGGTTCTTTACCCCTGAACCACCAAGGAAGCCTCTCTTCATAAACTATTTGCACTTGAATCTTTGTCTCAATCTGCATCTGGTTTATTCATTCAAACTAAGACAATGCCTCAGCTTTCTCATCTATAAAATGGTGTTAATGATAGTTTCTATATCAAAGAGTTGTTAGGGTTACATGGACTAAAAATGCAAAGAATGGTGCCTGACCCTTGGTGAAAATTCAACAGATAGCTGTGTGGCTGATATATACTTATCTCATTAATTCCATGCTGTACACACAATTACTCCCATTATACAAATAGAATCATTCAAGCTTATAGAGGTTAAGCAATTTTCCCAAAGCCATGCAGCTTAATAAGGAGTAATGTCCTGATCCTAACACAAATCCATATTTGAAATTCCTTCCTTTTTTTTTTTTTTTGGCCTCTTCTGGGAGGTTTTCCCTGATACTCCCAATCTGGGTCAGGTGAAGGGTCCTTCCTCTTAAGTTTCCACTACATCCTCTCACAGTGCCTGCCCCAGTGTATTAAAATGGTCTGCTAGCTTGTCTGAATTTCTGCCTCAGCTTGGAGTTCCTTGGGGCCTGTGACCTTCTGTCAGGCATCTCTGTAAACTCAGCATCTAGCCTGGTGCCCTGCACATAGTAGGATGCTAATGAGAGCTGAATAAGGCAGCAGCGAACAAAGCAAGGAGCTGCCCTCCCCCCACCCCCAGCTGCATCCACCCCCTCAACCTCCAGAGTTGACCCCAGGGTGTAGGTTTGTGTGTGGGTCTCGCATCTTCAGATTTCAGCTGGGAGCATCTGGGGTATTCTCCCAGGAAATCCTCTTCTCCTTCCACTCCTGCTGCAGCACGGCTATGTGAAAATATGGCTGACAGCCTCTTGGGGGTTTCCAAAATTTCATCAAGGTCTCTAGTCCTCTCTAAAATCTTGTCAGGAAGACAACGATCTCACGTGGTACCACACAGAGCTAAGTGAGAATCTAATCCCAAGAATCGTCCCATTGTGAGGGCATGCTGGAGCCACAGGAGCTTTCGAGGATTGGTAAGGCATATGAGAAAACGCAGGCAGGAGATGAAACGTGTCATCACGACCAGGATGAGGTCCGGGGGGGAAGGAGGAGACCGAAAAGAGGCCGGAATGCAGAGATTGTGGGATGACAGTGATATAAGCATCACGCCCATCTCTTTTTAGTGCCTGTGCTGTGCGTTGACCTTAACATGTTACTTAAGAGTCAGGTCCTGGGGCTACCCTGGTGGCTTAGAATTCGCCTGGCAATAAAGGAGACACAGATTCGATCCCTGGACTGGGAAGAGCCCACATGCTGTGGAACAACTAAGGCCAGGCGCTACAACTACTGAGCCTGTGGTCCAGAGCCCAGAAACCATGACTGAAGCCTGGGCGCCTAGAGAGAGCCTGTGCTTTGCTACGAGAGAAGCCACCACAGTGAGAAGCTTGAGCGCTGCAACTAGAGTAGCCCCTACTAGCCACAGTGACTAGAGAATAGCCCTCGCAGCCATGAGAACACAGCATAGCCAACATAAATAAATTATATATCTATATAAAGTTCAGGTTCTGGAGTCAATATTCTCTGAGTGTGAATACTGCTTTTGAGCTGTGTGATCTTCTTGGGTGAATTATTTAGTCTTTCTGTGCCACCCTTGTCTTATTTATAAAACAGGGATAACATGTACCTTCCCCACAGGATTGTCATAAATTATAAGGCATGTGAAATGCTTGGGACAGTGGCCTGACACATAGCGATCAAGTAGGCAATTTTTAATTTTGACTAGGCACTGAATAAAACTTTAAGGAGAAAAAAAGTAGACGATTTTAGTTCTCAGGAAGCTCAGGATTCAGGGGTGAGGGTACTAAACTTTTTTGAATACTTGCCCCATCAGTAATAAAATGTTTGAGCAGGTTCCCCCAATAGACTCATTCGTTAAAGGGAGCTGAATGATAAAAGTAAGAAAAGGATGCTGGAGGAGCACAGAAAAGTGGCATCTAGTCCAACCCTGGTTGGGGGCGTTGAGTGTGACTGATGAAGTTCAAGGAAGACTTCCTGGAGGAGGCAGTTCTTGAAGTGAATTTGAAGGATCCATCAGAGTTAACTGAGTAGGAAAGTAGAAGAGGCAGAGGAAAGACCTAAGCCAAAGCTGACAAACGGGCTGTGAAAGGGCTGTCTGAGAAATGGTGAAAACTTTGGGGTCTACGGCACTGAGTGGGGGAGTAGGGAAGAGCTACTCTGCTGCTTAGGGCTTTCCAGGTGGCGCTAGTGGTAAAGAACCCACCCACTAATGCAGGAGACATAGAAGACCTGGGTTGGATCCCCGGGTTGGGAAGATCCCTTGGAGGAGGGCATGGCAGCACACTCTAGTATTCTTGCCTGGAGAATTCCATGAGCAGAAGAGCCTGGTGGGCTACAGTCCATACTGTTTCAGAGTCAGACACAACTGAGCAACTTAGCAGGCACATACACATTCTGCCACCTAAAAAGCCTCCAGGGGTGGCCCACTGCTCTTGGCATGTAGACCAGGATTCTATACAGATTCATAAACATTCATGCCCTGGCCCTCCCCTCCTAATTCCACCTCCTGCCACCTTCCCAGCCTCCTTCTGCTTCAGCCACAATGGCGGTCTCAGTCTGGTTCTCCCCACAGTGGTTTCTGAGCCAAAGAGTCACATGCAGATGGTTTCTTCTCTTGAGTGTTCCAGGAGGAATCCTGCAGGAAGCAGGGGGAAAAGATAGGGAACAGGAAGAAGCCAAGTAATTTCAGTTACACGGACTGCTCCTGATCCCACAAGAAGTGCTAAAGTATAGTATAATTTATACCTCAGATTTTGTCTAGTTTTTTTTTTAATTGAAGTACAATAAACCTCAGATGTACAGATGATATTGCCCTTATGGCAGAAAGAGAGGAGGAATTAAAGAACCTCTTGGTGAAGGTGAAAGAGGAGAGTGAAAAACCTGGTTTAAAACTCAACATTCAAAAAACAAAGATCATGGCATCTGGTCCCATCACCTCATGGCAAATAGATGGGGAAACAATGGAAACAGTGACAGACTTTTTTTCTTGGATTCCAAAGTCACTGTGGATGGTGACTGCAGACATGAAATTAAAAGACACTTACTGCTTGGAAGAAAAGCTATGGCAAACCTAGACAGCATATTAAAAAGCAGAGACATTACTTTGCTGACAAAGGTCCATCTATTCAAAGCTATGGTTTTTCCAGTAGTCATGTACGGATGTGAGAGCTGGACAATAAAAAAAGCTGAGCTGAAGAATTGATGCTTTTGAACTGTGGTGTTAGAGAAAATTCTTGAGAGTCCCTTGGACTACAAGGAGATCCAACCAATAAATCCTAAAGGAAATCAATCCTGAATATTCACTGGAAGGACTGATGTGAAGCTGAAGCTCCAATCCTTTAGCCACCTGATGCGAAGATCTGACTCATTGGAAAAGACTCTGATGCTGGGAAAGACTGATGGCAAGAGGAGAAGGGGACGACAGAGGATGAGATGGTTGGATGGCATCACTGACTCAATGGACATGAATTTGAGCAAACTCTGGGAGATGGCTGAGAACAGGGAAGCCTGGCGTGCTGCAGTCTGTGGGGTTACAAAGAGTCAGACATGACTAAGTGACTGAACAACCACAGTTGCTGTACAATATTGTGTAAGTAACAGGTATACAATGGAGTGATTCACAATTTTTAAAGGTTATACTCCATTTATTATAAAACATTGACTATATTCCCCATGTTGCACAATATATCCTCATCGCTTATTTTGTACATAATAGTTTGTACCTCTTACTCCCCTACCTCTTTATTGATGCCCTCTTCTCTCTTCCCCAGTGATAACCACTATGTCGTTTTTTTTTTGGTGATAATTATGATCACTAGAGTTTGTCTAGTTTTGGTTCTTCCACCCCAGTCAGATGTTGGCACTGGGCACCTAAAAGAGAATGTAGACTTTCAGGCACACTGGCTCTCCACACAGGTGAGGTGTCTCCAGCCACAGGTATAAGGTAAGCTACTAGTAGCAAATCCCATAGAAACAGAAAGGATCCCAGAGCATGTAGCAGGGGAGGACCAACAGCATCCATGACACTGGCCTATATTTGGTGTCCTGAATGCTTCAGCTCCCTCCTTCTGTCCAAGGTCCTTCATACCTGCTGCTTCCCTGCTGGGATCCCTCTCTTCCCTACTTCAACTTGCTGAATCTTTTTGTCCTTTAGACTACACCTAGATGCCATTCCTTGGAGAAGCAGTCTGACCCTCAAGACCAGCTTGGTGGAATCTAAAATATACAACAAACTAGTGAAAATAACAGACTGGCAGAGAATAAACTAGTGGCTTCCTGGGTAGCTCAAACAGTAAAGAATCTGCCTGCAATGCAGGAGACCTGGGTTCGATCCCTGGGTTTGGAAGATTCCCCTGGCGAAAGACATGGCAACCCACCCCAGTATTCTTGCCTAGGAAATCTCATGGACAGAGGAGCCAGGTGGGTACAGTCCACAGAGTAGCAAAGAGCTGGACATGACTGAGCAAGTAACACTTTCAAACTAGTGGCTGCAGGTGGTGGGGAGAGGGGCCATATGAGAGTAGGGGAGTGGGAGGTTCAAACTATTGGGTGTAAGACAGGCTCAAGAATATATTGTACAACACAGGGAATATTGCCAATATTTTAAATGGAAAGTAACCTTTTAAATTGTGTTAAAATTCTTTTGTTCCTATTTTGTATTTTTTTTATTGGCGTATAGTTGATTAATAATATTGTGTTAGTTTTAGGTGACCTGGGTTCAATCCCTGGGTTGGGAAGATCCCCTGGAGGCGGAAATGGCAACCCACTTCTTGTATTCTTGCCTGGAGAATCCCATGGACAGAGGAGCCTGACAGTCTATAGTCCATGGATCGCAAGAGTTGGACATGACTTAGTGACTAAACCACCACTAAACCAGTTTTAGGTGTACAGCAAAGTGATTCAGTTATACATGTATCTATTCTTTTTCAAATTCTTTCCCTATCTAGGTTATTGCAAAGAATTGAGCCAAGTTCCCTGTGCTATGCAGCAGGTCTTCGTTTGTTAGCTTTTTTTTTTTCAGATTTTAAAATTAATTTCTATTTATTTTTCACTGAAATAGCTGTACTTTCCTCACTTTTCTATTTAGGTATTTGACTTTTCCTTTTTAATATATATGTATGGGTTTTGTTTTTTTTTTTTTTGCTTTTTTAATTGGGGGTAATTACTTTACAATGTTGTGTTAGTTTCTGCTATACAAAAATGAAAAAATTTTTAAAAGATTGGGTTGGACCCACCAATTGTTCATTCTCAACACACCTTACATTTTCCTTCCTAGCACTTCATAAGAAATTGCATTAACTATGTATTGGGCAACTCTGTCATTTGCAGACAAAGGGAAAATAATTCAAACTAGTTGAAGCAAAAATTGAGAAATGACTTCTGTAGCCTGAAAGGGTGTGGGGTGTGACTCCAGAATGGCAGAACAGACTCACAGCAGCCACCAGGGCCTCACGGCTTGGACTTGAGGACTCCACACAGCCAGGCTCTTCTTTCTGGTCATCTCTAAACTCTGTTTATCTCTTCTTGGCTTCTTCTTCTGCTATGGCAGATGGTAGGGAATATGGTCCCCGATATCTGCATGTCCACATCCTCATAACTATTGGGAAAAACACCAGTTGACCAGCTTGAATCAAGTGCCCACCCCTAGAATTATCACCACAGAGGGCATGGAGATGGGCCACTGTGATTGGCCAGGGCCTGGTCATGTGCTCACTCAGCCCAGTGGAATGCAGGGCATTGCCACTGATAGGTTCCTCAGAGTCACGTGACTTGAAGGTGTGATGCCACTCCTCAAAGGGAGTGTGGCGGAGGGGCAGAGGACGCAGTGGTTTCTTCTTTTATACTCTATCTCCCACAAATACTTATAGATACCGCCTACTCTGTGTCAGTCCCTGTTCTGGGTAATGAGAGATAGGAAAGTAAGCAAATATTTTCCTGCTTACACTAGAAGCTTCTATTGCAATGAGGCAAGACAGAAAATAAGCACATTAATAACCGTAAATGTGTCAGGTGGTGAAGTATGTTCTGGAGAAAAACAAAGCAGGGTGCAGAGGACAAGGCGTGACTGAGGGACCTACAGTCTACAGGGTGGGAAGAGACAGCAGCTTGAAAGATGGCTCTGGCAGGGGCCAGATGGCGAGGAGTCTACATTGTTCCGAGGAGTATGAATCAAGTTCTCACACCAGGTCTGGTTGTCTGCCTGCCTGTCTGCCTGCTTTCCCACTTTTTCTTAAAATGTAGTATTTAAACTGTGTGTATCAGAATGCCAAGTGGGGGCAGGGTATTTGTTTAAAAGGTAGGTTCCCAAGCTCTCTTTAAACTTACAGATTCAGAATCTCTGGGGTAAGACCTAAACCTGTATCTTTAACTAGCTCTCTGGTGATTCTTATGCACATTCCAGTTTGAAAACTACTATCCAGGGCAGCAGAGAGATGAGAAGGACTCTGAACAGGGAAAGGAGTTGATCTTCTTGGTGTTTTAGAAAGCTCTGGAGACTCCGTGGAGGATGGGCTGGAGACCCAGGGACTGGGCAGTGGTGGAGATCCCAGAAGCAGAGAGAGAACATGCAGCTGGGCATGAAGAGAAAGTTTACATGCCACATGGACAGGAATTGGTGCCTGGTAGGGTGCGGGGAGGAAAGGGAATAGTTCAAAGGCTCCCTGTGCTCTGGCTTAGATGCTGGTGGCTGGGGGAGGGGGTGATGCAGGGAGAGGTGTATGGGGGTGGGGAGTGGGTTGGGGTGTCAGTGGGTGGTTGGGGTGGGGTAGGACAATTTACTCAGGAACAATGAACTGTGGACATCATGGACATTACATTTTTTTCTTTAAATGCTCTATCTCCAAGAGTAATTTTAGAGTCACATGTTATAATGGTATCATTTGATTATTCAGCAGATAATAAAAAAAATTCATAACTGTTTCTTTTCCTCCTTACCTTCCTAGTGTTTCTTCTATTTTTGAATTTCTAGACCTTTTCTTGAGAGAAGTTGGTATACTTCTTGACTTTCTAATTCCTGTCTCTGGTATAATTCAGTGCTGAGAGGAGACCATTAAGAAGAATCCAGCTTCATCCTTGTGACATGGAACTGAGAGCTGGTGGATGACACAGAGCAGCTGAGAGACTCGACAGATTAAGAATATGGTGGTCTGAGTTTTTGTTGTTCCACCTGGGAATCTCAGGCTGCTCTGTTGGGGGGATGGTTCCATTCTCTCACACCTAAACAGAATCCCATAGGATGAAGAATACTATTCCATTATCTCCCTTTATTCATCCCCCAGACTCCGTTGGGTGTGCCTCAGTATAACTAGCTAATGGTTTGGCATGAGGGTTACATGAGATGATGCTGGTAAAATTCTTGTCATTCAGTGTAATTTTCTCAATGGAATACCTGGGCAGGTATTACTAGGCCCATTTTCAGAGCAGTAAAGTGACTTGACTGAGATTTCACAACCAAGATGAAAAGCTGACTTCAAATCCTGACCAGATTTAAAGTTTGTGCATCACATCTGAATTTTGTGCATTTTCCTCCACTGGAAAGCCAAGTGTCAGGACCTCAACAGGCTGGAGTTGGGAGTGGCTTCTATGCCAGGGAGAAAGACCATACTAGTTTGAGAAGCAGAGGCAGCTGTCTGATTCTCTCCCCCATGGAGGCCTTGCCCAGGCCACAGACTACAGATCCATGCTTGTCAGGGACCAAATCTAATTCCCACTGATACTTGTTCAATAGCTCAGATGTGCTAAGGTTAGCTGTCTTATAAATGATGGAACAGATTAACAGAGTTAGGCCCGAGGCATCAGTAATGAAGATTCTCCACCCAATGACAGGACACAATGTTGAGGTCAGTGAAGACACGGGAATGGTGGCAGAAAAGGAAAACATTATCTCTTTGCAGAGAAGGCAGATGGGGAAGGGGGCCAGGATTAAAGCAGTTAAGGGGCTCAGCAGGGGGGATATCTGGGCAGAAAGGATGATAGAGCAAAGGAAAATAGGCTTTAGGGAATCACCTCACTCATTCTCATGGCTTTGTGGAGGCAGAAGCTTAGCTCACCATTGGATAGGATGATGGTGAGGAGTCTGTGGGGCATCCAGTGGAGATGTGAGTTCCCACGTGGCACATGGGTCACTGCTCCCCTGGGAAGGCGTGGGAATGAGTTGTACTGGTGTGGTATTTAATAACATATGAGTGGTAGTTAAAGTCAGGGGATAAAAGAGGTCACTGACAGCTTAGAGTGTGAGAAAAGAACAGGAAATTAGTGAGGATGGAACACCAGCCTTCAGTGTTCAGGGAAAGGATGAGTCACAGGGACGGAGACAGAAAAGTTAGAATCAGTGTAAGAAAAAGTTCTACCAGAACTCAGTGAAGATGAGCCCTGAAGGAGGAAGATGACATTTCCAGATAAATGGAAAGAAAACAGGGATTAAGAGAAAAAAACAAATCAACACTGACTTCTCTCTCCTTCTGCCGAGCAGTCTTCCATCGAGAGCCCAATCTGAAGCTAAGGGTCCCAAGTGATGCAGTCCACAGGGTCAGACTCTCAAAGATGTGAGGGCTTGTGGTCATGTGTTATTGCCTAAATTCTGGAGGTGAGAGTTTCTGAAAGGTAGGAGTGCTCATAAAGCAGTGTTGACTGAAGCTGAGGTTCTTTATTGGAAGTCTTTGATAATCTGAGATCATGAAGTTTCAGTAGATATTTGGAGCCCAAGCTAGATTGCTAGGTGGGGAGAAAGTAGGCACTGTGAAATTAGATTATTTTTAAAGAAGTTTGAGAAAGGGGTGAGTAGGCTCAGTTCAGTTCAGTCGCTCAGTTGAGTCCAACTCTTTGCATTCCCATGGACTGCAGCACATACCAGTCATCCGTGTCCATCACCAACTTCCGGAGCTTGCTCAAACTCATGTCCATTGAGTTGGTCATGACATCCAACCATCTCATCCTCTGTCATCCCCTTCTCCTCCTGCCTTCAATATTTCCCAGCATCAGGGTCTTTTCCAATTAGTTAGTTCTTCACATCAGGTGGCCAAAGTATTGGAACTTCAGCTTCAGCATCAGTCCTTCCAATGAATATTTGGGACTGATTTCCTTTAGGACTGACTGGTTTAATCTCCTTGCAGTCCAAGGGACTCTCAAGAGTCTTTTCCAACACCACAGTTCAAAAGCATCAATTATTCAGCACTCAGGTTTCTTTATGGTCCAACTTTCTTTCACATCCGTACATGACTACTGGAAAAACCATAGCTTTGACTAGACAGACTTTTGTCAGCAAAATAATATCTCTGCCTTTTAATACTGTCTAGGTTTGTCATAGCTTTTCTTCCAAGGAGAAAGTGTCTTTTAATTTCATGGCTGCAGTCACCATCTGAAGTGATTTTGGAACCCAAGAAAAGAAAGTCTATCACTGTTTCCATTGCTTCCTCATCTATTTGCCATGAAGTGATGGGACCAGATGCCATGATCTTTGTTTTTTTGAATGTTGAATTTTAAGCCAGCTTTTTCACTCTCTTCTTTCATATTCATCAAGAAGCTCTTTAATTCCTCTTTGCTTTCTGCCATAAGGGTGGTGTCGTCTTATTGATATTTTTCCCGGCAATCCTGATTCCAGCTTGTGCTTCATCCAGCCTGGCATTTTGCATGATGTACTCTGCATATAAGTTACATAAGCAAGGTGACAATATACAGCCTTAATGTACTTCTTTCCCAATTTGGAACCGGTCTGTTGTTCCATGTCTGGTTCTAACTGTTGCTTCCTGACCTGCATACAGATTTCTCAAGAAGCAGGTCAGGTGGTCTGGTATTCCCATCTCTTTCAGAATTTTCCACAGTTTGTTATGGTACACACAGTCAAAGGCTTTGACATAGTCAATAAAGAAGTAGATGTTTTTCTGGAACTCTCTTGCTTTTTCTATGATGTAATGGATGTTAGCAATTCTATCTCTGGTTCCTCTGCCTTTTATAAATCCATCTTGAATATCTGGAAGTTCTTGGTTCATGTACTATTGAAGCCTGGCTTAGAGAATGTTGAGCATTACTCTGCTAGCTTGTGAGATGAATGCAATTGTGTGGTAGTTTGAGCATTCTTTGGCATTGCCTTTCTTTGGGATTGGAATGAAAACGGACCTTTTCCAGTCCTGTGGCCACTGCTGAGTTTTCCAAATTTGCTGTTATACTGAGTGTGGCACTTTCACAGCATCATCTTTTAGGATTTGAAATAGCTCAACTGGAATTCCGTCACCTCCACTAGGTTTGTTCTTAGTGATACTTCCTAAGGCCCATTTGACTTATTCCAGGATCACTCTAGGTGAGTGATCATACCATTGTGGGTATCTGGGTCTTCAAGTTCTTCTTGTGCAGTCCTTCTGTGTATATTCTCACCATCTCTTTTTAATATCTTCTGCTTCTGTTAGGTCCATACCATTTCTGCCCTTTATTGAGCCCGTCTTTGCATGAAATGTTCCTTTCGTATCTCTAATTTTCTTGAAGAGATCTCTAGTCTTTCCTATTCTGTTGTTTTCCTCTATTTCTTTTTATGAGAACCCCATGAATAGGATGAGTGGGCTAGGGTATACAGAGAATAGATTTTTTTAAAGTTTGTTTTTAATGGAAGGATAATTGTTTTATAATATTGTGTTGGTTTCTGCTGTACATCAACATAAATCAGCTGTAGGTATACATATGTCCTCTCCCTGTTGAGCCTCCCTCCCACCCCGACCCCATGTTACCCCTCTGGGTTGTCACGGAGCACTGGTTTGAGTCCCCTGAGTCAGACAGCAAACTCCCGCTGGCTCTGTTTCCCATACGCAAGTGCACGTGTTTCCATGCTGCTCTCTCCATTCGTCCACGCTCTGCTGCCCCCGCTGTGTCCACAGGTCTGTTCTCTATGTCTGCATCTCCACTGCTGCCCTGCAAATAGGCTCACCAGTACTACTAGAGTGGGTTGCCATCCCCTTCTCCAGGGGATCTTCCCAACCCAGGAATCAAACCCTGATCTCCTGCACTGCAGGAGGATTCTTTACCGTCTGAGCCACCAGGAAAGCCTTTAGATTCCATATATATGTGTTGATACATGGTGTTTGTTTTTCTTTCTGACTTACTTCACTATGTTATAATAGACTCTAGGCTCATCCACCTCATTGGAACTGATTCAAGTGCATTCCTTTGCATGGCTGAGTAAAATTCTGTTGTGTATATATATATATACACATATATATACTGTAGCTTCTTTATCCATTCATCTGTTGATGTATATCTAGGTTGGTTCCATGTCCTAGCTATTGTAAATAGTGCTGCAATGAACACTAGGGTACATGTGTCTCTTTCAATTATGGTTTCCTTAGGGTACATGCCCAGTAGTGGGGTTGCTGGGTCATATAACGCAGTGGTAAAGAATCCACCTGCCAGTTCAGGAGACTCAGGTTCAATCCTGGGTCAGGAAGATCCTATGCAGAAGGAGATGGCAACCCAGTTCAGTATTCTTGCCTGGGAAATCCCATGGACAGAGGATCCTGGCAGGCCACAGTCTATGGGGTTTTAAAAGAGTTGGACATGACTGAGTACACATACACATATACACAGTAGGTTTATACCTAGGTTTTTTATATAAATTTATTTTAATTGGAAGCTAATTACTTTAATTTTCCCAGTGGGTCTAATTTCTCTTGGGTGTCAAAGCAGCCTTCTAATGAACACCAGGCTAGACTTTCCTTTTCTCCACCTGCATTCGCTTTTTGGTGACTTACCCATTCTTCTGGCATCGTGCATGTGTGTGTTAGTCGCTCAGTCGTGTCCAGCTCTTTGCGATCCCATAGACTGTAGCCCACCAGGCTCCTCTGTTTATGGAATTCTCCAGGCAAGAATACTGGACTGGGTTGCCATTTCCTTCTCCAGGGGATCTTTCCAACCCAGGGATCAAACTTGGGTCTCCCACATTGCAGGCAGATTCTTTACCATCTGAGCCACTAGGGAAGTCCCTCTTACAGCATTAAATGCCATCTGTATTGGTGATGGATCTTGAATTTATATCTTCCACTCAATTCTCTCTCCTAATCCAAGATTCCTAAACATCCCAAATTCAGTAAGTCAAAATAAAACTTAGTATTGCCTCCTCCTCAATCTGTTTCATTTACAGCTTCCTCCATCTCAATGCACAGCATCTTTTTTTTTTTTGCTCTCATTCTTTTTTAAAACCTCAGAGACCTCTATGTTTTTAAAAATCTTTCTTTCATATCCCACTTCCAACAAGACCACAGGACATCCTGCTGGCTTTACCTCTGTATCCAGGATCTGCTACTTGTCACCTTCTCTGCTTCCATCACCCTCATCCAAACCATCATCCAGGCTGCCTTCTCTTAGATCCGTCAAGCTTCTTCTACACCAGTTCTCCCTTTCCTTGCCCCACTGAAGTCTGTGCCTGACCCCAAAGCAAGAGCAATCCTTTAGAAATTCAAGTCAGATTGTGTCTCTCCTCTGCTCACACCCAAACCATGGACGCCATTTCACTCAATCAGAGCCAAAGTCCCTTAGTGGCTTATGTGGCCCAATCTTTCCTCTGATGTCACCTTCTACGACTCTTGCCCACACAGTCCACCCAGCCTCCATGATCTCCTTGTTGTTCAGACACGCAAGTAAGCTCCCACCTTGGGGCTTTTGCAATACTGTCCCTTCTGCCTGGATTGTACTTCCGCCAGGGATTCATGTGGTTACCACCCTCGCTACCTTGATATTCCTTCTCAAATGTCACCTTCTCAGGAAGTAGCCCACCACCCTGTGTAAAATCACAACCCATGCAACACATCCGCTTCTCGCACTGCTTCCCACACTGCTCTGCTCTTTTTACTCCCACGGCTGTCTGTTCAGAGGTGCATTTGAGACCTCCCATGTGAAGTACCCACCAAATGTGCAATCCTGCACCTTCCTGAGAGAAGCCCTCCAGTCTGGCTGGCACCCTTGGTGCAAATGAAAAAGCATGAGATGGGAGGGGGAGGGCAGCGTGGGAGGGCACTCTTGGCTGCTCAAACTCTGCCTTCTCACACAGCCTGCAACCTCATTATCCGCACGCGGGAGCACAGGCAATCGCCTCCGGGTACCAGTCAGCTTGCAAAGACGAGCGTCTGTGAGGCAGACAGGATGCTGAGGCAGAGCTGGCAGCCAGCAGGAGGGGCCAGCTCTGCTTTCCTGATGGCATCGACAGGAAGGGAACTGGGATCACAGTGCAGGCGCCCCCACTGAGGAGCCCCAAAGGAAGCCCATTTCATTCAGCCTCTCCTCCCATAGGTTGGGGACAGTGGTAGCGATTTAGAGCTCACAGAAAGCATCCAGCTTCCTCCTGCCACCCAGGAAAACACTGCTGTTATGGGGTCACAAAGAAGAGTCAGACACGACTGAGTGACTGAACAACAAAAACAATATGGGGGCAAAGTGCCAGGTTAACAGAAGTTTCTGCCAGGCACTGGATGGGGGAGACCGAGATGGCTTCTGCCTTTAGGGAGTACTTATTTGGGGCAGTGAGAGCAAGTAAATGCTTTCAGTTTTGTGTTATCAGTAAGTGCTGTGATCAGGTAAGTACAGGCATTAGGAAACATACATGGGATAGTCTTGGAGGGGAGTCTGGTGGAGGAGGAGACCTCTAAGCTGAGTTTTAACTCATTCATTCATTCACTCCTTCAGTTCATTCAGCAGCACTTGCTGAGGATCAGCCATGTGCAAAGACACACTCTTTGAGGGTGCAGTCTTCAATCAAAAAAAGAAAAGCTTCCACTGATTTCCAGGAACTTAGAGTCTAGGAGAGAAGGCAGACATAACAAGTAAACTAAAAAATAAATGTGGAGTTCTATGTTGTTGTTGTTAAAGGCTGTGAAGAAAAGTAACAGGAACTTTAGATGAAATGTTTATGGGAGGCTCTCTATCATTTCCAAGGAAGGGAAGTTTCAAGCAAGAGATGTAGGTGCTGATGAAGGAGGAAATGGGGTGGGAAGCCCATTCCAGCAAATGCCCTAGGCAGGAAGCATCAGGGATTGGAGGGTAAGTGGGGGCAGCTTGGAGGAGGCATGTTGGCATGGCAGGGTCCTGAGTGTGGAGTGCAGGCCCTTCCACATCTGTCCCAAACCCACCTACACGCAGCCTCCAAGGACTTGATGCTCCAGCCCCACTAGGCTTCAGACCACTCCTCAGGCCACTGTCCCATAGTCACACATATCAAATCCCCCGTGTCTCTCAGGGCTGGGCTCAGACATCTCTCCCTCCATAGCTCTTCCCTAGAGCCACAGGCCAGGATGGTCACACTGACCTCTGAATTCCCAGCCTGGAGGTATAACCCATCTGTCCACCTGCCTGCCTCCCCAGCAAGGCTGTCAGGTCTTGAGAACTGGGGCTGTTCAGCCTGTGTGTATAAAGCCCATGGTTTAGAGTGGGTAGGTGCTCAGTAAATGTGTACCCAGAAGTGAGGAAAACAGGAAGGAAAAAGAAGCTAGCTTTTATTTTTTCTCTATTTTTAAACTTTCACTTCAGTTCAGTCACTCAGTCGTGTCCGACTCTCTGCGACCCCATGAATCGCAGCACGCCAGGCCTCCCTGTTCATCACCAACTCCAAGAGTTCACTCAGACTCATGTCCATCGAGTCAGTGATACCATCCAGCCATCTCATCCTCTGTCGTCCCCTTTTCCTCCTGCCCCCAATCCCTCCCAGCATCAGAGTCTTTTCCAATGAGTCAACTCTCCGCATGAGGTGGCCAAAGTACTGGAGTTTCAGCTTTAGCATCATTCCTTCCAAAGAAATCCCAGGGCTGATCTCCTTCAGAATGGATTGGTTGAATCTCCTTGCAGTCCAAGGGACTCTCAAGAGTCTTCTCCAACACCATAGTTCAAAAGCATCAATTCTTCGGTGCTCAGCTTTTCCACAGTCCAACTCTCACATCCATACATGACTACTGGAAAAACCATAGCCTTGACTAGATGGACCTTGGTCGGCAAAGTAATGTCCTGCTTTTGAATATACTATCTAGGTTAGTCATAACTTTCCTTCCAAGGAGTAAGCGTCTTTTAATTTCATGGCTGCAATCACCATCTCCAGTGATTTTGGAGCCCAAAAAAATAAAGTCTGACACTGTTTCCACTGTTTCCCCATCTATTTCCTGTGAAGTGATGGGACCGATGCCATGATCTTTGTTTTCTGAATGTTGAGCTTTAAGCCAACTTTTTTGCTCTCCTCTTTCACTTTCATCAAGAGGCTCTTTAGCTCCTCTTTACTTCCTGCCATAAGGGTGTTATCATCTGCATATCTGAGGTTATTGATATTTCTCCCAGCAATCTTGATTCCAGCTTGTGTTTCTTCCAGTCCAGCGTTTCTCATGATGTACTCTGCATATAAGTTAAATAAGCAGGGTGACAATATACAGTCTTGATGTACTCCTTTTCCTATTTGGAACCAGTCTGTTGTTCCATGTCCAGTTCTAACTGTTGCTTCCTGACCTGCATACAGATTTCTCAAGAGGTAGGTCAGGTGGTCTGTTATTCCCGTCTCTTTCAGAATTTTCCACTGTTGATTGTGATCCACACAGTCAAAGGCTTTGGCATAGTCAATAAAGCAGAAATAGATGTTTTCCTGGAACTCTCTTGCTTTTTCCATGATCCAGCAGATGTTGTCAATTTGATCTCTGATTCCTCTGCCTTTTCTAAAACCAGCTTGAATATCAGGAAGTTCACGGTTCATGTATTGCTGAAGCCTGGCTTGGAGAATTTTGAGCATTACTTTGCTAGCATGTGAGATGAGTGCAATTGTGTGGTAGTTTGAGCATTCTTTGGCATTGCCTTTCTTTGGGATTGGAATGAAAACGGACCTTTTCCAGTCCTGTGGCCACTGCTGAGTTTTCCAAAGTAGCTGGCATATTGAGTGCAGCACTTTCACAGCATCATCTTTCAGGATTTGAAATAGCTCAACTGGAATTCCATCACCTCCACTAGCTTTGTTCATAGTGATGCTTTCTAAGGCCCACTTGACTTCACATTCCAGGATGTCTGTCTCTAGGTGAGTGATCACACCATCGTGATTATCTGGGTCATGAAGATCTTTTTTTGTACAGTTCTTCTGTATATTCTTGCCACCTCTTTTTAATATCTTCTGCTTCTGTTAGGTCCATACCACTTCTGTCCTTTATCGAGCCCCTCTTTGCATGAAATGTTCCCTTGGTATCTCTAATTTTCTTGAAGAGATCTCTAGTCTTCCCATTCTGTTCTTTTCCTCTATTTCTTTGCACTGATCGCTGAGGAAGGCTTTTTTATCTCTCCTTGCTATTCTCTGGAACTCTGCATTCAGATGCTTATATCTTTCCTTTTCTCCTTTGCTTTTCGCCTTACCATCTGAACCACCAGGGTTACTCCTTGGAAGAAAAGTTATGACCAACCTAGATAGCATATTCAAAGGCAGAGACATTACTTTGCCGACTAAGGTCCATCTAGTCAAGGCTATGGTTTTTCCTGTGGTCTTGTATGGATGTGAGAGTTGGACTGTGAAGAAGGCTGAGTGCCGAAGAATTGATGCTTTTGAACTGTGGTGTTGGAGAAGACTCTTGAGAGTCCCTTGGACTGCAAGGAGATCCAACCAATGCATTCTGAAGGAGATCAACTCTGGGATTTCTTTGGAAGGAATGATGCTAAAGCTGAAACTCCTGTACTTTGGCCACCTCATGAGAAGAGTTGACTCATTGGAAAAGACTCTGATGCTGGGAGGGATTGGAGGCAGGAGGAGAAGGGGACGACAGAGGATGAGATGGCTGGATGGCATCACTGACTCGATGGACGTGAGTCTGAGTGAACTCTTGGAGATGGTGATGAACAGGGAGGCCTGGAGTGATGCGATTCATGGGGTTGCAAAGAGTCGGACATGACTGAGCGGCTGAACTGAACTGAACTGCACTGAACTGCTTTTTGCCTCTCTTCTTTTCACAGCTATTTGTAAGGCCTCCCCAGACAGCCATTTTGCTTCATTGCATTTCTTTTCCATGGGGATGGTCTTGATCCCTGTCTCCTGTACAGTGTCACGAACCTCATTCCATAGTTCATCAGGCACTCTATCTATCAGATCTAGGCCCTTAAATCTATTTCTCACTTCCACTGTATAATCATAAGGGATTTGATTTAGGTCATACCTGAATGGTCTAGCGGCTTTCCCTACTTTCTTTAATTTCAGTCTGAATTTGAATTTGGTAATAAGGAGTTCATGATCTGAGCCACAGTCAGCTCCTGGTCTTGTTTTAGTTGACTGTATAGAGCTTCTCTATCTTTTGCTGCAATGAATATAATCAATCTGATTTTGGTGTTGACCATCTGGTGATGTCCATGTGTAGAGTCTTCTTTTGTGTTGTTGGAAGAGGGTGTTTGCTATGACCAGTGCGTTTTCTTGGCAAAACTCTATTAGTCTTTGCCCTGCTTCATTCTGCATTCCAAGGCCAAATTTGCCTGTGACTTTTTAAACTTTACTTATTTATTATTGAACTATAGTTAATTTACAATGTTGTGTTTATGTCAGGTGTACAGCAAAGTCGTTCAGTTATACACACTTTTTTCGGATTTTTTTCTCGTATAGTTTATTATAAGATACTGAGTATAGTTCCCTTTGCCAAAGAGTTGATGTTGTTTAGTCACTAAGTCATGTCTGACTCTTTTGCCACCCCATGGATTATAACCTTCTAAGCTCTTCTGCTTGGGATTTTCTAGGTAAGAATACTGGAATGGGTTGCCATTTCCTTCTCCAGGGGATCTTCCTGACCCAGGGATCGAATCCACATCTCCTGCATTGCAGGTGGATTCTTTACCACTGAGCCACCTGGGAAAGTGAAAGTGAAAGTCTCTCAGTTGTGTCCGACTCTTTGGGACCCCATGGACTGTCCATGGAATTCTCCAGGCCAGGATACTGGGGTGGGTAGCCTTTCCCTTCTCCAGGGGATCTTCCCAACCCAGGGATCGAACCCAGGTCTGCCACATTGCAGGCGGATTCTCTACCAGCTGAGCCACAAGGGAAGCCCATGCTATACAGTAGGTACTTGTTATTTATCTGCTTTATATATAGTAGGGTGTAGAGAAACTAGCTTTTAAAAAGCAACATCGATATTTAACCCTCACAAAGGATACATTCAGAAACCCTTGTGAATCCAGATACTGTTTGCAAATGTCAGTCAAGAACTCATTATTTTGGCTACAAAGCTTTTCCTTCCTAAGGGCCATTGCTTCCCTTGTCTTCATTACTTTTTCTTCCCTCCCATCACCAGCATTAGCTCCTGGCGTTCCTTTTTAGAAGTCTGAGTCACAGAGAAACCAGATTTTGCACATTTTTAGAATTCAGTGCACGAGCATTACCTTGTAAACCCCAACAGCCATGCTGAGGTATGCATGCTGGAGTTCTGAAACCCACTCACTGATGAAGCAAATGGCTCTCAAAAACCAAATTAATGATGCTGCAAAATGACAAATTACTACGTGTCATAGACCTCAGGGATCCCCAGAGAACAGTGCACGCCGAGGATGTGGAAGCCAGAATGCTAATGGCCACCTTGCTCACCTGCGAGAAAGAGGGGGCCTCTGGGAAAGACTTGGCAACCGGTTCTCCTCTCCAGATGCTGCTCGTTGTTGCTAGCACTGGGCCAAGGTTTAGCTAAGTACTCAGTTACTAAGGAAACCCAAGTTGTCAGTCCTGAGCCATATGGGAATAATGGTGATTTATTTAGGAAAAGCAAGGTTTGTCACTTAAGCTTACTGCTACAATATTGCTTTTTGATTACCTCCCCCCTACCCCATGGCATTGTCTTGTCACAATAAACTATAGAAATAAGTGGCAAGGTTAATAGTCGTGGGCTCTGAGCTCATCACTCCTAGGGTCTGGCAAGGTCACGGCTGCAGCCAGAGTGTGGCAGACAGGCTTCTTCCGCAAACTCCTTTGGAGAAGAGGGCTTGCAGACTGACTTACCAGGGCAGGCCAGGCTCTCTCCAGGGGGCTTTTACTCATGACTCTCTGCCACCCTAGGGCACTCCTGGAGCCAGAAAGTTCCTAAAATACGGCCCTCCCAGTTGAAATTCAACACTTCCTTCAAACCCAATCCAAATGCCATCTCCTTTTTGATTGAAATCATCCAATCCTCTCTTTTCCCATTCAAAACTCACAGTTGGTACCCTCAATTCAGACAGCTCATTGAGTAAATAGCAGGGGCCACGCCCAGTGCTAGACTTTGGCTTACCTCATTTTGTCCTCACGACCACCTGCAAGATGGTCATTACCATACTTGGTTATGCTTTGCCTTTCCTATTGGCTCCATTCTCATAGACTGGCTTCTCCATGATTTTCTGGCTGCCCATATCTCTAGTTCACAGTCTCTACAAAAAGGAAGGAAAGAGGTTCCTTTGCCCTGGTTAAAAAGTCCTAGTGAAAAAGTCAGATTGGTTTTCCCTGATTCAAGGACCAACCTTTTCATGAATTAATTGAGCCAGGTCAGCAGACTCCCAAAGATATCAGCCTCTAGTTAGATTGATTATTTAGAACAATATCTGAAAACGAGGGGTTGCTCTTCCCATCAGGAAGAGGCTGTGGGATACAAAATGATAAATGGTCATTACAGCGCCGTATGCTTCATTATCTCCTAGATATCTGGCTAAAAACACCTCCGGTATTCACTGCTCATGCTGTGCCTCCTAAGTGACATCATCATCTTCATGTGCTTCTCAAACCAAGATGTTTAGGACTTGCTGATGCTTCTTTCTCCCTCGTGTTTAACATCAGACTGGTCACCACGTTCTATTATTCTGTTTCTAAAATGTCACTTTAAAAAATTTATTGGAGTATAGTTGATTTACAAGGTTGTGTTTTAGGTATACAGCAAAGTGAATCAGTTATACACATACATATGTCCACTCTTTTTAAAGACTCTTTTCCCGTATAGAGCATTACAGAGTATTGAGTGGAGTTTCCTGTGCTATACAGTAGTTCTTTATTGTCTATTTTCTACATAGTAGTATGAATATGTCAATACCAATCTCCCAGTTTATCCCTCCCCATCCTTACCCTCTGGTAACCATATGGCTGTTTTCTCTATCTGTGACTCTACTTCTGTTTCATAAATAACTTTTTTTTTTTTTTTACAGCCCATATATAAGAGATCTGATACTTGTCTTTGTCTGACTAACTTCACTCGGTATGATAATCTCTAGATCCGTCCATGTTGCTTCGGATGGCATTATTTTGTTCTTTTTTATGGCTGGGTAATATTCTATTTTCTATATGTACCACATCTTCTTTGTCCATTCTTTTGTTGATGGACCTGTACGTTGTTTCCATGTCCTGGCTATTGTAAATAGTGCTGCAATGAACATTGTGGGCTACACAATGAACATTGTGTCGTTTTGATTTATGGTTTTTTCCCAGGTGTAAGAGTGGGATTGCTGGGTCCTATAGCAGTTCTATTTTTAGATTTTTTAAAGGAATCTCCATACTGTTCTCCATAGTGGCTACACCAATTTACATTCCCACCAACGGTGTAGGAGGGTTCCCTTTAAAGTGTTTCTTGATCTGCTTTCTCTCTCCTTCATCCTCACTGCTAGTCTTAGTTTTGAATCCCCATCTTTTCATCTCAAGACAACTGCCACAGCTTCTAACTGGCCTCCCTGTCTCCAGTTCTTGCTCCCTATAATGATCAGGGTCCAACAAGAAAATAGAAACTACTCTAGGTTTTTTCCAGGTTATGTAAGCAGAGCAAGGTGATTCAGAGAATAAATCCAGGGGTAAACATTGTGTATTTGCCTTGTGTGCCCAGTTGTGTCCAACTCTTTGTGACCTTTTGGATTATGGCCTTCCAGGCGCCTCTGTCCTGGGATTTTTTTCACATAGGATACTGGAGTGGGTTGCTATTTTCTCCTCCAGGGGACCATTCTGACTCAGGGATTGAACCCGTGTCTCCTGGATTGCAGGTGGATTCTTCACTGCTGAGGCACCAGGGAAGCCTCAGAGCATTCTTTTTCCAAATTTTCTAGAGGATCTCACTCTGTGGGGAGGAGGCTATGCAGGATGCAAGCACAACAGAGCATGAAGAACCCCAATAATAGGTGGTTATTCCATTTTGGACTGCGCAGCCGCCTTTTAACTTCCTTCCATGGGCCTGGTGAAATCCCCATGATGCTGTTCTATAATGGTTTAGCATCAGTGCTCATTAAGGCTTCCAAAGGTTTGTTCAATATAAGGCACAAGGAGCGTGGATTTGGGCTGCTGTGCATAGATCCTGCATGGTGTCAAGTAAGACTCTATTTACCTCCAAAGGGAGACTGATAGTCCCCTTCCACTGAGACTGACGACACTGATGATGTAGGGGGAATACAGCAAAAGCAGGAAAAGAAGACCCAGAACCCAAAGTCGTGGAGACAGAATTGCTACATTCTGCAGGGTGTTGGCCGCGTCCAAGCCCCAGAGCACTCAACAGGTAATAGATCCTGTGTCTTAGGACTATGCTTGTAGTCAGTCCATAAGCAAAGCCTAGTCAGAGGAAGGGTGTGGAGGGAGCGATGGATTAGGCAGTCTTCATGGACTTTGCGATGGGTCTCTTGTTTGGTCTTCACAACAGCCTGTGAGGAAAGTATTGTAGGATCCCCTTTTTGTGAAGATGGGAAAACGGAGGGTTCAAACTAGATCTGTCACTTGCCTAGGGTCTGTGGCTCCCACGCGGCAGAGTGAGGTTTAAGTCCAGCTCATCTTAACCATTTCCTTCTTGAGGAGGATGTGAAGATTAATGCTGGTACTCACTGTCTCTCCTTTTGTACACAGGTATATAATTGTGTCTTCAGGCTGGGTTTTTTTTCCCTCGTTCTTTTCCCATTTTTGAAAATTCTGGGTTTAAAAAGACCCCATTAAGAATTGTTCTGTGCTGGGAATTCCCTGGTGGTCCAGTGGCTAAGACTCTGAGCTCCCAGTGCAAGGGGCCCAGGTTCGATCCCTGATCAGGGAGCTAGATCCCACATGCTACAACTAAGACCGAGAGCAGCCAAATAAATAAATAAATTAAAATTAAAAAAAAAAAAAAAAAGAATTGTTCTGTGCTGTGCTTAGTTGCTCAGTCATGTCTGACTCTTTGTGATCCCATGGACTGTAGCCCGTCTGGCTCTTCTGTCCATGGGGAGTCTCCAGGCAAGAATACTGGAGTGAGTTGCCAAGCCCTCCTCCAGGGGATCTTCCCAGCCCAGGAATCCAATGGGGCCTCCTGCATTACAGGCAGATTCTTTACCAGCTGAGCTACCAGGGAAGAGGAATTGTTCTACATCTGATAAACTTGAATTTAAAGAATAGAAAAAAAGGAAATTGGGAGAAATACAAATTAGACTTCTCTGAGTAGTTTTTTTAATGCAGTTTTGTTTTCTGAGCCATGTAAATGCTTTGCATATTCAAAAATTAAATTTAAATTAAAATAGATTTTTAAAAAAGAGGCAAATGGAAGAAAATTGGATCTAGAAACAAAATCACCTAGGTATATACACTTGCTAGGCTTCCCAGGTGGTGCTAGTGGTAAAGAACCTGCCTGCTAGTGCAGGAAGCATAAGAGGTGCTGGTTTGATCCCTGGGTCAGGAAGATCCCCTGGAGCAGGTCATGGTAACCCACTCCAGTATTCTTGCCTGGAGAATCCCATGGACTGAGGAGCCTGGAGGGCTGCAGTCCATAGGGTTGCAAAGAGTTGGACACGACTGAAGCAACTTAGCACACACATACATGCTATCTGAAAAAGTTCAGAAAGTGGCAATGAGTGGACTGGCACTATTTTCAATAAATTGTCATAGGTTATTGTATATCTGGGCAAAAAGGAATTGTCCTACAATCATTTCCTGGACTAAGTAGATCTGACTTTTCTATTAAAAACAAAATTGTGCCCAGAGCATCGAAAACTGATAATCACTCTTCCCTTCCCCAGAATGTGGCTTATGATGTCTTCTGTCTTAGCATTCAAAGTTTTCGGACTAAACAAGCAACAAGTTATTGGACTTACTTACTGTGTGCAAAGTACTGTTCTAAATTCTTTGTATAGTATATTCATTTAATCCTTATAATAACCTAGAAAGTGAAAGTGAAGTTACTCAGTCGTGTCCAGCTCTTTGAGACCCCATGGACTGTAGCCCACCAGGCTCCTCCATCCATGAAATTTTCCAGGCAAGAGTACTGGTGTGGGTTGCCATTTCCTTCTCCAGGGGATCTTCCTGACCCAGGGATTGAATCCAGGTCTCCCGCATTGCAGGCAGATGCTTTTACTGTCTGGACCACCAGGGAAGCCCATAATAACCTTAAGAGAAAGCTATTACTATTAATATTATCGCCATTATTTTCAGACGAGGGGAATTGAGACACAATGATTGAATTGCTTGCCCAACATCATAGACCCCAGAGCTTGGATCTGGATCATTTGTGTACAGAGTTCAGTGTTTAATCATTACATCATTCTGCCTGTTATTGTTTGATTTCTGGATTGGGAGATAAGGGACAGAATGAAAGAGGGCAGGGAACCCTCATGCATGGGTGCTGGGCTGCACTCAAAAGCCCAGAGACAGCAATAGAGACATCAATGGTTTATTGGACAGGACATCTTAGACAAAAGCTCCCTGACACCCCTCTGTTTATAGCAGATGGCAGGCAGGGCACGGCTGCAGCCTTTGCTACTTGGGGTAGAAGAAGGTTACCATTTATAGGGGGAATTGACGTCAGGTGGGCTCACAGTTACCAGGGACTAATCAAAACCTATAATTAAATAGATTAGATAGTCATGTGAGTGAAGTGGGGCCTGGCCAAGCAGGGGAATGCACTGAGTGAGAGAACAACCATCTTTTAAAAAATTATATAATTATGTTTTATTTCTAAATTATAAGAGTACAAGAGTAATTTTTTTAAAATTGGAGGATAATTGCTTTACAATATCATGTTAGTTTCTGCTGTACAACAATATGAATCAGCTATATGTACACATATATCTTGTACACATATATGTACACAGCTATATGTACCCATGAGCCTCCCTCCCAGCCATCCCTCTTCCCAGAGCACTGAGCTGAGCCCCCTGTGCTATACAGCAGCATCCCACTAGCTGTTTTATATGCGGAGAAGGCAATGGCACCCCACTCCAGTGCTTTTGCCTGGAAAATCCCATGGATGGAGGAGCCTGGAAGGCTGCAGTCCATGGGGTCACTAAGAGTCAGACACGACTGAGCCACTTCCCTTTCACTTTTCACTTTCATGCATTGGAGAAGGAAATGGCAACCCACTCCAGTGTTCTTGCCTGGAGAATCCCAGGGACGGGGGAGCCTGGTGGGCTGCCGTCTATGGGGTCGCACAGAGTCAGACATGACTGAAGTGACTTAGCAGTAGCAGTAGCAGCAGCAGCAGCAGCAGGGTACAAATAAACTACTAACACTAAACTCTTTAGTGTAGCCCAAGGCTTTCAGCAGAACAATAATGGACATGACCTTCAGAAGGAGCCTATACTCTTCAGCACCTCTCCAAGCCTGCCACAGCTGGTAGGACAGGCATTCTGCAAGTCCAGGTAACACCCGTCACTGAACATGCCTGAGATGCTAAGGGAAGGTGGAAAGAGTGAAGACTCAGAATGAGACTGAGTACCTCTTTTACTTTTATGTGCATAAAGATCACTAGGGAGTATGTCAAATGTAGACTCCCTGGTTTCATCTCAAAGATTCTATTTTTCACTTGGCATTGCTGCCGCTGCTGCCAAGTCACTTCAGTCGTGTCCGACTCTGTGCGACCCCATAGACGGCAGCCCACCAGGCTCCCCCTTCCCTGGGATTCAGGCAAGAACACTGGAGTGGGCTGCCATCGCCTTCTCCGTATGTCAAGGCTACTCTCTCCATTTGTCCTACCCTCTCCTTCCCCCACCGTGTCCACAAGTCCCTCCTGTATATCTGCATCTTTATTACTGCCCTGCAAATATTAATAGGTTCATCAGCACCATTTTTCTAGATTTTTCTCTCTGTATATATGGTAATATGATTTTTTATATGATTTTTTTGTTTTTCTGACTTATTTTGTATGACAGATTCTGGGTTCATCCACATCACTTATACTCATTTTCAAGAGAACAACCATCTTGAATGGTCTGACTGTACAGCTGGGCACTGATCGGATGCCAGCACTCTGCACAGGACACCATGTGTATTGTATCACTTTATTTTTCTGACCACATGTTGCCTGCACACTTTAACTTCTAAAGGAATCTAAGGCATCCTCCCCACCTTTCACTTCTCTGCTAGAAGACGACCTCTGATATAGCCCAAGCACTGCTATAGCTCCTTTAGTAAGGAATGGGGAGTTTAGTGGGAGAAGTAAAAGGAATATAAATGAGCAAAGTTTTGAGAAAAGGAGAAATAATTTGTTTTAGATAGAATTTGTTTGCAGCCTGTATTAGTCAGGAGCCCTGCAGGAAGTAATGTTTAACCAAAGGGAATTCAGAAACAGAATTGAATAGAATTGGGCAGGGCTAAATGAACCAGCAGGTGATGTTGATATAGTCAAGCGCTAACAACAGGTGGAATGTCATTATTTCCCCTAAGCCTTAGGGTAAAAGGGAAGAAGGTGTTACTGAAGCTTAGGAAGTGGGATCACCTGGAAAGAGCCATAGCCACAGAGGGATGCACACGCTGCCAGAACTTCAGTACTGAAAGCTGGAGGAAGCTGCAGAGAAATACCCTCTCTCTCGCCTCTCGCCTTGGGTTTTCTGCCAGTTCCTCCCACTGAGAAAACTCAACTGGAAGCTTTAAGGTAGAATGCTGGGGACGTTAGCCTTGTGGGTCCGCCTCCTGGCAGAAGGGCAGAGATGGATCTGGGAGGGTGCGATTGGCTAACGGAGGATAACCAACCCAGGGCTGGGGCTGTAAGACAAGCCTAAGTTGGCCTCCAGTTGAGAGATTCCCTCTGCTCTTCCCCTTTCTTGAAGCACAAACAGGATCATGAAAGGAGAAACTGACATGTTGCTTAGAGGATCAGCGCTGGGCTTTGGGGAGAAGTGCTGTCTCTCTGGGTTTGGACATGGCAAGATTCTTCCTGCTGTGGAAATGATAAGATCTAAGGGTCTAAGATTGGAATATCATCAAGGAAAAAGCCCAAGGAGTAGTTGTTGCCTAAATTCCTGTGTGGTTCTTAAGTTGAAGGAGCTAAAGAGATTTTTCAGGCTTTGTATGGACAACGAGATTGAGGGCAAGAGGATAAGTGGGTGACAGAGGATGAGATGGTTGGATGGCATCACTGACTCAGGGGACATGAGTTTGAGCAAACTCAGGGAGATGGTAAAGGGCAGGGAAGACTGGTGTGCTGCAGTCCATGGGGTCACAGTCAGACATGACTTGGTGACCGAACAACAGTGGACCACCAAAGGGGGCTCTGGAGCTGAAGTCCTGGTTAGTAGCCCTGGTTAGTAGACAGGATGTTTTCCTAGAAGGTTGTCCATTCACCCTGGAACAGCACAGCGGAGGAGTAATGGACAAGGTGAACTAGCACTCAGCATCCACTCTAACTTCCTTCTAGTGTGCTTTTCTGCACTGTAGCATTTTGAAAGGTCATTAAAAAAAAGTACTTATTTGGCTGTGCCAGGTCTTTAGTAGCAGCACGCAGGATCTTCGATCTTCTCTGCAGTTCAGTTCAGTCGCTCAGTCGTGTCCGACTGTTTGCGACCCCATGAATCGCAGCACAGTAGGCATCCCTGTCCATTACCAACTCCCAGAGTTCACGCAAACTCACGTCCATCGCGTCCGTGATGCCATCCAGCCATCTCATCCTTGGTCGTCCCCTTCTCCTCCTGCCCCCAATCCCTCCCAGCATCAGAGTCTTTTCCAATGAGTCAACTCTTCGCATGAGGTGGCCAAAGTACTGGAATTTCAGCTTTAGCATCATTCCGTCCAAAGAAATTCCAGGGTTGATCTCCTTCAGAATGGACAGGTTGGATCTCCTTGCAGTCCAAGGGACCCTCAAGAGTCTTCTCCAACACCGCAGTTCAAAAGCATCAATTCTTCGGCGCTCAGCCTTCTTCACAGTCCAACTCTCACATCCATACATGACCACAAAAAAAACCATAGCCTTCACTAGACGGATCTTAGTCGGCAAAGTAATGTCTCTGCTTTTGAATATAATATCTAGGTTGGTCATAACTTTTCTTCCAAGGAGTAAGCGTCTTTTAATTTCATGGCTGCAATCACCATCTCCAGTGATTTTGGAGCCCCCAAAAATAAAGTCTGTCTCTGTTTCTACTGTTTCCCCACCTATTTCCCATGAAGTGATGGGACCGGATGCCATGATCTTTGTTTTCTGAATGTTGAGCTTGAAGCCAGCTTTTTCACTCTCCTCTTTCACTTTCATCAAGAGGCTTTTTAGCTCCTCTTCACTTTCTGCCATAAGGGTGGTATCATCTGCATATCTGAGGTTATTGATATTTCTCCTGGCAATCTTGATTCCAGCTTGTGTTTCTTCCAGTCGAGCGTTTCTCATGATGTACTCTGCATATAAGTTAAATACGCAGGGTGACAATATACAGCCTTGACATACTCCTTTTCCTATTTGGAACCAGTCTGTTGTTCCATGTCCAGTTCTAACTGTTGCTTCCTGACCTGCATACAGATTTCTCAAAAGGCAGGTTAGGTGGTCTGGTATTCCCATCTCTTTCAGAATTTTCCACAGTGTATTGTGATCCACACAGTCAAAGGCGTTGGCATAGTCAATAAAGCAGAAATAGATGTTTTTCTGGAACTCTCTTGCTTTTTCCATGATCCAGCGGATGTTGGCAATTTGATCTCTGATTCCTGTGCCTTTTCTAAAACTAGCTTGAATATCAGGGAGTTCACGGTTCACGTATTGCTGAAGCCTGGCTTGGAGAATTTGAGCATTACTTTACTAGCGTGTGAGATGAGTGCCATTGTGTGGTAGTCTGAGCATTCTTTGGCATTGCCTTTCTTTGGGATTGGAATGAAAACGGACCTGTTCCAGTCCTGTGGCCACTGCTGAGTTTTCCAAATTTGCTGGCATATTGAGTGCAGCACTTTCACAGCATCATCTTTCAGGATTTGAAACAGCTCCACTGGAATTCCATCACCTCCACTAGCTTTGTTCGTAGTGATGCTTCCTAAGGCCCACTTGACTTCACATTCCAAGATGTCTGGCTCTAGATTAGTGATCACACCATTGTGATTATCTGGGTCGTGAAGATCTTTTTTGTACAGTTCTTCTGTATATTCTTGCCACCTCTTTTTAATATCTTCTGCTTCTGTTAGGTCGATATCATTTCTGTCCTTTATCGAGCCCATCTTTGCATGAAATGTTTCCTTGGTATCTCTAATTTTCTTGAAGAGATCTCTAGTCTTTCGCATTCTGTTGTTTTCCTCTATTTCTTTGCACTGATTGCTGAAGACGGCTTTCTTATCTCTTCTTGCTATTCTTTGGAACTCTGCATTCAGATGCTTATATCTTCTGCTCAGATCTTCTCTGCAGCATGCAGTATATTTATTTGTGACATGTGAACTCTTAGTTGTGACATGTGGGATCCAGTTCCCTAGTCAGGGATTGAACCTGGGCTTCCTTTATTGGGAACATGGAATCTTAACCAGGGGGAAGTGCTGAAAGACCATTTTCAAGATCCTTTCCCAGACTCCCCTGCTGTTGGGTTCTAGTTGTCATTAGAGTTTGGTCAAACTGGCTTGTATGAGGCTTAGATGTGAGGGAGGCCTTGCTTTTTCTACTCCTGCTGGAAACTGTGATGGCAGAATCATGATTTTTTCTGCAGCTGCAGTAGCAGACGTTGCATTGTCCATGAAGCAGCTTCATGGGGGTTGAGATACAGGGTGTCTGTTGCAGTGTAGCTGGTGGGAATTGCAACAGGCACCACGTGGCTCTGCAGCTGGCAGCCACAGTCAGAGCCTCCTATCATGGCAGTTTCCTGATCAAAGGGGCTTTCTCTCTATGGTCATGAAGATGGATTTGTTGCTGGGTGGCTTCTGATAGCACAAGAAGAAGCAGCTCTCTGGGGACCTATGGCATGGCCTTGGGAGTTTATTCCTGAAAAGTCAACCTTGAGCTTGTCTTCAGCACTCAGTAACCCTCTTGGACATTTAATCCCTATAATAAATCCCATTTCTGCCTCAAAGAGCTAAGGTGAACATTTTCCTCTGAAGCTGAGCTTTGAACAAAGGAGGTGGCCATAATAATAGTAATGCTACTATTAAGAGTACTTATTTTATGCTGAGTGTTCTTAGCAAAGCACCTTATATAAATTATTTTAATTTTCACAGCAATCCTGTGTTAGGTGTGATAGTAATCTTCATTTTATAGGTGAGAAATCTGAGTTCTGCAAAGACCCCATAACTTGCCCATATCACCAGAGTTTACATGGTGAGAATTGGTGTGTCGTGCAGCCTACTTCTAGTGCCTGGGCTATTGAACCTTTGTTCCATGAGGCAGGTAGGCTGAGGTTTCAGAGATTCCAGACCTCAGGCATCATCCTCTGTTTTGAAGATATAATTAATACACCCCAAAGAGAAAACGGAGGCCTAGAGTCACTGTGTATTTGGCCCAAGGTCATGTGGGTAGTAAGTGGCCAAGCTGGGATTCAAATATGTTTCTTTGACTCAAAAATCTGTGCTTGTTGTCCACTTCAGAGTCAGTTGCTGCTGTCCCATGACAGCCCTTCAAGTCCAAGAAGACAGCTCTCATATCTCAGTGACTCTCCTCTGCAAATTAAACGTACTGAGTACTTTCAATTGTACTTCCATGGGTTCCCTCTCCACCGGGATCCCCTCCTCCGCCAGTTTGTGAACGTCCCTCTTCACGTCTGTCACCCAGGACAGATCACACTGCTCTCTGTGTGGTCTGACAAGCACAGCGAAGCCCCAGCGTGAAGGCTCTTAATCTCGGTCAGACTCTTGAAGTTGAGAGGAGCAGATCTCTCCTGCCACCATCTTCCCCAGGAAACCTTCCCGGTGGGACCCGTTTACTCTGCCTTTGAGGAAGACGTGACATATATATTTCTACACAAATTAAGAGCTTTTTTTTTTTTTTTTCCTTTTTTGCTAGGCTATTCCAAGTAGGCATTTGCGTTCGGTCTCCTGTCTGCCCCAGAACTGGAGTGGACTTCTGAGGAGTTATTTATGGGCAGAATGCTAATTACTTAACTACAAATATGTAAATACTTTGAGAATAAATTCATCACAATATATTAGGCATCACATTGTAATTAAGCTCAATTAGGTATTATTAGCGGTATTAATGTCATGTTGCTTGTGCCTGTTCCTAATGAATATATTAACCCAGCCTTGCTGCCACCATCCATGAGGGTGCATTATGATGACGATAATAGACACATAATTAGAGCATTATTGCTTTGCTTGCAAATTGTGGAGAGAAATGTCGCAGTCTTTGGAATCTGAATGACTGGCCTGAATGGATATGTTAGATGTATGCCTGTAGAGGGAACTTAGGAACTGTCAAAAGAAGAGACAGGGCCCTTCTGAAGGCTACAGGGCCAACAGGAGGAGGCGGAGTTATCCGAGTCTAGAGCCAGGCTCATCTGGTAGGAGCTATAGCCTTAGGTCTCTAGGAAAGTTAGAACTCTTTGAATGCAGTAAGATCTCAAACTACGGTGATACACAGTACCTGAGGCAGAGCAAGAGATGAAAGAAATGCCCTGGCTTTTCTGCTTCTCCCACCCTCCAGTCTTCAGTCTTCAGTTTTATTGAGAGCATCTCACTGGCTACACCTGCTGGGAAGCCAGTGATTAAAGGATCCTGGAAGATATAGTTTCTGACATATCGTAAGAAGCAGAGCATGGGCTAGGGGAGGTATCTGAAAGGAAAGGGCAGAACTGGGACTAGCATTCCGGTCTGACTTCCAACACAGTATGTTTCACCTTGAGATGAGAGTGGTTTATTCATCCTAAGTGATTCTCATTAAGACTTAAGAGGGAAATAATGGTGACAAAAATGATCTTAGAGGTATTTGGATATTTCTCATAATATTTCATGAAAAAATTTACCAAGAACTTTCTCATAAAATATTTCATTGAATCCTCATGAACCTTGTGAAATGGGACAATATTAGTCCCATTTTATAGATGAGGAAATTAGAAACTAAGGGGGCCTAGGAGAGTCTTACAGTTTCACACCTGGTAGAGTTTCAAGTCAGATTTTGACCCAAGATATATTTTACTGCAAAACCAAGGAGCTCATGGAAAGGAAGGAGGAAATGCCAAAGTCCAGGAGTGTCTGAATTTGCATAAGCACGGGGCGGAAGCAGAGTCAGCAAAGATAAATGCACATTGCCATTCTGCCGGAGGAAGTGCATGGCTGATGAGCTCTTGTCACTTGTGTAGGGCCACTAGGATGCTCTTAAGGACTCACCCTCACCTCTGTCTCCACAATACACTGGAGTTTGCAAAAGATGTTCACGAACAAGTGAATTTTATTTTTTCAGCTACCACTAGAGGTTGGAAAGTTGAGCACAAATGGTGGAACAGAATCATAGGAAGATGAAGTGACTGACCATCCTCTCATGCAACTTATGCCTCAGCTAAACTTATTACCACTCTCTAAACAAATACCATTTCCCAGCTTTGCATTAGCTATTCTCTTCCTCTGCCTAGAATGATCTCCCTCAAAGAACTTTCCAAGGTTGAGTGAGTTGGTTCCTCCTCTTGCTCCTGTAATATACCGCTGTGTGGTTATTTGCTTACTTATCAATCTGCAGTAGACTCTAGGAGACTATGAGCTCCTTGATGACAAAGACTAGGTTTTAATCATCTCCCTAGATTGTGCTCAATAAATGAATGAATGGATGCATGCTTAACTGAGACTCAAATCCAGTTCTACTGGATCCTTCTTGCCACTGATATCTCTTTTTAAAAATATTTTTATTCTTTTTAAACTTTTGGTTCAGTTCAGTTCAGTTGCTCAGTTGTGTCCAACTCTTTGTGACCCCATGAACCGCAGCACACCAGGCCTCCCTGTCCATCACCAACTCCCGGAGTCCACCCAAACCGATGTCCATCGAGTCGGTGATGCCATCCAACCATCTCAGCCTCTGTTGTCCCCTTCTCCTCCTGCCATCAATCTTTCCCAGCTTCAGGGTGTTTTCCAGTGAATCAGCTCTTCGTATCAGGTGGCCAAAGTATTGGAGTTTCAGCTTCAACATCAGCCCCTCCAGTGAACACCCAGGACTGATCTCCTTTAGGATGGACTGGTTGGATCTCCTTGCAGTCCAAGAGACTCTCAAGAGTCTTCTCCAACACCACAGTATTTACTAGTATATACACTGGTATTTGTCAGAGAAGGCAATGGCATCCCACTCCAGTACTCTTGCCTGGAAAATCCCATGGATGGAGGAGCCTGGTAGGCTACAGTCCATGGGGTCACTAAGAGTCAGACATGACTGAGCGACTTCACTTTCTCTTTTTGCCTTCATACATTGGAGAAGGAAATGGCAACCCACTCCAGTGTTCTTGCCTGGAGAATCCCAAGGACGGGGGAGCCTGGTGGGCTGCCGTCTATGGGGTCGCACAGAGTCGGACATGACTGAAGCGACTCAGCAGCAGCACACTGGTATTTGTACAGGTATCTTCTGCTTTGCAAAAGTTCATATCACTTTTAACAAACATATTGGCGCGATAATGAAACGGGAAACAGGGTTCTGTTTACAGAGTTAAAGAATTAATTCTGCAAACTCAGCAAACACACATGCAGGCAAAGTTTATTTTAAAGGATGGAGATACAAAGCCCTCAGCATAAATACTGAGAAGGGGTGAAGAGAGCTCCCAAAGGCGGGAATAACCTCAGTTTGTATATCTTTATTAGAGTTGATCTGTTCATTTTTGGTTGGCTCAGGGTTAGACATGTGATATGTATAATTTCTGACCAATCAGTTTAAATGTTGCAATATCCAGTTTATCATTTTTATGACTTTCTTGGGTCCTCCAGTTTCTCAGTTTTTTCTAGACATTGCAGTGTCATCCCTTGACCCTTTCTCAAGACACCCAGACCATTATTGACTGAAGTATAATTTACATACCGTAAAATTCATCCAGGTATCTCTTTCAAAGCAGCAGTTTTGCAAACAGATGAGGAAGCTGTTCACCAAGGAATGTAATTGGGGCTGGTAGGATGGGTTTTTTTTAAAATAAAGCTCGAAACCATCTTTTCTTTCCCGTTTAACAGGAGGGATTGTGCCAGGAATTAAGTTCTCTTCCCCAGACTTTGGTTTTGCTGAATTAGCAATTTCTAATCAATTAGACTAAAGGGTTTTCTCTAAACATGCCAGCTCTTGATTTTTTTTTTTTAAAATTTTGCAGCAAAGCTATGAACGAGGGTAAGAGAACAAGAATGTGGCAGAGGATCTCAGGTACACATGAGAGAATGGCAGAATTGCAGTGCCAGGGTGGGGTGGGCGTGGAATGGGAGGGTGGGCTGTAATCAAAACTGAGCCTTCTCCTTCCAAAATGGTACAGAGCCCACCCAGTTTCTCCAGATGGGGTCCAGCCCTGAGAGAAGCAAGAGTTGAGGCAATTGTGACAGTTTCACAGAGGGAGGGGATCGAGCACGTACACCCCTCCCCCATTTTCTGGTTGAGGAAATGGAGGCCTAAAGAGATGGAGTGACAGCGTCAGAGCACAGACTCACCCACCCCTCACTTCTGACTCACCCACTCAGCTCCTAAGCACTTACTTATCCCAGGCCACTGTGCTAAGCAATGTGTGTGGCTCTTGCCCGCCTAAGATCTCTTTTTCTTCCTCTAGCACCCTGATCCTCCTTTGGGGAGCTGACTACATGCATGTGTGTTCAGCTGCTTCAGTCGTGTCCTACTTCTTGTGGCCCTGTGGACTGTAGCCCACCAGGCTCCTCTGTCTATGGGATTCTCCAGGCAAGAGTACTAGAGTGGGCTGCCATGCCTGCTCCAGGGGATCTTCCCCACCCAGGGACTGAACCCATGCCTCCTGTGTTGCAGGTGGATTCTTTACTGTTGGGCCAATGGGGAAGCCTGGGCAACTGATTCTTCTCTACCAAAGACTATCATAGTGGGTCTGTCAACCAAAGTCCCTTCCCATCCCCCGACCATTCCCCAGCCAAGGGGCTGGCAAATGAATCACATTTAGGCAATTAGATTCTTTTTCCTTGGAGTATGACATGAAGACTGAAAACAGAGACCTGCACCCAGGAGGCAGGAGCCACCTCTGGCATCTTGCTGCCGGGGTCCTGTCCTGTGTCTCTTCCCAGGTCTGCTGCTTCAACTTCCCCTTAGGACCCACAGATATTCTCATCCTTCTCTGTTTGGTTAATATAATCACAGCTGGTTTTTACTGGCTGTGACCAAATGATCCGAAATGGTCCAGTTTCCCATCCAGGACTCTTAACAATATCTGGGAGGCAAGGAGAGGAGGGAAGATATCCACTCCCATGAGTATGACCCTCTACTAATGCTGTCTGACAGACCTATCAAGTGAGACAATAGGAAATTAAAAATTTCCCAGTAGCCGCATTAAAACAGTGTGAAAAGATGAAATTCATTTAACTTTTATTATAACTCAGTATATCCAAAAGATTATAATTTCAACATGTAACTAGTCTAAAAATTATTGGGATACTTTTTTTTTAATACTAAGAATTTGGAATCCTGTAGTATTTTATACTTTTACATTTCAATTTGGATGCTAAATTTTCATTGGAAACACTTGATCTATATTAAGAGTTTGTAAAATAGACAATTGAAAGATTTATATCCCAAAACTGTGAATACTTGGATATTTTCCACCAATTAAATTGAATATTACTTTTTATTTTTACATTTAACTTAAGTTAAAGATTCAGTTCCTCAGTCATACCAGCCACATTTTAAGTGCTTATAGCCACTCATGTGCTGTGTATGCTGTGCTTAGTTGCTCAGCTGTGTCCAACTCTTTGCGACCCCATATGCTATAGCCAGCCAGGCTCCTCTATCCGAGGGGATTCTCCAGGCAAGAATACTGGAGTGGGTTGCCTTGCCCTCCTCCAGGGGATCTTCTCAATCCAGGGATCGAACCCAGGTCTCCTGCATTTCAGGCAGGTTCTTTACCATCTGAGCCACCAGGGAAGCCCAAGAATACTGGAGTGGGCAGCCTATCTCTTCTTCAGGGGAACTTCCTGATCCAGGAATCAAACCACGGTCTCCTGCATTGCAGGCGGATTCTTTACAAGCTGAGCTACCCAGGAAGCCCATAACCACTCATAGTGACTATTGTTTTGGACAGCACAGCCCTTTATAGTTACTACACCTTTATCACAACCTGTCTCATTAAAGCCTCCCTGCTGTGAAGGAAGAATTATTATTACTAATATTGTCATCATTAGTAGCATTATCATACCCATTCTCCATTGGGAAAATGGAGATTCAGAAAGATTGAATTGCCTAGAATATCAGAGCTGGGAAGGTCCAGGGTCAGAGTTGAACTGTGCCAGGCCACAGGTCTCTGGGGTCATCCACAGAGGGGTAGCCTTGGATCAGAGTATAGCTTAGGCTCTGACACCAATATGCTGTATCACCATACTGTCTCCTCTGAAATGCTGTTTCTCTATAAAATAAGATGGCGGAGGGCTGGACTGCACCCTTATTGAGACTCTAGCTGCCTTAGCATTCTACGTCTCTCTCTCTGAAGGCATATGGGTAGAAAACAGAATGTATCAGGATTTGATGTTACAGAGTTATAAGCCCTTCACTTGAATGCCTCATTTGGTCCTCACTGTAGCACTGTGAGGTGGGGTCTAATTACATCCCCATTTAAGAAACTGAAATTTAAGAAACTGAAGCCAAGCAACCAACAGCCAGTTGGTGGCAGAGCTGAGAATAGATTCCTGGCTGGCTGGCTGCGGTGGCAGGTGTCTTCTCAGCCAGCAACACAGCCCCTGAAATGGAGACTCAATGAAGGCAGGGATTCTGTTTCATCCATTGCTGCTATCCCGGCGCCTGACACACAGTTGGGACTCAATAAATAACTGCTGAATGAATAAACACATGACTTGCTGAGGAAGAAGAGAGAGCCCATTGTTGTGCAAATGTAGTTCTTGAAGTTTTTGGTCTCTGGGGTATTTCATAAGGGCAAGTAGATATTTGGTATTTTAAATAAACAGATTCTTGAATGTGTTCATCTTTTCCAATGAAATGGGGATATGATTTCTGCATCTGCTTCACTTGTTTTGTTTTCTTTCTAGCACATACGTATGTCAAGGGCAAACAGTGACTGTGAGAAAGCCCAGTGGAACCTGCATATAAGTGAAAAATGGATTTCTTTTCTCTTTTTGAAATTAGACAAAGAAACCCATAAGGGTTGTGATGCCAAGTATTGCAACCCGCACAAACTTGTGATGTATTTTTCACCTGAATGTTTTCTGTTGTTAACATTTTTTACTTTTTCAAACACCCTTTCCCTGTAGCCCAGATCTTTGGCTATATATAGGTAAATATTTTATCATACTATGGCACAATGCTAAACTTGGAATTGAAAAAGCTTCTTTTCTTTCCTAGACGTAGCATATACTTGCTATGTGATCTTGGGTAGTTTTTCATTTCTTTGGTGCTTTTATCCCCTCATCTCTAAAATGAAAGTAAGGTCTAAGTTTTTCTCTTTGTGATCCTCCATAATTCTTTGTTTTTCCTTATAGACAGTCATGGAAGGAAAAACATCACTGCTTGCATGTGATTCTTCGAATATGTCATTCATTCACTCTTTCATTCAAGAAACATGGAACACTACTCTGTGCCAGGCATCATGCTGGGTATGGGGGAATACAGAAAGCAAAACAAAACAAAACATGGTGTTTGCCCTCAGATTGTTCCTAGTCTCGATGGGCAGACTGAGAAGAAAGCAGTAAGTACAATGCAGTGGGGTGAGCTTTCTGCAGGAAGATGCTGTGGGAGCCTGTATCAGTGGTACCCAACCCAGCAGGATGTGGGCTACACCTGAAGGATAAGTGTGATTAGATAAGATGTGAAAAGAAGGCATTTCAGGCAAAGAATAACATTCACAACTGGGAGAACTGAGATTCTAGAATCTGTGTGGCTTGTTCCAGACAGCTGGAGCACAGGGGTCTGAGGCAGATATCAGGAGGTGAGGCCAGAGATGGGGTCTGAGGTCAGATCACTAAGATCCAGAGTGCAGAGCAAAGGGTCTAGCCTCAGCAATGCGCAGCCACTGAGAAGTGTTGAGTCAAGAGTGATGTGATCAGATCTATATCTTGGGGTGGTTCTCTTTCCTGCAGTGTGGAGGCTGGCCCTTAGGGCATCTCAGGGAGCAGAAAGACCAGCTGGAAGTTGTAAAAACCAAGTAGAAGAGTGATGAGAGTTTCTGAAGTAGGAGAGCTATGGATTTGAGGTTGGGGGTGGATGGGGCAGATTTGAGAGCAAAGTCTATGGGATGTGGGGATGAGGGCTGGAAAGCAAGTCTAGGGTGTAGGCCGTGGGTGGACAATGGTCTGAAGTAGGAGAAGCAGTGGATTTAGGGGGATGGGGCAGATTTGAGAGGCCAGGTCTGTGGGATGTGGGGATTAGGGCTGGAGAGCATCATGTCTGGGGTGTGGGCGTTGGGTGGACGATGGTGTTTTCCACAAAGCTGGGGAGTGTGATACAGAGATCCTATGATACCCTCATGTTGAGAGACAGGTCCTTAGCAGCTCTGACTCTGTTCTGTTTGGGGGTGTTTCCATTCCATTTAGCTTCGGAATATGTTCTATATTAAATACTGTCAGTGTAATTACAGAATATGATACACTGTAATTATGTTCTATAATTACATTTTCTTCCATTAGCAACATGGCATTCCCACTCAATGCAGGCCCCCAGCACCCCAGACAGTTAGCGTGGTAGGGACTGCAGAGGCCACCTGGAGCAGATCCATGTCTGTCTTTCCCAGCCTTTGTCAGGTGATACAGTGGGAATCGCAAGGAGGCCGTGCAGTGTAATGGTTTAGAGCATGGGCTTTGGAAGTAGGCTGACCGGGTTGAATGACAACCTTACCTCTTACTCGCTGTGGGGCTCAGACAAATTACTTAATGTTTCTGTGCCTCAGTTTTTTTCCGTTTAGAAAGAAAGCAATAGATTCTACTTCACAGAGTTATTTTTAAGACTAGATGAGATAATGGATGATAATTACCTAGCCTGAAAGTGAAAGTTTCTCAGTAGTGTCTGACTCTTTGCGACCCCATGGACTGTAGGCCACCAGGCTCCTCTGTCCATGGGATTATCCAGGCAAGAATACTGGAGTGGATTGCCATTCCCTTCTCCAGGGGATCTTCCCAACCCAGGGATGAAACCCTGGTCTCCCACACTGCAGGCAGATTCTTTACCATCTGAGCCACCAGGGAATTACCTAGCATGGTGGCTATCAAATTTTAGCTCTCAATAAAAGATTTTACTGATGAGGAGGGATAACAAAGGGGTACCCTGCCCATTTTCAGACTCCTGGACTAATAACTTGTTTCCATGGTCATGGAGGAGATTTTAATATGCCAAATGCTAAGCTATTAGTGAATGAAGTTACATCATAGCTTGACAGAATGTTCCTAAAACTCAACTAATCCTCTTCTCTCTACCCCCATTTTATAAATGAGTCAATTAAGGCCCAGAAATGATAGCCAACTTGTCACATAGATCCGTAGTCTCAGAGATCTTGAATTCAGAATTCAGAATTCCTTATTCATTGGCCAGTGCTAGGGACGAAGACTTTAATTTATTTAAATAAATATCTCTAGGTTTACAAAGCATATGGCATGCATTCTTTAATGGCTGCGATCCAAAAATCTGCAAGCAATAAATGCTGGAGAGGGTGTGGAGAAAAGGGAACCCTCCTACACTGTTGGTGGGAATGCAAACTAGTACAGCCACTATGGAGAACAGTGGAGATTCCTTAAAAAATTGCAAATAGAACTACCTTATGACCCAGCAATCCCACTGCTGGGCATACACACCAAGGAAACCAGAATTGAAAGAGACACATGTACCCCAATGTTCATCGCAGCACTGTTTATAATAGCCAGGACATGGAAACAACCTAGATGTCCATCAGCAGATGAATGGATAAGAAAGCTGTGGTACATATACACAATGGAGTATTACTCAGCTGTTAAAAAGAATTCATTTGAATCAGTTCTGATGAGATGGATGAAACTGGAGCCTATTATACAGAGTGAAGTAAGCCAGAAAGAAAAACACCAATACAGTATACTAACACATATATATGGAATTTAGGAAGATGGCAATGATGACCCTGTATGCAAGACAGGAAAAAAGACACAGATGTGTATAACGGACTTTTGGACTCAGAGGGAGAGGGAGAGGGTGGGATGATTTGGGAGAATGGCATTCTAACATGTATACTATCATGTAAGAATTGAATCGCCAGTCTATGTCTGACGCAGGATACAGCATGCTTGGGGCTGGTGCATGGGGATGACCCAGAGAGATGTTATGGGGAGGGAGGTGGGAGGGGGGTTCATGTTTGGGAACGCATGTAAGAATTAAAGATTTTAAAATTTAAAAAATAAAAAACTAATAAATAAATAAATAAATGTTTGAATAGCATTTAACATTTAATTATTTTGATTTAAGATTTTATTAAAAATAAAATTCTTAGGGCATTTCTAGGTTACAACAGAAATTGAGAGGCAAGTGCAAAGATATTTTTCTTTATACTGCCTGCCCCCACACATGCATAACATCCCTCAATATTGGCTTTACTCACCAGAATGGCACATTTTTAACAAGGTTGAACCTACACTGACACATAATCACCCAAAGTCCAGAGTTTACCTTAGGGTTCATTCTTGGTGTTATACATTTATCGGTTTGGATGAATGTATAATGACGTATATCCCTCATGATGGCATTTGTACACAGCATTTTCACTGCCCTAAAAATCCTCTGGGCTCCAGCTATTCATCTCTTTACTCCCCACTCCTCCCTTTCCCCCTGGAACCATTGATCTCTTTATTATCTCCATAGTTTAGCCTTTCCCAGAATGTCATGTAGTTGGAATTACACAGTATTTAGCCTTTCCTGATTGGCTTTTTTCACTCAGCAATATGCATTCAAGCTTTATTCATGTCTTTCCTTGGCTTGATACCTCATTTCTTTTTAGCACTGAATACTAATCCATTGTCTGGATGTAGCACAGTTGATTTCTCATCTACTGAAGGCACCTTGATTATTTCCAACTTTTGCAATTATAGATACTTAACATGTGTCTTTTAATTCCATCCCGAAATGAGTCTAATAAATAGTGTTCCTATTTTATAGATTAAGTAAAGAAGGCAGTGTAGGAACTGAATATAGGCGAGTTTAGTGACTTTTCCAAGGATATCTGTTTAGGAAATATTAGGCCGGGAGTTTGATGTTCATGTCTAATGCTCTTTCTTTATATTCTTTTTCTTTTTTCTCCACAAACACTTGTTGATCACCAGCTGAGTAGTGCACGCTCAGTTACTCAGTCATATCTGACTCTTTGTGACCCCATGGACTGCAGCCTGCCAGGCTCCTCTGTCCATGGGATTTCCCAGGCAAGAATACTGGAGTGGGTTGCCATTTTCTCCTCCAGGCGATCTTCCCAACCTAGGGATTGAACCCAAGTCTCTTGCATTGCAGACGGATTCTTTACTGCTGAGTCACCAGGGAAGCCCTAGGAATTTTCCTCTCACATGCTAAATAGAATATTTGCCAAATTCTAGCATGGACAGTATGATGTGATAAATGGCAGCTGGCTATTGCAGACCTGAATGTTCCATGAGTGAAAAGAATGTGGTGGGATGTGAGGGCAGGTGATGCTTATGACTGGGTTGATCATGGAAGAGCTGGTAACTGCTTACCCCTGACAGGTGACAGAGGGGTGAGTAAGAACTCTTTGGAACCCCTTAGAACCCCTTTTGGTTTGAAATGATAAAAACTGGGACATCGAAGAGGGCAGCTGATGCTAGTTGGGTATCAGTCAAGAGTCTCAAATGATATATTCCTGCCTTTGTGTCTCCTGCTATCTTATAACACTGCTTTTCCCTACTTGGCTTTATTTCTCAGAATTACTCCTTTTGAGAAGCAGACGAGATGGTCTTGCAGCCCTAAACTCATGTTCTTCCAATTAAACAACACCACAGGAATTGTAACTCCAGCAGAAAAGTCAAAGAAGGACTCTGCATGGGTTGGCTTGGGTCGTATGTCCATCTCTGAAGCTATTACTACGGCCAGAGAGTGGGTTGTTCCTTGTGGGGTAGAGTCTGAAGGTGCAGTTAGGTCAGGAATCACATGGAATGGGCAGTCCATGAAAAAGAAGGATCCTGTAGCAAAAGATGGTTTGAAGGGGTCCTGAGAAAATCCAGACCCCATCTGCACACCCTAGGAACCATTCCTGGGAGGAGAAATGACATAAGCAAAGGCCTGGGTGTTGATAGACCTGTGAGTAGTACACAACTGAGAGATGATTTTCAAAAGTAATCTAGGCCCAAACTGCAGGAATCTGTAAGTGTCATGCCAGAGATCCATATACAGAAAGGATTTCCTCATCATCAAGCTCTCTGGAAGGAAACGGTTAGCACACATCCTTATCTTACCCTGTTTGCTTCAGATACACTGAATTTTTGAACACTCCATGCCTCTGTTTATTCCACAACAGCCTGCACTTCCATTTCCTCTTCCTAAAATCATTTTCTCCTTCTTTGCTTATACAAATACTGCTTGGATGTCTCACTGAGAGGCCACAGCTTCCAGGAAGACTCCCCTGGCCAGTATCCCCAGTGGATTAGATGCCCCTACAGATTTCTGTACACACCCTTCATTGTACTGTATATACCTGTTTACTTGTCACTGGTTTCCATGTATTCTGTGCTTACAATGTGCCAGGTTGCTTAGTGGTCTGATTTTCATTTTATATACAGGAAAATTGAGTCAAAGATAGGTTAAGTAACTGCTCAAGGTTATGCAACAACTGAGTGATGGAGCCAGAACCTGAAGTTGGGCAGTTGGCCTTCAGAACTTTCTCTTAATCAGTACTATTTGAGTATGAGGCCTCAGGATTATATTCCCAGGATTAACTCCATGCCTGTCCAGTAAATATCTGTTGTATAGATTTTAAAAGGCAGGTTAATGAAAGAATGGGTGGAACAGAAGGGATAATGAGATCCCCATCACTGGAGTTATTCGAGCAGAGGTCTGAGGGATATTGGTGTGGTTGAGCACATGATCATATGATTTAGAGTGTTGGATTAGATGGCCCCTTAGTTTCCTTCCAGCTTTATAATTTTTCCCTTAGGCAAAAGAGAGACACTGAAAGCTTTTTTTTTTTTTTTTCTTGGTCCCTTCTTTTACATATTCCATCTCATTTCTTCTTCTCCTTTTATTTTTGGCTGAGTGCTCACCGTATAGAGTCTTAGTTCCCCAACCAGGGATCAAATCCATATCCCCTGCATTGAGAGCATGGAGTCTTAACCATGGGACCACCAGGGAGGTCCTGAGACACTGAAAACTTTTGAGCAATCAAGTGTCCCAGTCATGCCCACCCTTGGAGGTAACTCTGGCAGTAGCATATAAGATGGATTAAAGAGGACTGCAAACGTTTGGCTAATAAATTTGCTACCTCAATTGACTGGTGGCTGTGGGATTAGGAAAGAGGACAGGTCTCCCTCATTATCACATGACAATAGCCTTGTAATTCTTGGCCTATCATTTTAGAAGTTCCCTTCCAACCAGGATCCTGTTCTGACCTCAGGAAGAGAAAAGAGGCCACAAAGTAATTAGGGGGGCACCATGGCATGTTAGAAAGGGCCTTGAACTTGGGATCAGAAGAAGCGAGTTTGAATCCTGCTCCATTGGTGCCTCACTACTTGCACCTGGAAAATGGGAGCAGTGACACCTGCCCAGCCCATTTCTAGCCTCTTCTTGAGGATGACACGACATTGTGGTTATTAAAAGTGCTTTGTGGGTACCAAGTTCAGAGCCTGTGGAGGAACTGTCCATGTTGGGTAGTGGAGGTAATTACTTCAGCTCCCTCCCCCTTGGATGGATCCTCCAAGAAGAAGGTGGGGAAGGCCAAAGAAAGGGCCACATTAGGAAGGAGCCATTCTTCAGAACCATAAATTCTATCTCAGGACCTTAACTGCATACAAAATTGTTATCTAAAGACTGGAAGTGATTTATCAAAAAACAACCCCCCTCCACTGCAGAAAGCATCTTTAAAGATCTTATGTATAATTTTATAAAGCTGCATGGCATCTTTTCAGTCCCTTCACAGAGCCAGGTGACCCCAGAGCCAGGCATGCTGATGGAGGGGAGGGGTGGTTGAGGCTTTACAGGAGGAAAATCCAATTACTTTTGCCCTGGGAAAAAGGAATTCTGGGGATTTGAGATCATTGGAGCATAATTGGAATTCTAATAAAATGAGCTGTTTGAGGGGTGTTGTGGGAATGGAGGTGGCATGTGGGGAAGTATAGGTTCCCAAGCCAGCTGTTGGAATGACTAAAGGACTTTGTCATCACACCAGTCTTTTGCTGCCTGGAAGTTTCCACAATACAGGTTTACTTGTGGGCAACTGGAGGCAAAAGTTGGAACAAAGTTAACTTCAAAGCTCCCAGGTCCCTTGGCTCAGCAGGACCCCACTGAGGGTCGCCAAAAACCTGGCTAGAGCTCAGCGATGCTGCCTTCTGTGTCTACCCTTTAAAACTGAGAACTTTTGAGTAGGGAGATGGTCTGGGAGGAACTTTAAAGGTCATGTAATCCCATGACACAAAAATGAGGTCCAGAGAGAAGGACTGTTCCAAAGCCGTGTATCCAGGAATGAAATCGTGCGATCATACATTCAGAAACTTGAAGTTGTCAATTTAACATCCCTCTCTTCTCAGAAGTCACTAATTATCCCAGACAGAAGCTTGTCTGGTTTCTGGTTAGATGTAGAAAGCAATAGCGCTCACCATCTTAGGAAATGACCTATCACATCATCAGATAACCTGACTGCTTGGAAAGTTCTTCCTTACATGAAGCTGAAATTGGTTTCTGCCTAACATCCCGTGGGAACAGGCATCCCTAGGGGCTTTGTCGTTGTTTGTTTTGAGCAGAGTGCTCTATCATCTTGTATAAACCATTTCAACCATCTGAGGCTTAATTTTCTCATCTGTGCAAAAGGACTTTCAATAGTTAATTTCTCCTAGGAGTGTTGTGAAAATTCAATGAGGATTCTTAGTGAGAATTTGGCTTAAAACAGACTAGAATCTCAACAAGTGTTACTATTTTTATTATCATCTTTAAAACAGGGATACACAACAGTTTCTGTGGGTATCACGAGATATTTTATGTAAGGCACCAAGGAGATGCTTCACAAAGAAACAGTAATGAATATCAACACATACACTTCTTTAGCATTGTCTATCTTTGAACATGTCTCAGCTACCAGATTAAATGTTTAGCTTCATAAAGACAGGGTTCACATCTAGTTCTCCTCTGTGTTCTTGAAAAGTCAAGTCTCTAAAAAGAATGAATGCTGGAAGTTCCTATGCAAACCTCTTCTGTCCCAGGGCCCCACATCACCTCTGTGAGGTCACATTCAACTCAGTAAAAGTCAGTGGCTTGGGGGAGTCAAGTCTCCTGGGTGTTGTGTAGATCCCCAGCAACACGTCTCAGAATTCCCTTTCCCCTTTCTCGACTCCTTTCATTTCTCCAAAGCCAAAATTGTCTTAAAGACCCCAATTTGAGTATTTTTCTTTCTTTCCCTGCCCCCACTTCTCATTATAATATGAATTAATACTTTTCTTTGTTTCTCTTTTAGCTTCTCTTCTGCTCCCCATTAATTAGGTTTTTCACTTACTCATTCATTCCTTTAATAAATATTTTGACAGGCACTGCTCTAAGCACTAGGGGTAGAGCAATGAAGGAGACAGACAAGGTTCCTGAACTGCAGCAAAGCTTACATAATAGAGAGAAAATAAATACAAATAATTGACTATTACAATTTAACAATATGATGCCTGTAATGAAGTAATGTGATATTACCTTAGGTCAGAGGACAGCTCTAGTTAGAATGTTCAGGGAAGGCTTGTGTGAGGAAATAAATTGAGTTGAGGCTTGAATGATAAGGGTATAATCATATGAAGATCTGCGGGAAGAATACTCGAGAAAAAGAGAAGAGCAAATATAAGGGTCCTGAAGTAGAGATGAACCTCTCCGTTAGGTCATAGGATCTCAAACTCGAGCTTGCCTCAGAAGCACCTGGAGGGCTAGGGCTTGTTACATCACAGATCAGTAGCCTGATCCCTGGATTCTGTTCAGTAGGTCTGGGGCTGGAGAGTTTGTGTGTCTCACCGGTTTCAGGGATGCTAATGCTGCTGGACCAGGGACCACACTTTGGAAACCACCAATCAGGGAAGCAGACATTCAGTGGGGGTAGAGCTGAGTGAGGAGGCAGGTAGTAGGAGTCAAGGACAGAGAGGCAGGTGAAAGCCAGATGACTCAGGGCTTTGTAAAACATGGTAAGCAGGCTGGATTTGTTTAGAGGGCAATGGGAAGCCATCGGTTTTCTGAGAGGTTCTTAGCAGGAAACTGGCTTCATTTTTAAAATCTTATCTTAACCACTTCTTGGAGAGTAGATTTCAGCTGGACAGAGTAGAAGCATCAGATAGGTGGATGCTGCAGAGGAACAAGAGAAAAATGACAGTCTTGGCCCCAGGATGGTTACAGGGCAGATGCTGGTTGGAGAGCTGTCTGCACTTTGAGTGGGGTAGCTCTTAAAATTTGGGGCTGGATAATTCTTGGTTGTAGGATAATATTCTCCTATGCTTTGCAGGATATTTAGCAGCATCCCTGACCTCTATTCACCTGAGGCCAGTAGCAACCCCTCCCAGAAATGACATCCCCAAATATTTTCAGATATTGCCAAATATCTTCTGGGGAAGCAGCAAAATCACTCCTTGTTGAGAAACCCCTGGTGTCATGCAGTCAGTCATCTTTCACTTATTCAGTGAATACCTATGGAGGCTAATATCTACATGCTGGGATTGTAGCAAGTGCTGGGATACAGCTGAGAACAAAACAAGCCAAATCCATGCCATGAGGGAGTTTGTATATCTGGTAGAGAGACAAGAGGTGGAAGGACCTCAGGGAAGCCATTCTAGTAATATCAAATCCCAAGCACAGAAATCTAACAAAGCCGGAAGTTTCCCTGGGAGGGTGGGGCCTGGGAGGAGCTGCGCTTAAAAAGACAATGTGTTCTTTAACAGGTAAGGGATGTGGAGGAGGAGAGGAGAGCAGGGAGAAGACAGGAACACTTACGTATTAATAATTCTGTCACACAGGTATGAATGAAATTTTGAAAACCAGAAACATTTAACACTAAGTCAAACATCAATCTTTCTTTCTCTGCTGCTAGCAGTGATAACATTAGCACACACAGGTACTGTCACTTACATTCCAGATGGACCACTGGGTGGATATTAATTGATATTTTTTTCTCCAGCTGAGAAAAATGGGTCTAGAGAGGTTAAATAACTTGTTTAAGGTCACACAGCTGGTGAGGAGCACAGTCAAGCTTCCCACTCTCAAACCCACTTTATTTTCATTAATCTCAGCCGCTAAGAATCATTCCTTTCTGCTGCTTCACTGGGGTGGGAGGTGGAGGGCTGTGGAGGGCTGTGAAGGTTGGGGAGCAGGTGGGGGGAATTGTACTATCTTTCTTTCATAATTATCTTGGAGCAGAGAGTCAGAGAGAATCAGAGCAGGTGCCAGAGGAGCTGACCTTGAAGGCCACGTCTCCTGAAGAGCCCAGGGCCAGCGGGCCATTGTCATCAGTGGCATATATTTCTGCTGCAATTATCTCGCATCCTCTTACAACTCTCTCAGAAGTTCCTTCCGTGATCATTAAAACTGGCTCTGGGCTGTGGCTTTGAAAGTGGCTGGAACCGCCCAGGGTTGGATCGTATCCTCGTTAAGCAGGGACGGCCTTCCAGGGACTTCAACAGGATTTCTCACTGGTGACAAATCGAGGGAGATGTGACTGGGCCATGCCAATTACAGGTGGGTGCCTCTCAAAAGGGGTCCTTCTCTTTTGCTTTCAGAGATTTCTAAGATTTCTGGCTCCATTTAAGCTCAAAGGCAATCCTGTGCTCACAGAGTCTGTCACAGGCCCACAGGTCATCAGAGTGCCAGCTAAGTGAAGACAAAGGAGGTGGAGAGGAGGCAGCGATGCCCCGCGGTTCCATGACGCAGCGATCGGATGACCTTTGGTTTGCAATACTACTTTGCCATGACTTCGCACAAGGCACTTGAGCTCTCTGTGCCTCAGTTTCCTTTTCTGAGTTGAGTAGAGGGAGACTGTGGGGAAAAAGGTGACATCATGCCCATCAAGTATGGAGCTCAATGCCTGGGGCCGGGTCACGGTAAAAAATCAGGTGTTCCTGTGGCTCTTGGCTGGGGTTGCTCTCCTGAGAGCTGGCCTATCCTCTCCCTGAGTCCTGCTCAGCCGCCAACTTCCTAGAGCAAAGCAGAGGGCACACAGGGGCTGTGAGAAGATAGCCACACAGTCCTATGAGAGATGGGTGAGTCTCCACTGAGCCTCAGTTTCCTCATCCAAGAAATGGGATGATAACAACAGCATTCATTTGTTCATTCATGCATGCGTTCATTCATCCTGCTGTGAGTGCCTCACTCTGCCAGGCTCTAAGATGCAGCAATGAAGCAGAGACAACACGCCTTTGTGGAGTTTACACTCTAAAAGGGCAGCCTTGCAATAAGCAGGCAAACACAGAATGAGTTTATAGATTTATGATCAGTCCTCTGAGAGAATTAAAATAGGATGAAGGGATGAAGCGTTCCTGGGAGGAATCTGCTTTAAATAGAGGGGCCAGGGAAAGCCTCTTTGAGGTGCAGCATCAGAGGGAGCCCTGTGGTGAGTGACCAGCTATGAGGTGGAAGGGGTTAGGGACACATCCCAGGCAGAGGGAACAGCAAGTATAAAGACTCCCGGTGATGAAAAGACTTGTGCATATGTAAGGAACACGTGGTGGTGAATGTGATTGGAAAGGGAGTGAGGAAGCAGGAGGGGCAGCAGTGGGAAATGAGCCTGTAGGATTCACTGCAACCAGCTGTGTGAATGGTGCTTCACAAACTGTAAAGCACTGACCACAGGGAGTCAGAGTAATCAATATGTTGAGAGAGTCTGCTAGGTCCAGCTGGAGCTACCAGTCTAACTGGAAAATTAGTTAATGTGGGCTGAAGGCGTCTCAGAAACTGGAGGAAGAGGGGGGCGAAGAGGGGTAAGGAGAGAGGAGGGTGGGTGGCCTGCTGCTCCCTGGGCATGATGGTTCCCTGGGCTTTGTGCTAAGAGTGTTTCTTCCCATTTCATCTTCCCAGCCACCCTGGGTATCACAGATGAGGAACTCAGCCTCATCTTGAGAGGTTTAGTGATGCTAGGGTCATAGACTAGGTTGGATTTGGACCTAGATTCTTAGGATCCTTGGAGGAGAGCTTGCCACTTTTGCAGCACACTACTTGCCACTTCAAAGCCATGGCTTTTCAGTCAAAGCAGAGTTGCTTTTCCTACAGTCTGCCTGGGCCAGGCATTCTTCTCGGTAGTCTCTGAAGGAGACAAACCTAATCCAGGTGGCCTTCAGGGCTGTTGAGGGATGTTAGTCCTGCTGGTCTCAGTTGCTTGGAGCACTCTGTAATGATTATGGTTAATCCCGATTATCAGAGGGATGAGACATAATGAATTTAGGACTCACATCAAAGCCAACAAATGGCCTAGCCTTTCCCCTTCATCTTGTAACAGGCCACTAAGGCTTTGTCCTTTCAATAAGAACTTACTGCTTATGAAATCCGAACCTCAAGGCACAGGCATATGCCTGGGAATTTCAAATACACATCTTGTAAGAAAAGACTCTTAGGAGCGCAGGGCCTGGAGGAACTTACATCTCATTCCTGCATTCTGTTGACATGCCTTCCAAGTAGGTCACTCAGTTTATTTGCTCGGAGCCACTGATTGGAGACTCACCACCTCTGGAGAGTTGCATGTATTGGCCTTGAGAAAGTTCTTTGTGCTAAGCAGAAAACTGGTAGGCACCACCTGTTGGCTTCAGTTCTGCTCCTGAGAATTCACAGAGTAAGTCTGGCCTCTATTTCACGTGCTAGTCCTTCAAGAGTTCTTCAGTATCATCTCCAGAACAAATAAGCCCAAGTTTTCCCATAATGTTGGTTTGAGTCTCCACATCATCCTATTTGGAGCTTGACAGTAATAAAAAGCGTGAAGATTCTAGAGTCAAAGGACCAAGGTTCAGACCTGGTTCAAGTCATTCATGTGGGGGTGAATTAACATTTCAAACCTACATCTGGGGTTGAAGGTTAGTGGCAGGGAGCCTGAGCATCTGGGAAACTGAGGTTTGACTTCAAGTTCAAAGATTCACACCCAGCATCTGACTTCATCCTCTCAGCCTTCTGAGAGTGACATAACTGTCTCTCCCATTTCATAGTCAAGGAACCTGAGACCCAGGGATGATAGACAGTTTGCTCAGATCACATAACTAGTGATAACGCTTGTGTTTCAAATGAAGTCTCTCTGGTCTCAAAATCTGACTTAACATTACAGAGGGTAGACATCTTCATCTGTAGATGAGAATAAATGACACCTTATTCCTGGATGCTGGGATGTTAAAAGAAAGTGTTGTGGGGAAAAGTCATATGAAAATCCCAAAGCACTTAGATTTATTTCTTTTCTTTCTCTTTGTCTCCATTCTCCAAGGAGTTGAGGAAATGCTTTTGCTTTAGTGAAATTTCTTTGCATTGCAAAAATTAGATCCCAATTTTGGTTAGCTTAAGCAAAAAGGGAAATGTACATACAGGTCCTAGGGAAGGTTATAGAATCCTAAAGAATCAACTAACCAAGCCTCAGAATAGGCAAGACCAGTGACCATCTCTCAGCAGCAAGATTTCTAAAAGTTTATTCTAAAACTTTGGCTTTAGAGCAACTCAACGGCAGTGCATCCCAATCCCCATGTCTTGGGTCAGAATTTCCAGTTCTTGCTAGAAACATAGCTCAGTTAAAGTGTGAAGTCAAATGGGAGAGATATCACCACTGGGAATACACTCTGAGAACTGAAGGCAGTTTGTCGCCAAGTTCCAGAGTGGGTGATTCCAAGGCATTCCTCATGGAGGCGTTTGATTTACAGCAGGTCATAATTTGTCTGCTGTTAACATTCTCCACCAGAAGGTAAGCTCCTTTAGGGCAGGAAACATTGTCTGTTAATTCCCTATATTAGCTACTAGCATGGTGCCTAACATATGGTACTAACTCTAGAAATGTGTGAAGAAAAAAATGAATAAGTTTTTTGATCTGGATGCAGGTGAAGTTACCAGTTCTTTCTTCTCCTCCCCTTCAGTAATTCATCTACCATTATTTACTGAGTGCTTACTTCCTGGTGGCTCAGATGGTAAAGCATCTGCCTACAATGCAGGAGACCCGGGTTTGATCCCTGGGTCAGGAAGATCCCCTGGAGAAGGCAATGGCAACCCAGCCCAGCAGTCTTGCCTGGAAAATCCCATGGATGGAGGAATCTGGTTGGCTACAGTCCATGGGGTCACAAAGAGTCGGACACAACTGAGCGACTTCACTCACTCACTCACTCACTCTACTAGGTATCAGCAACGATTCCAAATATTGGGATACAGCCATTTTTGCCCTTGTTCACATTCTTCCCTCCCCACCCTGTTATCTCTTCTCCATGTTTGTTTCTCTTTTCCTCTCTTGTTGCAGACTTTCTCACTGCAGTAGAAAAATGGCTGTCTGTGATCCCTGATACAAATCTTCCCATCTTCATTACATTTAAAAAAAGCAAGAACCTTACCCTGCTAATTAACCCTTTTTGGAGGGAGGGAGTTTGATTGGGCCACTAGAGGGCCATTCACTGGACCAGAGGAAAGAGACACTATAAGTGGCTGGTCTGGATCCCATAGTGGAGGGCAGGGGGCAAGACTGATTCAAAGATTGGCAGCTCTTTTAGAATAATCTGGTTGGAGTGGAGAGTGGTGACTTTTCTGAAGAAGGTGGACAAACAAAAACAGCTGATATCCCTTCCAGGAACAAATGAATACAGGGCCCTTCACATACCTGAATGCTAGAGGATGTCTTCATCCTTTCTCAATGTATGGATTTCTTAGTGTAATCAAGACTCTATCAAGAACTGATCATCAAAAGTGTCACCAGCAATAGACAAAATATTTATTTCCTTTCATGGAACTTGGATAAATAAGCCAATTCGGCAAATATTTATGAAGCACTTTCTGTGTATGTGTAATGTATTTAAAAAAGCAAGGATAGAAGGGCAGAGGAGTGGAAGAAGATCCCTGACATATGAGCAGCTAGAATATGAAATGTGTTATGTTCTATGCGTTCAAAGAAAACATCACCTACAACTAACATCTAACTTGGACCTGAGGAAAAGGAAATATTTCAGAAGATGTGGAAGGAAAGAAGTGATATTAAGTGCCTGCTTGCTACATGCTGAGTTTTGCTCTAGGTGCTTTCAGGTATTCATTCATTCATCTATTAATTCCGTAAATATCTCTTGAGTTGCTTACTCTGTTTCGGATGTGGAGATGCCGCAATGAACTAAACAGATACAAATCCATGCCTTCACCAAGACTGTTCTGATGGAGAGGGACAGACAATAAGTAGAAGAAATAAGTAAATTATAGACTCAATTAAAGGGAGTGTGAATAATAGAGAAGAAGCAGGAGGGGGGATAGGTCATGCTGGAAAGAGGGGTTGCAGTTTTAAAAAGGGAGGTCAGAGAAAATGAGTCTTTAGCAAAGACTTGAAGGGGCGAGGTGCATCTTCAAGCCAGCAGGGGGAAGGGCTCCCAGGCAGAGGAAACAGCAGGTGTCAGCCCTGGTGTGGGAGCCTGGGTGGAGCATTTGAAAGACAGTAAGGAAGCTGCTGTCCCCGGAGGGGAGTCGAGGGGAGATGACAGGGAGCAGAAGAGGAGGCCTGATGTGTAATGGCACAGAACAGCTGATGCGGGAGATCACACTGGGCCTTGCCGGCATGGCGGACTATGGCCTTTACTTGGAGGTCTTTTAACAAAGGAGTGGAATGATTTAATGTGTCTCAGTGATGCCAGTCAGTGTTCTCAAGGACCCTAAGAGTATGGTAGAAAGGTCCCTGATTTGTGAGCAGGAATTAGAAGTAGAGAGGGTATATAACTTTCCCAGCATCACACTGCTAGTAAATTTCAGACCTGGGTTGGGGTTCAGATCACAGATTTCTGATAACAGTGCTCTTTCCGTTAGACCACACCGCCTCCTTATAGTTCTTGCACTCTTACTTCGTCGTAGCTAAAGCATAAAAACCCATCTGGCTTGTCTTTAAAATTTTATATGGTGTTTCTTTTATAGCAAAGCATTAATGTAATTCTCTCCAAAATACCTAAATAATAACCTTCAATTATGAATGTCAAAAATTGTATATGTATTTCATGGTCTAAAATTAAAATTATAATAAAACATACAGTCTTTGTTTATACCTACACACAGTATTCATCATACTGAGAACTTCCAGATGTGCAAGCTGGATTTAGAAAAGGCAGAGGAACCAGAGATCAAATTGCCAGTATCTGTTGGATCATGGAAAAAGCAAAGGAATTCCAGAAAAAAATCTACTTCTGCTTCATTGACTATGTAAAGCCTGTGACTGTGACAACAAACTATGGAAAGTTCTTAGAGTTGGGAATATCAGACCACCTTATCTGCCTGCTGAGAAGTCTGTATGCAGGTCAAGAAGCAACAGTTAGAAACAGACATGGAACAACAGATTAGTTCAAAACTGGGGAAGGAATACATCAAGGCTACGTATTGTCACCCTGCTTATTTAACTTATATGTAGACATGAGAGCAGAGGGCCTTGGGGTTAAGTCCAGGCTCTGCCTTTTACGACCGTGTGTCTTAGGCCATGGAGCCTCCCTTCCTTTTGTACGGGGCAGGTGACCATGCCCATCTTGGGGTCTGAGCCACCAGGGAAGCCCAGTAGAAATGATACACATACATAAAACCCGTGGTACTGGTGGACACTTCAGAAATGGAGCAATTGAGGCACTGGGAGGAGGAAAGGTGTCCCAGGAAGAAGGAACAGCAGGAAGAATAGCAAGGAGGCAGAGAACAGCCTGATGTGCACAGACGTATCTTTAGGAGGAGGGATAGGGTGTGGCAGAGACCGAGAGGAGAAACATAGATGAGTCCAGAGCACAGAGGACCCTTTGTGTCAACAGAGGTGCTTGAACCCCATCCTGTGTTCACTTGGGCTCCCTGAATGCTTTTGTGGCGGAGGCTGGAAGAGAGTTGTCCTGTTGGGAGGTCATCTTGGTGGCTATGGGGGATGGATTGGAATCTGTGTGCTTAGAGGCAGAGCTCAGTCTGGAAATGCTGAGGCTACGAGCAGATGCTGGGCCCCAGGAGGGCTGGAGGCAGTGGGATGGACAGGAAGGAACAGCTTCTGTGACTACCAACCCCAGGCTGGTATTTACTGAGGATTTACTCTAGGCCAGGAATTCGCTGTTGCAAGTGCTTTGCATATATTAGCTCATTTAATTATCTTAACAACCCACTGGGTAGGTCCTATTGTTATCTTTCTGTTTCAGGTGCAGAGATAAAGGCGGGGAGAGGTTAAAAAGTGTTGAGGAGATAAAGTCCAGAGGGCAATATGCACGATGTGGGGTAAAGCAGAGACGATTCTCAGGTTTCTGGGTTGGATGAGGGGTCAGGAAGCGAAGTAGCCAGGGGAAGGAGCAGGGTGGATAAGGAGATGGGAAGATGCTGAGCTGAGCTGTGTCTGTGTTGAAGGCACCAGAGGCTGGTGTGAGGCAGTGGGACATGGGGGAATGGTACATTGGAACATTGGTGTGCAGAGCTCAGAGTTGTGCTGGATGCGGAGGTCTGGGCTTCAGTGTTATCTTGGAGTCACGAAGCTGAAGGAGAAAGAAAGTCTGGGAAAGGTGAGTGCTGAGTCCTGGAGCATGACAGCCCCAAATCCAAAGCCTGCTCTGGTTGTGGTACCCAGACCAAAGTGTAGGGCAGGGTCTGGCTGCCTCAGGAGCTCTCATTTCCAGTTGTGTGTGTGGGGGGGGGGGGGGGCGGGGGGGCGGGTATTGACACAGTTCACAGGTGAAATAGCAGAATAACCCATCCCTGTACACTTGGGGATGTGAATTATATTCCCAGGCTGTCTGGGGCTCCCTGTGGGTCCCTCATGCGTCCTCTTAGCCTCTGGACCTCTAGAGCTAATGTTCCCTTTCCTGCCCTCCTCTCCTCCCTTTCTTTCTCTTTGTCTCCTTCCCTCCTCATCTTGTCTTTATTTCTCTGATACTTTGTTTCAGCCTGCCTCTGCCCTACTGTTGTTTTGCCTCCTTTCTCGCCCTCTCATTCTGGGTCTGCCTCTGTCTCTCCCATATACAGTGTCTTAGCACAAAAAGTCAAAATAGAGACTCTTTTGTCTTTATTTCCGTCTCTCTCTCAGCGAGTCTCTGCTGCCTCTCTTTGCGTACCTGTTTCAGTCTCTCTCCATCTCTCTGTCTCTCTCCATCTCTCATTTGTGTGTGTGTCTACCCCTGTCCTCACTACCTCTGTGTTTTCATTCTCTCCTTTCCCTTCCCCCTGCTGCCCCTAGGAAGAGGGCATAGATCACTGGGTAGGACTGGATGTCATTAAAAGCAAAAAAAAAAAAAAAAAAGGAGAAAGGACTGCTTTTCTCTGGTTGCCCCTGGGGAATGCCTAACAATGAGAGACACTTTGGTGGGTAATCAATAGGAACAAGATGCAACGAAACATCTTTGTTGGGCAGCAGCAGCCAGCAGTTTCTCTGACCGGAGCCCTTGGGAGCGGCTGGCCCCTCGACCAGGCTCAAACAGAGGGTATCACAGTAGAGCGACTTGAAGTGTGAGCCAAGCACATCCTGACCCGGGGCACGTCATTTCCATAACCTCCTCTCCCTCCCTCCCTGGCCCTCCTCCCCTCCCTACTCCTGCTTGAATAACATGAATAGAAAGAGACACCTTCATGAACAGAGCATAGATTCTAGCCAGTGTAGGTTGTGGGGTTGGCCAAGAATCAGAGTCTCAGAGTCTGTAGCTGGGACAAGACTTTTTAAAAAAATATGTATTTATTTTTCATTGAAGGATAATTGCTTTACAATATTGTGTTGGTTTCTGCCATACATCAATATGAATCAGCCATAGGGATACATATGTCCCCTTGCTCTTGACCCTTCTTCCCTCTTCCCACCCCTTTGCATCCTCTAGATTATTGCAGAGCCCAGTTTGAGTTCCCTGAGTCGTACAGCAAGTTCCCATTGGCCATCTATTTACATATGGCAGTGTATATGTTTCCTTGCTGCTCTCTCCATTCATCCTACCCTCGCCTTCCTCCCGCCCCCACCCATGTCCATAAATCTGTTCTCTATGTCTACGTCTCCATTGCTGGCATGCAAATAGGTTCATCAGTACTATCTTTCCAGATTCCATATATATGTGTTAATATGCAATATTTTTCTCTTTCTGACTTACTTCACTCTGTATAATAGGCTCTAGGTTCATCCATCTCATTAGAACTGACTCAAATGCATTACTTTTTATGGATGAGTAATATTCCATTGTATATATGCACCACAGCTTCTTGGAAGAAGATTTTTAATCCTTCTAAGTCCCAATTTCCTTATATGTAAAAATAGGGAGACTCATACCTATGATCCATTCTAGGCAAGGCAGCCAGTTTAAATTTTGAGAAATTAAATCTGATCAGTGTCTCCCCGTGTGGGTCATATCTGTCTGTTTCACTGCTCAGTCCTAGCAAGAGGCTCTAAGGAGGTGTTTAATGAGGATATGTGGTATCATACACAGTAGGTGCTCCATAAGTGTTTGTCAGATGAATGGAGCTTCCTTCTGCTAGACTGCAGTGCCTGACTGGCCTCAGAGAAGGAACTCTGATTTCCCAGGATGTGAGCTCTAGGCAAGACTCTAGATGGCTGTCTTTCCTGGCCAGCTCCATCTTCCTTTCTTATTTCCCCCTCCCTGCATGTGACTTTCGGATGTTATGAGGATAAAGAGAAAAGGTAGTGAGATACACAGGCAGGAATTCAGAACACTGGGCTCTTTTTTAAAAATTGAAGTATAGTTGCTGTATAATATCATATAAATTATAGGTGTACAGTATAGTGGGTCACAATTTTTAAATGTTATATTCCATTTATAGTTATGATAAAATATTGGCTATATTCCCCATGTAGCATATCCTTGTAGCTTATTTCATACCTGATAGTTTTCTGACAGTTTATACCTCTTACTCTCCTCCTTCTTCCCCTCTCTTCACTGGCAACCACTAGTTTGTTCTCTAAATCTGTGAATCTGCTTCTTTTTAGTTATATTTATTAGTTTGTTGTATTTTTTTGATTCCACATATAAGTGATACATAAATCCTTTTTGTCCTCTGACTTATTTCTCTTAGCATAATGCCCTCTAAGTTCATCCATGTTGCTGCAAATGGCAAAATTTCATTCTTTTTCATGGTTGAGTAATATTCCAGTGTCAGTTTCCTAGGTGGCTCAGTGGTAAGGAATCTGCCTGCCAATGCAGGAGATGCAGGTTTGATCCCTGGGTCAGGAAGATCCCCTGGGGGAGGAAATGGCAACTCACTCCAGTGTTCTTGGCTGGAAGATCCCATGAACAGAAGATCCTAGTGGGCTATAGTCCATGGAATCTCAAAGAGTCAGACATGACTGAGCATGGATGCAATATTCCATTATATATATGTACGTACGTGTATATACACACATGTATATAAACACACTCACAATATAAACCATTTTTGTATAGATATATTACAATTTATACAAATTGTACAACTTCTACACAGAAGAACTGTACAAAAAAGATCTTCATGACCCAGATAATCATGATGGTGTGATCACTCACCTAGAGCCGGACATCCTGGAATGTGAAATCAAGTGGGCCTTAGGGAGCATCATTACGAACAAAGCTAGTGGAGGTGATAGCATTCCAGTTGAGCTATTTAAAATCCTGAAAGATGATGCTGTGAAAGTGCTGCACTCAATATGCCAGCTACTTTGGAAAACTCAGCAGTGGCCACAGGACTGGAAAAGCTCAGTTTTTATTCCAGTCCCAAAGAAAGGCAATGCCAAAGAATGCTCAAACTACCACACAGTTGCACTCATCTCACATGCTAGTAAAGTAATGCTCAAAATTCTCCAAGCCAGGCTTCAGCGATACGTGAATCATGAACTTCCAGATGTTCAAGCTGGTTATAGAAAAGGCAGAGGAACCAGAGATCAAATTGCCAAGATCTGCTGGATCATGGAAAAAACAAGAGAGTTCCAGAACATCTATTTCTGCTTTATTGACTATGCCAAAGCCTTTGACTGTGTGGATCACAATACACTGTGGAAACTTCTGAAAGAGATGGGAATACCAGACCACCTGACCTGCCTCTTGAGAAATCTGTATGAAGGTCAGGAAGTGACAGTTAGAATTGGACATGGAACAACAGACTGGCTTCAAATAGGAAGAGGAGTACGTCAAGGCTGTATATTGTCACCCTGCTTATTTAACTTCTATGCAGAGTACATCATGAGAAAGGCTGGACAAGCTGAAATTAAGATTGCCAGGAGAAATATCAATAACCTCAGATATGCAGATGACACCACCATTATGGCAGAAAGTGAAGAAGAACTAAAGAGCCTCTTGATGAAAGTGAAAGAGGAAAGTGAAAAAGTTGGCTTAAAGCTCAACATTCAGAAAACGAAGATCATGGCATCTGGTCCCATCACTTCATGGCAAATAAATGGGGAAATGGTGGAAACAGTGGCTGATTTTATTTTTCTCAGCTCCAAAATCACTGGAGATGGTGATTGCAGCCATGAAATTAAAAGACACTTACTCCTTGGAAGGAAGGTTATGACCAACCTAGAGAGCGTATTAAAAAGCAGAGACATTACATTGCCAACAAAGATCCGTCTCGTTAAGGCTATGGTTTTTCCAGTAGTCATGTATGGATGTGAGAGTTGGACTATGAAGAAAGCTGAGCGCTGAAGAACGGATGCTTTTGAACTGTGATGTTGGAGAAGACTCTTGAGAGTCCCTTGGACTTCAAGGAGATCCAACAAATCCATCCTAAGGAGATCAGTCCTGAATGTTCATTGGAAGGACTGATGTTGAAGCTGAAACTCCAATACTTTGGCCACGTCATGTGAAGAGTTGACTCATTTGAAAAGACCGAGATGCTGGGAAAGATTGAAGGTGGGAGGCGAAGGGGATAACAGAGGATGAGATGGTTGGATGGCATCACCGAATCAATGGAGATGAGTTTGAGTAAACTCCAGGAGTTGGTGATTGACAGGGAAGCCTGGCATGCTGTGGTCCATGGGGTTGCGAAGAGTCAGACATGACTGAGTGACTGAACTGAACTGAACATCTTTTATTCCATAACAGTCACAGAGTTTCAGCTTCCCCAATTGAACCCTAACCAATGTGGGGTGGATGGGGCACTCTTGTTCAGATTGGGAGAAGATACTAAGATTGAATGCAGAAAAGGAGTAAACAGGTGGATGTCAAATAATTGTCACATGGTCTGGAGGCCATATGAAGATATGGGAACCAGGTCAGCTGCAGAAAGAGGATTTGGGTAGGGTTGAAGCCTTGAAAAGAGTGGGGAAGCTTTGGAATATATATATATATATATATATATATATATATATATAACAAATAGAATAAAGAGTTGAGATAATCCTTTGCTGGACAAGTCAAGAGACTGGGAAGCATTACAGGGGCATAAAAAGGTAGGACTCAAGTCCTAGATACACACCTGATACTTCTATTGCCTCAAGTAGGTCACATGGTTTCCTCTCCATGACTATTGTTTGTCTGTTCTCTCCCCTCCTCTGTTCTGCTTTATATTTTAAGAAACTACATCCCCCAACTTCCCATTAGGTCTGGTCGATGCATGGTCCTAGAAGAAAGTTGGATGAGGGAGAAGGAAAGCCAGGGCGTCTGGCACCTGTGGTCCCGCTGAGTCTTGTCTGCAGTGCTCACTCTGAGCAGCCTCTTCCTTGTGGGTCCCAGCTTCTGGCTGGCTGTTTCTTGATCCAGCCAGAGGCCTGAAACGGCAGTTTCATGTTTGCTACTGCTCTGATTGCCACTTCAGCTCTCCGAGCATCACTGCATGCTGAGGTCCCTGTGTTTGAGGTATAAGAATGGTGTTGTTTTCTTGACGGATATGCTCATCTGTACTGATACTGCTCACCTTCTGGGGCTAGTGTGAGATGACGGGTATCTCATTATTGCAGATGGGGAAAAGGTAGGAAGACAGGAAAAAGCTTCTCTATTAAGATGGGCACATCTCCCTGGGATTGCTACCACTGAGTGAATCACACCACATGCCAACTACTTTTCATTTGTTACACATTATTCTTACTCTCTGTGTGACCCTGGGTAGCTTACTTTAACTCTATGTGCCTCAGTTTCCTCATCTATAAAATAGATGGGGAGTACTGGAGACAACAGAATGCCTACCCCATTGGGTTATTGGGAAAATGGGATGAAATACTACACGTAAAAAGCTTAGGGCAGAGTCTGGCCTAACTATTAACTAGTCAGTAGAATGCCAAATAATTGATGCTTTTGAACTGTAGTATTGCAGAAGACTCTTAAGAGTCCCTTGGACTACAAGGAGATCCAGTCAGTCCATTCTAAAGGAGATTAGTCCTGGGTGTTCTTTGGAAGGAATGATGCTAAAGCTGAAACTCCAGTACTTTGGCCACCTCATGCGAAGAGTTGACTCATTGGAAAAAACTCTGATGCTGGGAGGGATTGAGGGCAGGAGGAGAAGGGGATGACAGAGGATGAGATGGCTGGATGGCATCACTGACACGATGGACATGAGTTTGGGTTAACACCAGGAGTTGGTGATGGACAGGGAGGCCTGGCATGCTGCAACTGATGGCTGGATGGCATCACCAACTTGATGGACCTGAGTTTGAGTGAACTCCGGGAGTTGGCGATGGACAGGGAGGCCTGGTGTGCTGGAATTCGTGGGGTTGCAGAGTTGGACACGACTGAGCGACTGAACTGAAATGTTATCTATAATTATTATAAATTTCAGCTGTTATTATTGCTTTTTAAAATGACTGTTTCACAAAGAGTTCAAGGAAACTAAGGATCAGTAAGGTTATATGACTGGGGGCTTCCCAGGTGGCTCAGTGGTAAAGAATCCGTCTGCCAGTGCAGAAGACACAGGAGATGGGGGTTCAATCCCTGGGTCAGGAAGTCCCCTGGAGGAGGAAATGGCAACCCACTCGAGTATTCTTGCCTGGAAAATCTCATGGACAGAGGAGCCTGGCAAGAGTTGGACACTACTGAGCAACTGAGCACACACACAAAGTTATATGACTGTCTCAGAGTTAGCAGGTTATAAGGCTTGATCTCAGGCCCCTCTGACTCCAAAATAGTGCTCCTTCCCTTTGCCTATGTTGGGGACACCGCACTGTGCATACCCAGGGCTACACCAGCAGTGACTGCTACAGGAGCAGCCCTGGCTTCTTTGCTCTCCCTCCCCCTCCCTTATACAAGTGTCTATATTTAAATCCAAGTGCCACCAATGCAGGGCCCTAAGAACAGGATGGACTTGAATAAGTTCCCTGAGATGCCTTGGCCACAAGAGGGTTAGCTGGAGAGACAGAGAAGAGCAGCCACTGATCCAGGAGCAGGTCATGTCTCTCCTCTAGAGCAGGGGTCCCCAACCTCCAGGATCTAATGCCTGATGATCTGAGGTGGAGCCGATGTAATAATAATAGAAATAAAGTGCAGAATAAATGCAATGTGCTTGAATCATCCGGAAACTACCCTTCTCTAGTCTGTCGAAAAATTGTCTTCAGTGAAACCGGTCCCTAGTGCCTAAAAGGTTGGGGGTCTCTGCAGAGAAGCTGTGTGCATCTTGGGGCCTTTATTACCAACAGGCAGTGTTCAGCTAGGCCCTCGCCTCCTCCAGCCCCACCTCAGCCCCAAATATATTGAGCTGTGTTGGAGGCAAAGTATATTTTTAGCCATACTGGACCCTCAGGGTGATGGCTACAGTGGAGAAGGGCCAGGGAGCAGGGAAGAGGCTTTGAACCCCTCTTCCACCACCATCCCCATCCTCCCGAGAGCTGCTGCCCAGCAGGCAGCTGCCACCTCACAAGCCAAATGGTCAGGTTTGCGTCAAAGCTTTGTTCAGTCATGTCTGACTCTGCAACCCTGTGGGCTATCGCCTGTTAGGCTCTTTTGTCCATGGAATTGTCCAGGCAAGAATACAGGAGTGGGTTGCCATTTCCTCCTCCAGGGGATCTTGTCTACCCTGGGATCAAACCTGTGTCTCTCACATCTCTTGCATTGGTAGGTGGATTGTTTATCACTATGCCACCTGGGAAGCTTCTGCTTCAGGGCTAGCATTGACCGAAACAACCTCCAACCGTGGTTCTTTGCAGACCAGTGATTCTGTGTATTTGAGATTCAATTTATGGCCACAACAAACTCTTCCCTCCTCTGCAATCTCGCCCTCCCCTACCAGCCCTGGGCTCACCACTGTACCAGAGTGGAGAATACAAACTTCATATCAGTAATATTTATGCAGGTTAAGCATATTCATGTATGTTATCTCATTGGAGACTCTTGACAACCTGTGTAAGGTAAGTGTACAAGCCAAGGAAGAAATCTAACCTCATAGTCATGGTGTAATCCACCCAGGTTATGTAAGTAGAAAAGGTGGCACCAGAATTCACACCTAGAGGTATCTGGCCCCCAAGTCAGAACTCTTAGTCCTATGCCACGCAGCCTCTGAAGTTCCTAACATGCTAATTTAGATGTTAAAGTTCTGACTTGGTAGCTTAACAGCTGATTTTTACTGTCCTAGAGTATCCCATCGAAACAGGGTTTGACCAAACAACCAGAAAACACATGTCTTCACTAAGGGTGCATGACCTTTGAGCCTAGATCAGAGCCTTGAAATACTGTTAGGGCCTCCTGTGCCCCCATCTAAAGCACCATAACCATCTGTTGAGCACTTAATATGCACCATGCCCTTTTCGTGTAGAACTCATTGTGAAATGGAGATTGCTGTTGTCATTTTACAGTTAAGATCCTGTTTTGGGTGACACAGCCAGTTAGTAACAGTTGCAGCATTCACAACCAGGCTTCTCCAGGCCTAAAACTCACTTCTAAAGTGTCTGACTCTTCCTGCTATGTCATACTGCATTGCGTTCTTTAACGATGCTGAAGGAAAAAAGAGCCTAAGAAGGCATTTTGACCCTTCTCTTATGACAGTAGTTAACACCTGTTGTCAACTAGGATTGTGCCTAGCTGCATGGCATAGAAACCTGACCACAGTGGCTTAAGCAAATATAGCTTTATTTTTCTCAGGGAACCAGAATCAGATGGATGATCTAGACTTCGTGCAACTTCTCAAGCAAATACTCAAGGACCTAGGCCCCTTCTCGCTTTCTGTTCTGACGTTCTGAATATAGAACTTTTGTCTCTATGGTTGCAAGATGGATATCTTGTCTCTAAGCATCAAGTCTGCATGCCAAGCAAGAGGAATTGTAAAGGATAAAAACCATACTGCAGTGGAGTCTGTCTCTATCAGCAAAATGATAACTCTTCTGGAAACTGCTCAGTAGACTTTAGCTTACGTCTTACTGGCTGCAAATGGTCACTTGGCTACATGTGGCTACAAGAGAATCTGGGGTGTGAATATTTCTAAGGAGGTACATGGTCTCCTGAAATAGAATCAGAGTTCTGTTAATATAATAAAGGAGAATGGAGATGAGTAAAAGCTAGAAGTGTTTGCCACCAATTTGCACTAGGCTGAGCAGCAACGACCTCAATAATCCCTTACATTGATCCAGGCTTTTAATTTCCCCAAAACACTTTCATGTGCATTATCCCTTTTAATCTCCCTCCGTGAAAACCTTTTAAAGTAGGTAGGGTATGAATCACCAGGAGTCATGCAGGTCTGACATCAATATTTCCCATTTTACAAAAGAGGAAACTGAGGCTCAGAGGGGTTAAGTCACTTGCTCAGTCATAGGACTAGTAAGTGATAAAACCTGGAATGGATTCAGTATCCTGGGACCCACTGTGACTTTAAGTCATTTTTTTCTCTCTGCCTATCAGTTATCCATTGAATAACAATAATCCTACTAACTTCATAAGGTTGTGAAGAATCAATGACCACCCCCACTGCCTGCATATCTTAAGTGCTCAGAAAAAGGGAAAATGAGCATTTTATGGACCCTAATATTTTCCTGATCATCTCCTAAGGAAGTTAGTATCCTTCCTCCAACTTACCATGTCTTGTTAAGCTGGAGTACAGCACTTATCAAACTATTTACACCTTTTCCCTATGCACAAGGGATACATAATCCCCATTAAACTGAGAGGTCTATGAGGGCATCTTTTAAAGGAACCTATTTCTAGGGCTCATGTTTCACTAAGGGATTTCCAGTTCATTTCTTAGGAGGAAAAAAGTACTTGAGAAACCTTTCTATCCCAACTCTTTACCTTTTAATCATCTCACCTTATAACAGAAAACTAACTTCCTCTCTCCCTCTCTCTTTCTCCTTCTCCCTCCTTCCCTTCTTTCCTTGTCTTCTCTCAAGGTCTTTTTTTCAATGGAATGGGAAGAAATTCCTCTTGATTGATAGAGTTAATATGTTATAAATGACACTTCTGGTGCAAGGCAAGTGCTAAATCCAGTGTAGTTGGTTGAGTAATTACCAGGTCATAGAGTTTTTCCTTGGCCAGAACACAAGGGCTATATTTGATGGTAAAGGTATGAGGTGGTCTAGGAGAAAGCCTGATTCTGATATTTGATGCTTGATGTTCATTATGCAACTCTGAAAGCAATAATGTTGCTACCTTGATCTACACTCAACTCCCTTGTCATTTTCTCATTGTCATTTGGGGCTGAGCAGCAGGGCAACACTCAACAGCAGGCATGGCTCTTCTCATTTTTTGCTTTCCCGGCACATGGGGAAGATGTGTGTGTGTGTGTGTGTGTGTGTGTGTGTGTGTGTGTGTGTGTGTGTGTGTGTGTGTGTGTGTGGTCAGCTGCATTCAACTCATTGAGACCTCACAGACTATAGCCCACCAGGCTCCTCTGTCCAGGGAATTTTCCATAAAAGAATACTGGAGTGGGTTGCAATTTCCTCCTCCAGGGGATCTTCCCAACCCAGGGATCGAACCCACCATCTCCTACATCTCCTGCATTGGCAGGCAGAGTCTTTACCACTGAGCCACCCAGGGAATCCCATGCAGACAAACAATGCTTGCCCCCATAATGAATGAATAAATGTATGATGGACGTGAAAGCACCTTATCAACTATAAAGTGCTATCAGATGGAAATTATTAGTATTACTACATTTAATAAAAATCTTTCTGTTGCTGAGAGGAACAATCTTGACTTTTAATGGAACACAATCTCTTCAGGAGGCCTGGAGACATAATAAAGGGGAGGGATTTGTAGAGGAAAAAGGTAGAAAATGTTATCTCAGTGTGTTCAACTAAGACATACCAGGTACTTTTGGGGTGAGAGTGAATAAAACCTGGTCAATAGGAGGTTAATAGGGAGGCAGATATATACAAGAGTAACTGTAGGTAAGATATTAAGCAAGTGCTGTAAACCAATTGCTATGAAAGCATAGAATAGGAGGAGATTCATTTTAACCAGGAGGTGATTAAGTATGGAGTCAGGAAGGCCTGGGAGGAGATATTCAAGCTGAGGTTAATGACTGACCTTAACAGGCGATGGCACCCCACTCCAGCACTCTTGCCTGGAAAATCCCATGGACGGAGGAGCCTGGTAGGCTGCAGTCCATGGGGTCACGAAGAGTCGGACACAACTGAGCGACTTCGTTTTCACTTTTCGCTTTCATACATTGGAGAAGGAAATGGCAACCCACTCCAGTGTTCTTGCCTGGAGAATCCCAGGGACGGGGGAGCCTGGTGGGCTGCCTGTCTATGGGGTCACACAAAGTCTGACATGACTGAAGTGGCTTAGCAGCAGCAGCAGCAAGCACCTTAACAGGTATTAGTTGTTACTAAGAATAATATTATTTAATATCATGTTGGGCTGTGATGTGCTTAGTCACTCAGTTGTGTCTGACTCTTTGAGACCCCATGGACTGTAGCCTGCCAGGCTCCTCTGTCTATGGGGATTCTCCAGGCATGAATACTGGAGTGGGTTGCCATGCCCTTTTTTAGGGGATCTTCCCAACCCAGGGATCAAACCCAGGTCTCCTGCACTGCAGGCAGAATCTTTACTGTCTGAGCCACTAGAGAAGCCCTAGTTTCATGTTATTATACTAGAAAATGAATGTATGCAATTCAGGTAATGCATCCAGCAACACTGCATGGTAGGTATTATTTTCATTGCTTTTTTAGATGAAGAAAATGATATGGTTGAGAACATTCAAAAAGGAAGGACATTTAACAGGAAGGACGTCATCAAAGGTATGCAGGCCAGAAAAGTGATTCATATAGGGCCTGCAATATATTAACCACCCACTTTATGTCACTGTTTTGGGGTCCAAGGAGTTCAGTGTGGGTATTGGGAAGGGTCAGGGAGATAGTATTGGCAAGAATTTATTTTTTATAATTAAAAGAAATTAATTTATTTATTTTAATTTGGGGCCAATTACTTTACAATATTGTGGTGATTTTTGCCATACATCAACATGAATCAGCCATGGGTGTACCTGTGTCCCATCATCCTGAACCACCCTCCCCCCTCCCTCCCCACCCCCTCCCTCTGGGTTGTCCAGGAGCACCAGCTCTGGGTACCCTGCTTCATGCACTGGTCATCTATTTTACATATGGTAATATACGTGTTTCAAGGCTATTCTCTCATATTGTCCCACACCCGCCTTCTGCCACATAGTCCAAAAGTCTGTTCTTTACATACGTGTCTCTTTTGTTGTCTTGTATGTGGGATTCTCATCACCATCTTTCTAAATATCATATATGTGTGTTAAAATACTGAATTGGTGTTTCTCTTTCTGGCTTACTTCACTCTGTATAATCGGCTCCAGTTTCATCCACCTCATTAGAACTGACTCAAATGCATTCTTTTTTATGGCTGAGTAATATTCCGTTGTGTATACGTACCACAACTTCTTCATCCATTCATCTGCCGATGGACATCTAGGTTGCTTCCATGTCCTGGCTATTGCAAACAGTGCTGCAATGAACACTGGAGTACACGTGTCTCTCTCAATTCTGGTTTCCTCGGTGTGTATGCCCAGCAGTGGGATTGCTGAGTTGTATGGCAGTTCTATTTCCAGTTTTTTAAGCAATCTCTACACTGTTTTCCACAGTGGCTGTACTAGTTTGCATCCCCACCAACAGTGTAAGAGGGTTCCCTTTTCTCCATTCCCTCATCAGCATTTATTGTTTGTAGACTTTTTGATAGCAGCCATTTTGACCAGTGTGAGTTGGTACCTCATTGTGGTTCTGGTTTGCATTTTTCTGATAATGAGTGATGTTGAGCATCTTTTCGTGTGTTTGTTAGCCATCTATGTGTCTTCTTTGGAGAAATGTCTGTTTAGTTCTTTGGCCCATTTTTTGACTGGGTTGTTTATTTTTCTTGTATGGAGCTGCAGGAGTTGCTTGCATATTTCGGAGATTAATTCTTTGTCAGTTGCTTCATTTGCTGCTATTTTCCCCCATTCTGAAGCCTGCCTTTTCACCTTGTTTTATAGTTTCCTTCATTGTGCAAAAGCTTTTAAGTTTAATTAGGTCCCATTTGTTTATTTATTTTTTTATTTCCATTACTCTGGGAGGTGGATCATAGAAGATCTTGCTGTGATTTATGTCAGAGAGTGTTCTGTCCATGTTTTCCTCTAAGGCTTTTATAGTTTCTGGTCTTACATTTAGATCTTTAATCTGTGTTGAATTTATTTTTGTGTATGGTGTTAGAAAGTGTTCTGGTTTCATTCTTTTATAGGTGGTTGATCAGTTTTCCCAGCACCACTTGTTAAAGAGATTGTCTTTTCTCTATTGTGTATGTTTGCCTCCTTTGTCAAAGATAAGGTATCCCTAGGTGTGTAGATTTATCTCTGGGCTTTCTATTTTATTTCACTGATCTATAGTTCTGCCTTTGTGCCAGTACCATACTGTCTTGATGACTCTAGCTTTGTAGTGTAGTCTGAAGTCAGGCAGGTTGGTTTCCTCCAGTTCCATTCTTCTTTCTCAAGATTGCTTTGGCTAGTTGAGGTTTTTTGTGTTTCCATATGAATGTGGGTGTTGGGAAGTGTCAGAGAGATAGTATTGGCAAGGCTTTATTTTTTATATATATTTAAAATTTTTCTTTATTTTTGGCTGTGCTGGTCTTCTTTGTTGCATACAGGTTTTCTCTAGTTACGGTGAGCAGGGGCTGCTCTTTATTGCGGTGTGCAGGCCTCCCTTGTTGCAGAGCACAGACTCTCGGTGCACGGGCTTCAGTAGTTATGGTGCATTGGCTTATGCACCTGCGACATGTGGAATCTTCCTGGACAAGGGATTGAACCCATGTCCCCTGAATTGGCAGGCAGATTCTTAACCACTAAAGCACCATGGAAGCCCTTGGCAGAATTTTAAAATCTGAGTCTTAAAATCAACCAGATATGGTATTGTCTTTGTTTTGGTTCTCTCAGAAGTAAACTCTGAGACAAAGTTTCAGATGCTAATACTCAAGTTGGGAAGTAATACAAGATGCACTAGTAGGAGAAAGGGAGTCTGAAACAGTGAAGGAAAAAAGCCAATAAAAGATGCTTTATCAAATACACTACTTTTCAGGGGAAATGGCACATAATACCACTGGGACATTCTAGGAGCCAGTGTTGAACATCCACCGCAAAGTTAATCCACCCAAGGTGCAAAGGAGCTAGGATATTTCTGCTTGTCCTGTGGTGGACAGAGAAGTTTTTGGTGGTCAAAGAAAGCATCAGGCAAAAATGCAGGCGCTGGCATTTGGACGATGGACTGATCTCAAAGGAAATGGTGAAGTTGAGGCAGTAAGGTTGGGATGACAATACTGTATGCTGTAGTCTACCTCTTGGGCTGCTCAAGTCTACTTATGCCCAAGTTTCCTGCAACTTGGCACTGATTCTGCAGGACTGTGACCTGCCATAACTCTTAAAGCAGACAAAGGAACAAACAAACGAAAGCTCAGCTCAATAACATATAGCTTCTGCCACTGCAGCTGTCATTAAGGCCATTTGATAACCATTCCCTCCTCTCTTTCTAAATTGAACTTACTCTTGGCTAGCACTTCCCTGAGCTTACGCTTCTTGGCCAGTGTGGGGTAACCCAGTTTCTTATGCATGAGGTGTCAGAACTGTTAGTTATCATGCTTTTCTCAGGCTGGCATTTCTGCAACTCCTATTCATTGTTGTTACTGGACATTGAAGAACTAAGAGATGTTCCTGTAAATCCTCTGAGCTCTAGATGTACTCCTCCACTCCCCTAATATGCAGCATGAAACTCTGTCTTGTTGTGATAACAATAGTCATTCACCTCTGGTACCATAGCAACTCCTTTTAAGAACTGGCTTCTCTACTGGCTTGAGAAGTTCAAAATATTGAGAGAGCAAGCATTTGCACAAGTTCCCTCAGGGTGTCACTGGGAGTGATTGGAACAAAGGCCATTTCTTCCCCACTTTTCTTCTTGGATCCATGTATTGTAACCTGTCAGGCATGGCCATCACCATAGAAGGATCATTGGTTCAAAATATAAACTGTATTTTCTAGCAAGATGGCACTCTATCACTGCAAGGTGTCATCCCAGAATGTGCTTTAGCTATGCTTTTAAGAGCCATTCAAACATTCTATCAAGCCAGCAGCTTTGAATGATGTGATATATGGCCGCATAAGTGGAGCTCTTGGTCATATGACATGACCGTTGTTTACAACTGCTGACATAAATTGGTTACCTGGTTCCAAGATTCTGTTATACAGGAGCCCATGAATCCCTTGGGTGGTGGTGGTAGTGGTGGTGGCTGGAAAGAAAGGCAAACTTATACCTGGAATATGTGTCTATCCCAATTAGAACACATCACTACCCCCTCCAGAATGGAAGAAAACTGATAATAATTAGCTTGCCACCAAGTAGCTGGTTAGTCTTCTCGAGAGATGGTGCCATAATCAAAGTTCAGATTTGGGCTCTGCTGTCTGTAGGCTAGACATTCAGCAGCCATGGCTCAGTGTGTCTTTGTGAGAGCAGCCAGTGCTGTGGGGCGTGGCTTCCACTCTTGACACACAGATACTTGGTTTTTGATTCCGTTGGGCAAGCAGTGTGGCGGCTGAGGACAGAAACTCGTTGCCTACCTGGAGTGAATTGTGATATCCAATTGGTTGTTTAGTGCATTCTCTATAGCAGATGATTTCTTGTGGAGCTTGGCATGAGACATCCACGCAGAGCTGTTGGACAGAGGCAATATAGTATCAGGCCACGCCAGTATATGAAGTGGACTTCTACTGAATAGTCCTGGACTTTTACCTACTCTGTGGATATTAAGGATTCCCCAGAAAAGTCAAAGGTGTGAACTGAGGAAGAAATGTAGGTATGAAAGAGGTAGGTGACATAATTACTACTAATAAATATGAAATTTCACCTTGGAAAAGATACATGAAGTTCGATTATGGATGTGGCCATTATAAAGTTGCAACTTGTGAATTATTGTGAAGTGGTAAATGGAGGATTATTTGAAATTGGACACAGTTTTATATCAGATATGGATGAGTGCGGCTCATCACAGATGCAGTGCAACGAGGTAGCTGGTGCATGTTTGGAGTGTGTATATGTGTTACAGTTGTTTGGTCTCTTATTTACGCCAGCCTCTTTTGTGACCCCACAGACTATAGCCCGCCAGGCTCCTCTGTCCATAGGATTTCCCAGGCAAGAGTACTGGAGTGGGTTGCCATTTCCTTCTCCAGGGGATCTTCCTGACTCAGGGATCAAACCGGTGTCTCTTGCATTGGCAGGCGGATTCTTTACCACTGAGCCACTTTGTTTATTCCTATGTGGCTTTATTCACCTGGGTGTTCTCATAGCTTTCTTAGTGTTTCTTGCAAGACAGAAACACTCACAAACAAAAGTGAAATTGTGGTTTTGCTCAAATTGTCCCTAAAATGTCAATCATTTTGGAACAAATTTATGTATTCAAAAGAAGTGCTATGAAAGAACTGACTGCATCTCTATGAACCTTGGTTACGTAGCAGGCCTAGAATCTTCTCAAGGTTTATTTCTCATCCTCTGTTGTGCATGTGTGAGAGGAGGGCATCCAGGTGACTTGTCATTTTCTGCCCTGGAATTCGGACTCACATGAGGCCGTCAATATAGTGGACCAGTATGACCTGCCGAGGAATGTGCAGATGATCAACTTACCCCTTTTTAACGGCATATCCAGTAGTAAAAGTTAATGGAAAACAACAGCAACCAGAGTAAGACAGGACAAATGATTCAAGCTCCTCAAGAATGAAGATTTAGATCACACTGTCAGGTAAAGAACCCAATCATTTGAGGTCCTGGCTGGGAGAACAAAGGAAACAAGGAATAATAAAGAAGTTATAAATACCAACTATGGCCTTTGATCCATGAAAGAAACAAGGATGGTAGCAGCTATTATTATCTTTTTTTTGTTTGTTATGAATACATACACATACATACACCCATGCAAATAAATATATGCACACTGTTTTCCTTTTTTCTTTCTCTCCTCCTTTCCCCTTATTATTCCACGTAAGGACTGATGTTGGTGATTAGTGTTACAATATGGTGTTTAATTGAGAGAATATTCAGGAGTAGCTCTGATTACATCTGAGAGATTCAAATATATAGAGAGCTGGGTGTGGGTACTGAGTAACCAAAGGGGTGGACTGTGCTGGTTATTAAGCTATGACTGTCTCTCAACTTCAAATCTACCATTTCTCACACTGTTTTGCAATGCTGGGCCTGGGACTATAAAAATGCATTTCTCTGGTGTTGGCTGGCTTCATGCTAGTTTCTGCAAGACTAGAAGCTGAAAGAGGGCCTTCTGGTCTCAGTTTCCTTCCTATTCCTGCTACTGTTAGCCCAGCACAGCTCCTTACTTGGAAGCAGTAGTTGGCTCAGTATCAGGTTGCTTCCATTTCTAACCTCTTGTCACACTCCCAGAACCAACCTCTTTACCTCTTCTCTGAGAGAGAAAGTCCAGAACAACTGTGTTCCTCTCCTTGGGGATTTGAATCTTGGTTCCAACATCACTGAGCTGTATAAAAGGGTGTATTTGGAGTTGGGAGGCAATGGTTTAATAACCTGTGCATGCTACTTATAAAAGCATAAAATATACAAACAATAAAAGCTGGAGAGGATGTGGAGAAAAAGGGAACTGTCTTGCACTGTTGGTGGGAACATGAATTGATACAACCACTATGGAGAATAGTATGGACATTCCTTTAAAATGCTAGGAATAAAACTACCATCAGTCAGTTCAGTCAGTCAGTCGTGTCTGACTCTTTGCAACCCTATGGACTTCAGCATGCCAGGCTACCCTGTCCATCACCAACTCCTGGAGTTTGCTCAAACTCATGTCCATCGAATTGGTGATGCCATCCAACCATCTCATCTGGAGAAGGGAGTGGCAAACCACTTTAGCATTCTTGCCTTGAGAATCCCATGAATAGTATGAAACTATCATATGATCCAGCAATCCTACTACTGGGCATATAGCCTGAGAAAATCAAAATTGAAAAAGACACATGTACCCCAATGTTCATAGTAACATTTTACAATGGCTAGGATATGGAAGCAACCTAAATGTCCATTGCCAGATGAATAGATAAAGAAGATGAGGTACATATATACAATGGAATATTACTCAGCCATAAAAAAGAATGAATTTGAGTCCATCTGAATTTGAACTGACTCAAAGTAGAGTCAGGTCAGCTCTAATTTGATGAACTTAGAGCCTGTTATACAGAGTGCAATAAGTCAGAAAGAGAAAAATAAATATCATCTATTTATGCATATATATAGGAAATCTGGAAAAATGATATTGATGGACCTATTTGCAGCGAAGGAATGGAGATGCAGATACAGGGAACAGACCTGTGGACACAGCAGAGGAAGGAGAGGGTGGGACATGGAGAAGGAAGCATTGACATGTATATACACCATGTGTAGAACAGATAGCTGGTGAGAAGTTACTACATAACACAGGGAGCCAAGCCAGCAGTTCTGTGATGACCTAGAGGAGGGGTGGGATGGGGAGGGCAGGGAGGTTCCAGAGGGAGGTGATGCAGGTATAATTATGGCTGATTTGCATTGTTGTATGGCAGGAACCATCACAACATTGTAAAGCAGTTATCCTGCAATTAAAAAATAAATGAAAAAAACATTCCCCAAGTGTTTGTCCTTCTGAAATAACCCCCTCTTGGATCAGAAAATGAGCCTGCTAACTCTAGAAAGAGAGTGAACTTCTGCCTCTGGGCATGGAGGTACCTACCTCTGCTCTTACTGGGGACAGAAAGTACTCTGTTTTTGTGGAAAGCCTCAGGGTCTCTCCAGGTCTGAAAGGGAAATAAGGACTACCCCTGAGGCTCTCTGATGCAGTAACAAAAGACAACAGGGCGGGAGAAGACTGGCTGCCACTACCCTCAACCCATAGCCTGAGACAAGGAGGTGAGGCAGGGCTTCGTGCAAGCCTTTGTTTTCAGCCGTCTGGCAAGCTGGAAAATGAAACTTTCCACAGTGTCCATCTTAATTATGCATGAACACAGTTGATTTGCATGTCCAAATATGCACCAACGTGGAGTGAATGGATAATTGCTGCCTGGTGGCTGGCTGCAGAAGAATGAAAAAAATGGGCAAGGCTTACAATGTCCCCTAACCTGTGTACTAGCCTGTCTGATCCATCCCCCCAGCTGAACTGTGAGGATTGCGGAACTGGCTAAATTCGAATGTCTGCTTTTTTCACCCTTACTCTCACTCATTACCAGGCCTCACCAGCAACTTCCTCGCAGCCTCATACTTCTTGATACCTTTAGATTTTCTTAGCCTTTCAGAGAATAATTTGATGGCTAAAATCTGCCACTAGGTCACAACGCATGTATGCATGCTCAGTCGCTTCCGTTGTGTCTGACTCTTTCCGAACCCATGGACTATAGCCCACTAGGCTCTCTGTCCATGAGATTTTCCTGGCAAGAATACTGGAGTGGGTTGCCATGACCCCTTCCAGGGATCTTCCTGACCCAGGAATCAAATACACATTTCCTATATTGCAAGTGGATTCTTTACTGTTGAGCCACCGGGGAAGTCCACTGGGTCATGATGAGCCCTGGGAAAATCTCTATATTTGCTTGGACCTTAATTTTCCCAGTTGCCAACAAGGAATTTGGACTAGATGATCTTTAAAGACATTCCAGGTCTACAAATCCTAAAGCTGTATGAAAGCGAAAGTTGCTCAGTCGTGTCCGACTCTTGGAGACCCCATGGAGAATTCAGTCCATGTACTTCTCCAGGCCAGAATACTGGAGTGGATAGGCTTTCCCTTCTCCAGAGGATCTTCCCAACCCAGGGATCAAATCCAGGTCTCCCACATTGCAGGTATATTCTTCACCAGCTGAGCCACCAGGGAAGTCCAAGAATACTGGAGTGGGTAGCCTATCCCTTCTCCAGCGGATTTTCCTGACCCAGGAATCAAACCAGGGTCTCCTGCACTGCAGGTGGATTCTTTACCAGCTGAGCTACCAGGGAAGCCCAAAGTTGTATATTATGGACTAAACTGTATCCTGTCAAAATTCATATGTTGAGGTCCTAACCTCCAATGTTATTTGGTATTTGGAAATGGAGGCTTTGGGAGGTAATTGCAGTTAGACGAGATCATGAAGGTGGAGCCCTAATACTATGGGATCTGTGCCTTTATAAGAAGAGATACCAGAGAGCTTTTCTCTTCTTTCTCTCTGTCTCTTTCCATGTGAGGACGCAGCAAGAAGGGAGCCATCTACAAGCCAGGCAGAGCCTGCACCTGAAACTGAACCCTGCTGGACCTTGATCTTGGACTTCCTGACTCCAGAGCTGTGAGAAAATACATTTCTGTTGTTCAAGCCACTCAGTCAATGGCTTTATGTTATGATAGCCTGAGCTAAGGCGCTGTGACTCTGCTTTTCTGATCTGGGCAAGTTCTGTCTCCTCCTTGCTCTGCAGTTTTCTCACTGGTAATTGAGGAGTTTAGGTTTGATTAAATTCTATTTAGGGACTTGTCCACATTTGAAGTTCTCTGATTCTTACTCTTCAGTGTCACTGCTCCTTCTGGAGAAACTTTCAAAGAATTGAGGTAATAGTCTTCTCTTCCCTTACTTTCCCTTCTCTCTCCCTTCCCTTCTTTTCCACTCTTCCTTACTTCCCTTCCCCTCCCCACTCCTCTCTCTCTCCCTTCCTTTCTCTTGGTTACAAGTGACACAAGCAAACTTCAATGTAACCATCGAGAGGAATTTTTTGTCTTTAGGAAACCAAAATCATGGAATAGTCTTTAACTACCACCATTCAGGAATAGCAGGCATGCAACTGGGCCTTGGGAGCTCTAGGATGTAGGTTTAGAAGGCTTCTGCTCTTTTCCATGTTGTACCTTCATTTGCTCTCACCATAGATCAGTATTTTCCCAGGGTGAGAGACATGGTAGGAAAAGTCTTTAGTCTTGAGTTTTACATCTGCCTCTAGGAGGGACCAACACTGGAGTTCTGGGTTTCTGTTTCAAAAATCCCAGAGAGGGGAGTTCTTAGCCAAGCTTGGTGCAGGTGCCATCTCTGGACCAATCAGCTGCAGCTCAGAGTCAGGGGAGTTTAAAAACCAAGTCTCACTTAGTGGAGCCTGGGGTAGGGCAGCTCCCAGTGGAAGGGAGCATGTATATGCTGATTCAGCATTCCAAGGACTATGATTATCATAATGGAATGGATTTTTCATGGTGGAATATTAGGCCACAGAGAAGGGGTCATGAGATTGGAGCTGTTGGCCTCAAAGGTTGAGAACAGCTGAGGGGCAGGTATGAACTATGACTATCTCAATTTTATTCATGATGCAACTAAAGCTTAGAGAGTTAGTTAAATGATAAGACAATGGTAGAGCTGAAACCCAGGGAGTCTGATTTTAAAGCTCATTTTCTTAACCTCTAGGTTATCATGCTGCAGAGCTAGAAATTTCCAGCACGCTTTTTTTAACAGACACTTACAAGGCACCATGGTAGGTGCTGAAATGAACAAAGACAAGATTCTCTGTCCTGAAAACCAGTCCAGTAAGGATACAAACAAGCACGTAGTCATTACACACAGAGGAATTTTGTACATACAATGAAAGCCTTTCCTTAGTGGTCTGATCTGCAAGAGAGCAGAAAGCACCTGATGAGGACGCCTCCAGACCTAGCTTGCTCAGGTGAGACATGGAGTTATTTCTATCTAGCCACATGCCAGCCTAAGAACTTCCTGGCACTGGGGAAGCAGGCAGGATGGCTGAGGCTGTGATCTGTAGAGGGGGCCATGCTGGTAGGTAGGTACATGGGCATTCATTATGTTTTCTGAATCTTTTTTTTAATATCTGCAATCTCTCAAAATAACAATAAATCATGTTGCAGAAGAATTTCATGACATGAGAAAATTTTCATAACATAACTTTAACTGGAATCAGTCTATTTACAAAGAAATTTATTTAGAATAATTCTAATTTGGGGGAAAAAAGTTAAAAAAGATCAAAGTTATTTACCTAAATGATGAGATTTTTAAATATTTTTTTGTATTTACAAATATTGTATGAGGAGTATGCGTTCCTGTATAATTAGGAAATAAGTTATTATAGTTCCTAATGTGATTGCTCCAAAGTCTGAAGCTCTTTTGTTTCGGTGTTTTACTTTCCACAAACAAACACACGTGATTGCTCCTGATGGTGACTTGACAGCCCGCCATCTTACAATGTGTCTCTGGATGATTCCTCTGCATCTTTTCACAAAATCTTGTGTTCTCTCTCTCCCTTGCTTCAGGGAGTCCAGCTCCATGGCTGTGAAAGGGGGGCCATGTTTCCTGTAGAAACTGGAGCAGAAAACAGGGTCAAGGCAGATATAAAGATGGAAAGGCTGCAAGAAGAGAGAGAGCCTCAGGGATTCAGACTGATCATGGATCCATATATACAAAACGTGCCCCTAAGTGTGCAGAGATGGTGCTTGATGGAGTCTGGAAGGCCTTCACATCCACAGACGTGTCTCATGTTCACAACAGAAACTTGCTATTCCCACAACAAGCAGCTATTTCAAGTTCCTCTGCCTTTGCCTTCACTCTTCTCTCTCCACCTGTGAAAAATATAAAGGGTTCATTTGAAGTACCTCCTCCCTGAAGCCCTTCCTTGACTCCAGGCAGAATTTGCCACACCTCCCTCTGTGCTCCCAGAGTGCATCGTATATACCCGATATTTTCATAGGTACTGACACTAGGTATTGGAATTAACCTATATTCTGCCTCCACACCCCCGCCTGAACATGGCCTCCCCAAGGGCAGAAGTGGAGTCTTATTCATTTATGTATCCTCAGCGTTTAGCACCTTGCCTGGCACAGAGTAGGTGGTCAACTTGGTAGACATGATGTAAAGGCAAGCAAGGAAGTTAATGTCACCTCCGTTCAAGAAAGGAGTGAACTGATGCTCAAGGATGGATGCCTAAAATCCCTCAGCTAGTAAGGGATGAAGCTGGAATTTGAATCTAGGTTAGTTTGACTGCCAAACATGTGTGCTTTCAGTTCTGCGATTGATAGTCATCTCCGTCACCATCACCATCACCATCACCATCACCATCATCGTCTTCCCACTGATAGCACTGGGCTGGGAACATAATGAATTCTAGTTGAATGAAGAAATGCACTACTGCCATCAGTATGATTATCACTTCCCCTTCTTGCTACCTAATAAAGCTTCTTCCTCGCACTCTTGCCATAAGCATTGTATTGAGTGTTGAAGCATCTAGAACATCTTAACTTCTTCTGCATCTCCTGTGCTGCTAGCTAGCACAGTTTTGACCTGTCAGCACCTAACGATAGACTCATTGACTTGACTTGTTGACCTTCACATTCCTAGAATGAGGAAATGCGCTCCAGCTGAGAAGTCAGCACACTTCCTGGAAGAGGGCACACAGCTTGAGCCTGAGGACAAAGCTGTCACTCTTCACATCTCCAACCAAAAGTTTAAAGTTAGTCTGGTAGAGTGGAAACAACCCTGAACTTGAGAGCCAAAGCTCTTGGTTTATGTCCTTTTGCATTGATTTGCAAAGTAATTTTGGACAAATCCCATTATATCTCTTAGTCTGTTTCTTCATGTGTGAAAACAAGAGAGGTAATATTTTTTACTTTCTTCACAGATTGGTATGAAGGCTTATATAGGATCATGTGTGTGAAATTGCTTTCACTCTGGGAAGTCTTCCACATGGGCAAGGCATTCATGTTATTAAAAATGGAAGGAATAGAGCCATGAATTAATGAAACAACCTATCCTCTTCCTGCTGCCACTGCTGCTAAGTCTCTTCAGTCGTGTCCGACTCTGTGCGACCCCATAGACGGCAGCCCCCGCCAGGCTCCCCCATCCCTGGGATTCTCCAGGCAAGAACACTGGAGTGGGTTGCCATTGCCTTCTCCCTACTCCTTCTCATATTTTGCTAAATCATAGATCTCAAGTTCACTCTCCTCTCTTTAGAGCCATCTTGGATTCTAACATCCTTTGATTGTGTGTGTGTACACAGTGTGTGTGTGTGTGTGTGTGTGTGTGTGTGTGTGTGTAAGAGAGAGAGAAGAAAAGAAAAAAGACAAGGAGACTTGCCATATTATTCTGGAATTCTGGAAAGCATGTCCGAAAGGGATCTCAGGATTTGACTGGTACACATGCAGCTTTTATTTGATGGTGTGCTATTTTAAACAGTTCTCAGTTGGGAGGCTGGTAGCTCTGATTGCTTTTCAAAGGCCTGTCTTTTATCACCATCGTTTTCTTCATGCATAAATCCAGTCTGCACCCCCACCTTCTGTTTCCTTTCTGTCTTTGAGCCGAGAAGTAAGCAAGAAGCAACTTAGTAGCTGGACTTGATGGGGACTGGGTTGCTTTAGAGAGATCCTTGGTTAATTGACTTGTTTGTTTTCAGATGAGTCATGTTCAGTCTGAGTTTTCCCTTAACTAGATGTTGGTGGTAGGTTTCTTCCTTGTTATGCTTCTTTCTTTTCTTGTTTCTTTGTCAGGCATAATCAGTATTGGTTTTGATGGAGCACCAGCCTGACTTTGTAGGGAACTGTCTTTATCTTCTTTCCTGAAATTAGAAGGAGAAATGCCACACTTGGCTGCATTTGGATGAGGGCTGAAATTCTAAATCCCCAGCTGTTCTCTTCCCCAAGGTCAAGCTTAGCCAAATCTTTCTAACCCCGACAATTTTCCTGTTCCCCTGCCTCATCTGCCCAGAGATAGTTAAGGCTCCTGAGGCGATCCTTTCAAACAGGTGTTTACATTCTTAAATTTCTAATCTGGATATTTCTGGAAACAGGTAAACAGAGCCTCTGAGTTCAGGAGAAAGGTTTGAGCAGCAGGGGATGGGAAATTTACCTGCAGAGCAAAAGACTGAATTAAGGTTTGGCAGCCTTCAGTTGATAGAGGAACATAAACTGTTGAACACAGCTCCTGACATCGAACTGGCCTCATAAATGTTTATGGGTGAAGGGAGGGAGGGAGGCTGGAAAGAACTGAGGGGAGGGGAAGAGGGACACCTCTCTTACTGACTGCTGTTCACCGGATGTAGATGCTGGATTTCAGGGGCCTCTGTCTGCCTCTCCCTCTGCTCATCCTCTCTAGACTCAGGCTGCTCAAAGCGAGCTCTGCACCTGTATTGCCTGGGAGCTTCACAGATGCCTACATTATCAGGCCCTACCCCAGACCCACTAAATCAGAATCTGCATTTTAACAAGATTCGAATGCCCCTGAACACATCTACTCTTACAGCTTCCAGCATGTGTTTGCTGCTGACTTCTAAACATGCTTATGCAACCCTGCTGCCCTCAGGAACGTCAGATTCACACCTCTAAATGCCTACTGCCTGCTGGACCCTCTTCCTTGAAAGCTGACATGGAGTCATGTCAAACTTTGTAGGACTAAAAGACAGCTCTTGAACCTCAGAACTACTTCTCTATTTTCCCTCTTCTTCAGAAATGTCACTGCTCCTCACAAAGATCCTCAAGCCCCAAATGTGCGCATTACTTTTCATTTCTCTCCTTTCCTTACCTCCACATCCAATTTACCAGCTAGTCTGATGCTTTATTCTTCTAAGTGTCTGTTCAACCCTCTCATTTTTCTGTTCTCACTGCTGTAGACCTAGGCCAAACACCCGTTTTTGATTTGAATTACTATTCCCTTCCATTTTATCCCCATTGGCCAAAAGAAATTTGCCACTAAAGAAATCCAACCTTTATCTCATCACTTCACTGCTTAAAATCTTCCAGTGGGTTCCTATTTCATCTAGAATATAATAAAAAGAAATCATTACTTCAGTGAAAAATTCCCAGGAGATCTGTGGCCTAGCTACATCTCTGACCCAAACTTCTATATTTGCCCACTCTCCTACTGGGCTCCACCCACAGAGCTTCATCTCAGGGCTTCTGTATGAGCTATTCTCACTATCTTGCATGTTCTTTTTGATCTTACCATACTAGTTCTGTTAACTCAAATCACAGCCCAAATGTCGTCTCTTTAGAACAACCTTTCTTGATCATGTAATGTAAATTTCCTTCAGTCACTTCCCATGAGAATCACCGGCCTAGTACTCATCACTGATTTGGTAGTGTTTGTTGTTGCATGCACATAAGTATATTTTTATATTTCTCCCTTTGAATGTAAGCTGCTTTTAAAAAGATCTTGAGTGTCCTATACCAGCTGTGGTGTTATGACACACAAACAAGCAAGGCTCCTGCAGATTTTAGACAACATATAGATGAGTACTATCATTATACTTGTAGACTATTGAATAGGAAATTTGCTGGTTGCCCAGGATTGGCAATGAGAACCCAAAGTTCATGTCAAAGGGAATCAAGTGCCAAGTGAATGAGGGCAGACACTACTTTGAGGACCTTGGAAACCTCAGTGTTTATCCCAGTTTTCATTTCCATCTATTTCTACAAACCTTGCACTAATAAAAGACTGAAGAGGAGGGAAGTTGCTGGCTAGGGAGCAATACTATGGTCTTTTCTTTGCCTCTCTCGAGGCTATTCCCTCCGGCTAAGTGAGGAAATTTCCAAGAGAAGTATTACAGAGATTGGGGTGCTTTCAAGAGGGGAAACTGGGATCTCATTTCTGGTTATGAGTTTATCACTACAGCGGACTGGCTTTCTAAGCAGGGTGCTCTTAAGACTCTGCATTTGCCTAAGATAGACTGGGGCTTCCCTGGTGGCTCAGTGGTAAAAGAATCCACCCACCAAAATGAGAGACATGGCTTCGATCCCTAGGTTGGAAAGATCCTTTGGAGAAGGAAATGACAACCCACTCCAGTATTCTTGCCTGGGAAATTCCATGGATAGTGGAGCCTGGCAGGCTACAGTTCATGGTGTTGCAAAAGAATTGGACACAACTTAGCAACTAATGATGCTAAAGCTGAAACTCCAGTACTTTGGCCACCTCATGCGAAGAGTTGACTCATTGGAAAAGACTCTGATGCTGGGAGGGATTGGGGGCAGGAGGAGAAGGGGACGACAGAGGATGAGGTGGCTGGATGGCATCACTGACTCGATGGACTTGAGTCTGAGTGAACTCCAGGAGCTGGTGATGGACAGGGAGGCCTGGCGTGCTGCGGTTCATGGGGTCGCAGAGTCGGACACGACTGAGCAACCGAACTGAACTAGCAACTAAACAACAACAACGATGGAAGCATCTCTTGGTTTTATACAACACGGAGGAAATGAATGGCCACCTAGAGTTAGTCAAGAAGAAAAGAGGGAAATAGCCCTAGGTAAGACATTCTTATACTATACTGTACCCACCATCGCAGAGGAGGAATGGGGGAAGTGAAGGTGTCTAGAGACCATACAAGCCTTCTCTTCACCCACAAGTTCCTCATACCCAGGCCTGCTAGGTCAGGAGTGAGAGGAAGAAGTGAGCATCAAGTTGGGGTGAGAAAATTGATCCAAACCTGGCTGGACATTTCAATTCGTGAAAGTCACCAGGAAAATCAGAGGTCTGTAGGACAGTTATTGAGGGGTAGATTCATCTGAGCTTGAGGGTAAAGAGTGATGGGAGAAAAATAAAACTCTTCCTTGGTTGCATTCCATCAAGTTCAATCTGGTCAATAAACTAGCTGCAAATTTCCACTGATAGCCTACAAAGTATCCAATCCACCTAGAGATAATTAAGGATTGAACTATATAAACTTCTCATTCATATTTACCACCGTATAGTAAATCTGAAATTGAACTGTTCCTCTTTTCAGGTGGAGACTGGCTGGTGAGTTTGTCTAAAGGCTCTTAAAGGGATTGTAGTAAGGAAAACTGAGTTGTCCATTTGCTTCTGTATTTCCTTTTAAAATTTGTTTGAAGTCTGTATGAAATCTCCTGACAACCTGGGAACATTTTAGATCAGAAACCACTTCTTATTTATTATTAAACATTTAGTTTCTCAAATAAACCACTTAAAAATATTTATTTTTATTTTTGGCTGTGCTAGGTCTTCATGCTGTACCCAGACTTTCTCGGTGAGCAGGGGCTACTCTCTAGCTGCAATGTGCAGACTTCTTATTGCGGTGGCTTCTCTTGTCCTGGAACACGCACTTGAGGGATTGCAGGCTTCAGCAGTTGCAGCTCTCAGGCTCTCGAGCACAGTCTCAGTAGTTGTGATGCATGGGCTTAGCTGCCCTGTGGCATGTGGGATCTTCCAAAACCAGGGATCAAACCCGTGTCCCCTGCATTGGCAGGCAGATTCTTAACCACTGGACCACTGGGGAAGCCCCATAAACCAATTTTTATTTCATAATTTCTTATCACACCTAGGAAAAGACCTGGCATATAGGAGACATTCAGTAACTATCCATGCAGTTAATGAGGAAATGAATGTATTGATTCAGTTTGATTATTATAGCCAGGCTTTACCCAGGTGAGTTTGTAGATGAAAAATCAACTAATTGAGGGTAGGGAGGTTAGGATGCACATTGCAATGATGCTATTCCCCGGTTGTATGAATTTGGGCAAATAACACATTTTTCTGAGATTTGGTCTTCTCACCCATAAAATAGCAACATCTATTCCTATGTCACAGGTTGCCTTGTGGGTCAAATGAGGTGGCACATATGAGAGCAGTTATCCTAACATCTATTTCTTTAAAAAATTTTTTTAAAGTTGATTTGTCGTATTTCCACTTTCACTCAGTTCAAGAAATTTCCTTTTATTCATTTATTTTTTTATTTTTGGCTGCAGAGCATGTGAGATCTTAGTTCTCTGTCCAGGGATCGAACCCCCACCCCTCCTGCAGTGGAATCCAGAGTCTTAACCTGTGTACCTCCAGGGAAGTCCCCAAAACATGAAGCTGTGGAATAGAGCACAATCTTCCTGGACTCTACTATCCATGATGATCTGACAAGCATCCCCTCCTCTCTCTTTCTCCCTCCTCCTCTGTGCCCTCCTAGATTATAAAGGCAGGCTGAATCTGCCCTCTCAGACACAGGAGAGACACGTGTGAGTAGGCCGAAAGACCTTTAAGAAAAGACCAATATTTGCATATCTATTATAACTACTCACTGTTCGACTTGTTTCATTACAATTTCTATTTGGATAATATGTAAGGTCAATACTGTCACTGTTCTGGAAAATTCATTTTTTATTAAAGCAAAATGCACTGTATTTATAGAGATAACACCTTAAATGCTACAAGAGAAGGTGCACCAATTACACTGGCTCCCTTGATGGGGCAGGTTTACGGGCTCCATGTTTTATAATATGTTACAAGAAGAGGGATCTTCGCTTCTATCAGTCTCAAGTGTTATCCTTTGGCTGTATGCAAAATAGGACTGATGCCTTGACCATTTTTTTAAACCTGGGAGCACTGACATAACCACATAGAGAAAAGGAAAGGGAGAAACAGAAATAAGAAAAGTCCCTGTCTGCACTCTGACACCCGTTTATTCCCACTGAATTTCTATCAGTTTCCTCATGAGCTGCTTGCTTGTCTCTCCCATTAGACCATGAGCCACCAGATAACAGGTACAGTGTCTGGCACCTACTAGAGGCTCAATAAGTGTTTGTTGAAATGAGTGGAAATGAATGCCTGACACAAAGCAAGAGCTTGATAATAGTCTGCTGACTTGTTTTTCTCTTCAGGAGATAAAATTGCATAAAGAAGGAAAAATACCTAGACTTCAAGCCAGCAAATCTTGAATTCAAATCCTGGTTTTTATTGCTTACTATATATGTGGCAGTTTATTTAGCTCAGAAGAATTCAGTTTCCTTTTTTCATTAAACACAGGGAACACTTGTAATGATTATAGTTCCTGGCACACAGTAGATAAAAAATGCATTATAATTCCCATTCCCATCCCTTCTTTCTTTTTGACTAACAAAGAATAAAGTAGAATTGTTGGTATTTTCTTACTTGTCATTCTATTCTACCTACGTTAACAAACGTAATTGAAATAGGAGAAATCTTTATGTGTGTGTGTGTTGTGGTATATTCTACAAAGGCTTTAAGTTTGTTTTGTTTTGTTTTCCCCATCTACTAATTTCCAACTCAATGAACAATTAACCAGGCTTGTTATTTTGGTATAGTGAAGTCTAGGGTTCCTAAAGCAGGATTTTACAGATAACTAGAGTCTGTGGCAGAACTAGTGTGAATGTAGCAGTTCAGTTCAGTCACTCAGTCATGTCTGACTCTGCGACCCTATGAATCGCAGCATGCCAGACCTCCCTGTCCATCACCAACTCCCGGAGTTCACTCAGACTCACTTCCATCGAGTCAGTGATGCCATCCAGCCATCTCATCCTCTGTCGTCCCCTTCTCCTCCTGCCCCCAATCCCTCCCAGCATCAGGGTCTTTTCCAATGAGTCAACTCTTCACATGAGGTGGCCAAAGTACTGGAGTTTCAGCTTCAGCATCATTCCTTCCAAAGAAATCCCAGGGCTGATCTCCTTCAGAATGGACTGGTTGGATCTCCTTGCAGCCCAAGGGACTCTCAAGAGTCTCCTCCAACACCACAGTTCAAAAGCATCAGTTCTCAGTCTCCATCATACTCATTTTTTTTTTCTGGTAGTCTCTTATTACTATGCTAGAATGAGGTAGAAAGAGCAGAATTTGGAGAGCTAGAACTGGCATGCATTAGCTGCTGCCCTTGATCAAATCTCTACACTCTGACTCTACTTGTTCATCCCTAAGTGGCAGTTCCTTTGTCTACAAATGTTAGATACACACCTGATTCTCTCTACTCAGAGTCTGAGCACATGGATGGGTAACTAATTCTATTTCTTCATCAGCATTTTTCAGTCTTCAATAACCATTTCTTACTATTGCTAATAGGAAGGGGATTACAGGCTTAATTGCAAGTATGGCACTTGGATGAAGATATCAGCATGTACACATGGATCACCTTTTTCCAGCACAAATGAATTCGGAGGAGACAGGGGAGGTTTCTGGGCACAAAAGGGAAAATGAAAGTTTGCGGAGAGGAAAGCAATGCTTCTCGCATGTGTCCACTGGAGGACATGCCTTCCCTATGCTATCACAGTAATCCTGTGCATAAGGACAAACCGAGACATGTCTGAGATCAGCGGGTGCCCTGGACAGGCCAGCAGTAAGGCATCCCTTCACATCGATGGATTTAAAGGAGAGGCTGGTGCTACAAGGTGGAGGAACAAAGAAGGAGAACCAGTGATGGGTGTGGCCAGTTGCTCCTCATTTTTCTGAACAAGTTAATAGTTTCCCTCTGGCCCTGAACTTGCAAACCCTCCCTACTGGCTTCCTCACTCATGTGCCCACATCCAGGAACAGCCCTGAAGTTACCTAGATTCACCCTCTTTAGAAGTGTTCATCCAGAAAGACTCTAGTGGTCCCTTTATGGATCTTTGCAGCCCCATTCCTTCCCAAGAAGATCCCAATCGACCTTCCTGCCTTGTACTGTGTTCCACATTATAAGCATTCTTGTTAAAGTTCTCTTGCTTTTTACTGTGATCCCTCTTTCTAGTGTGGCCCCTGCTTTCAGAGTTGTTACTGATGAATGAGAAGGCCAAGAGCTATTTTATTCTATGACCTACCTTTGAACTTTCTCAGTTGTTTCTTACATTTGACTCTTTGAAGGTTGGGGCCATGATTATATCTAGGCTTGTGCAAGAACCCTGCTTAAGTTTAAGGTGTGAGCACCTTTTTCAAAAAGTATACCTGTTCCCTTGAAGTAGTCAGGTCCAGATTTTGAGCTAGAGAACTTCACTTTGGACTGGTCTTGGATAGTTACTGCTGACAATTGATATTGACAACACTTTTCCCAAAGGCACTTCCTCAGTCCCCTTGGCTTGCATCCTGGGATATGGGAATATGATTCTAAGGCACTAGGTACCACTTCATGGAACTAACAGAAAGGCAGGGATTCAGGCTAAGGAGCTCAGATACTCAAACCAAGACCAAGGTTCTAGCATAGTCAGCATCCTCACGTTATGTGCCACTAAGATCCTGGACTCACAAATTTCCACTGAGTAGGAACAGTTTAAGTTTCTCAAGACTTGAGTGGGCTTGTACTGCAGGTGGGGTACAAGGCGCCCCCTTGGAAGTGAAGATGCCTGTGGAGTGTGAACCAGATTCTCTTCTCACTCAGAACCCTGTTCTGAACTCACTTTTCCATAAAACTTCCCCAGATGAGCTGCAGCCAGCCAAGCAGTCCAATCTCCCTAACAACATCTTGATGATATAAATCAAGGTTAGCCACCTTTCTGAAGTTTCCTGCTAAGTCTTCCTTTGTTCATTCTAATTCAGGGTCTGAAAACCTTTTAAGAGTGGCATGCTAAAGACTTCACTTATTCACTTTAATTGAGGGTTTCATGTGCCAAAAAATGTTCCAACATGTGTAAAGTTTCATTGTAGTGTGAAACAAAAATCACTATATAACCACACCATTAGAATCACAGAATCAAAATGCTGGATAGTTGAGTCCAAAGACCTCAATTTAAAGATAGGGAAACTGAGGCCTCAATAGGATAAGGGTTTTACCTGAGGTCTCATAGGCAAGTTAGGGGTAGACTCAAGATCTTCAATTTGAAGCCCACTTAATCTTCCATTTTCTTTTAATTATATCACTGTTTTTTTCTCAAACAATAGAACATCTGCTGTCAATATGAAATAAATTAAAACCTGAAACAAATTGAGGAGGACTTTTTTTTTTTGGTAATTCTTAACAAGGATTTCTCCACTACTGAGAGACTTCTAGCCTCATGTGATTTAACTAATCTCAGGAGAAGGCTTTGATTTGGTGGAAAGAACATAGATTTCCTTGGAAGTCTGATAGACTGAATTTGAGATGGGAAAGCATCTGCCTACAATGCGGGAGACCTGGGTTCAATCCTTGGGTTGGGAAGATCTCCTGGAGAAGGAAGTGGCAACCCACTCCAGTACTCTTGCCTGGAAAATCCCATGGACAAAGGAGCATGGTAGACTACAGTCCACGGGGTCGCAAAGAGCTGGACGCAACTGAGTGACTTCACTTTCACTTTATTCACTTTCAACCACTCTGTTTTGTAATCTTCAGTATATTACTTCTTTGAGACTCAGTTCATTCAAAGGTAAACAGGGAAAAATAATAACCTTGTAGAGCTGTTAGAGGGTGTGCGTGTCAGGGTTTTGTAGGAAACAGAACTCACAATTGGGTAGTTCCATAGATGGAATTTAATATAAGTTGGTCATGGGTTGGTAGAAGGAGCAACATAGCAACCTGGGGAAGGTCAGGTAATTCCAGGATTTGGAAGGGTAGGAAGCCACTGGACTAAAGGCAGTGTGTAGAGCCCTGGTTTCAGAGCCCAGTGCTAGCCAGGACCTGGCAGGCTGCCATTCCTGGGCAGGCAGTCAGGAGCAGGAGGTACTGAGGAGGCTGCCTGGCGGGAACTCAGATCATGGTTTAAAAGGCTTACCTGGGGGCTACAGCCAAGCCTCTGCCTAAAGCAAAGAGGGTCAGGTGAGACATGCTCTAGGCTTCTCTTTTCCTCCCTTCCTCCTGTCTCCCCCCATTGCCTCCAACTAGCTAAACCTTACCTTTTGGCAATGAGCCTTGGACTTGCAGTTGGTGGGGGTTAGCCTCCCTGTGGCAGAGAGTGGATTGGAGAAGGGTGAGAACTGTTGCTGAGAGCAAACAGGAGTTAAATGATTTCCTTCATATTAAGCATCTAGCATTGTACACAAAGGGTTTTTTGCAAATAACATCTTATATAGTATCTCAGTACAGGAAATAGATACAAATGGAGCTTCTCTGAATATATAACAACTTCTCCAGAAGGTTATGGGTGGCATGGGGTGGTAGAAAAGCAGAGACAGCCCTTTGAAATACAGTGATTCTTTCCAGTCATCAAGCATATGTGGACATCCTGTCTACCATATCCTGTCAAGCAACCACCAGTTTGATGAGCTCTAATGATAAGAAGCTCATTGGATTGGCTTACAAATAACATTCCTATCCTAGAACCTCTTACTAATGAGCTATGTGACAATGGGCAAGTCACTTAACCTCACAAGACCTCAGTAGTCTGGTGTAAAAATAGTTAGCCTCATCCCCCTTGTGACACAATTACTGTACTCCAGGACACTGGGTTGAACCTCAGAGGACTGTCCTTACCAGCTGGTTCAGAATTTTTTTGGTCTGAGTGTGGTAACTGTCAACTGCCCACCAAGGTCAAGATGGCTGAGACTAGCTTCCTATGTGCACCCTATTCATAGCAATCATCCCCATCCCCTGTGTTTTAGAAAATGCATCTCTCTTACATATTTGGGCTTCCCTGATAGCTCACTTGGTAAAGAATCCACCTGCAATGCAGGAGACCTCGGTTCAATTCCTGGATCAGGAAGATCTGCTGAAGAAGAGATAGGCTACCCATTTCAGTATTTTTGGGCTTCCCTTGTGGCTCAGCTGGCAAAGAATCCACCTGCAATGCAGGAGACTTGGGTTCGATCCCTGGGTTTGGAAGATCCCCTGGAGAAAGGAAAGGCTACCCACTCCAGCATTCTGGCCTGGAGAATTCCATGGACTGTCCATGGGGTCGCAAAAAAACAGACACGACTGAGTGAATTTCACTTTCACATTTGTCACATATTTAATCTTCAGACAATTCCACGAATCATTTGTTGAAATAGATGATTTTGAAGCACAGAGAGGTTAGGTAAGTTGCCCAAAGTCAAACAGTTAATAGGCGGCAGACTCAGGTGTGAATTGAAGTCCAGCTCCAAGTTTAGTCCTTTTACTTATGGATGGCTCTCTGCTCCGCCAGTGTGCCTGCTGAACTGTTGAATTTCAAATGTTTCCACACATGATATTCATTGTTTCCTTTTAACAGGCAGTTGTTCTTGTTTTCCCTTATGTTTACGTGAGGGTGCTTGAGGGCTAGTGAGGTTAAATGGCATGTCCACAGTCGGGATTCCCTGGTGCCTCAGAGGGTAAAGAGTCTGCCTGCAATGCAGGAGACCTGAGTTCCATCCCTGGGTCAGGAAGATTCCCTGGAGAAGAAAATGGCACCCTACTCCAGTATTCTTACCTGGGAAATCCCACGGATGGAGGAGCCTGGCAGGCTACAGTCCCATAGGGTCACAAAGAGCCGGACACGACTGAGCAACTTCACCTTCACTGTCACACAATTCATTAGTAAGAGATTCTAGGACAGGAATGTTATTATTTTTAACCCAATAAGCTTCTCATCACTAGGGATAATCAAGCTAGTGGTTGCATGCCAGGATATGGTAGAACAGGTGCCTACCTATGCTTGATGATTGGAAGAATCACTGTATTTCAAAAGGCTGTCTCTGGAACCCAAGTTTTTTTCTTTCTTTCTTTTTTTCACAATTTTACATTTCATACGCTATAATTGTTATGTATATATGTATGTATTTGGCTGTACTGGGTTTCAGTTGCAGCATGCCGGATCTTCCATCTTTGTTGTGGCATATAGGACCTTCAGTTGCATCATGTGAATTCTTAGTTGGGCGTATGGGGTCTAGTTTCCTGACCAGGGATCGAACCTGTGAATCCTGCCTTGGGAACACAGCGTCAGCCACTGGACCACCAGAGAAGTCCCCGGAACCCCAAGTTTCTGAAGAACATCATTCAGAGAAGCTTCATTTTTGTCTATTTCCTGTATGGAGATACTATGTAAGAAGTTATTTGCAAAAATGGTTTCAGGGCTTTAAAACAAGAGCAAATTGACTGAATGGCCTTAAAAATCTTTTTTTTTTTTAAAGCTCTGATTACACAATACCATGAAATAACAAGCACCAGCATACATTGTTATTAAAACTGCCATATGGGGGTCCTGTGTGGAGGATAGGATCCTCTCATAAAAGCTGAATAAACAGCTATTTTGAGTTCAATGGGTGATGGCACAGGGGCCTTCATTTCCGCTCTGGCCAAGGAAAATTGTGATCAGGTTGCAGGCTGCCTGCCCATTCATCTGCAGCAGGAAATGGATTTAGCGTCTGCATGGGCCGGACTCCTGTATTTATCATCGAGTTAGGCCTAATCAAAATGTTTTCCGTTTCACCTGGCAAGTGCAGAGGGCTTAAAGGAGGGTCTGAGTGATGGTGTTGGGGCCCCATCACTTCCTCATCACTGAGCTGCAGTTGTTAAAAGTCTCATTCTTCCTCGGTGTCTCACTCAGAGCTGAGACAGCCAATCTCTCCCAGTGCCCCTCCCCAGCTCCCTAGCAGCTGCTCTTGGCAGCAGCAAAAATCTATGGAATTGACCCAGGAAGGGGAGGGAGGAGGGCAGATCGTGACCCAAGGAAGGCTCAAGCCAGGGGTAAAGCTCAGAACTGATAAATGAAATGAACCTCCAAGGGGGAGCCTCCTTGGATAATGAGGGGCTGCAACCTCCTGGGATTGGGGAGGGCAGAGGTCGTCTTAAGCGTGGGGGAGCTTAGGAGGGAGATTGGAGTAACTCTGCTCCCTGGTGGAAAACAGAGGTGGGGGGAAGGGGCTGCTGATTAGAAAGAAAATGTGACAGCCATGCAAAACTTCCAGTTGGATTTATGCATTCTTCCTGGGATGCTGGGAGCAGGGTTCTTGACAGCCCCTATTAGAGGAGGAGAAATGGAGGAAAGTGAACATTGTTCTGTTAGGGGAACCCCCAAGACTAGGGATAGGAATGGCCCCTGCTGAATTCATTACTGAGGGAGTACTGTTTTCATGAGAAAAACAATGCAGAAATTCTCCCGCTTTGATGCAGCAAATTCTGATTGGACTGTACCAGAGTGAAATATCCCCATGTGGCTTTCAGTATCCAAAACAGACATAATTCTTTTGCTTTGCTGGTGTTATATGTGGCATGGGAATGGTGAGAAAGCAGGAGCCTGCAGCTGAATTTGGTTTGGCTGGGAAATGGGTTGTTTCAAGTAGCGATTAACAGTACTCAGAGAGTCCCTTGGACAGCAAGGAGATCAAACCAGTCAATCCTAAAGGAAATCAACCCTGAATATACATTGGAAGGACTGATGCTGAAGCGGCAGCTCCAATACTTTGGCCACCTGATGTGAAAAGCCAATTCACTGGAAAAGAGCCTGATGTTGGGAAAGATTGAGGGCAGGAGGAGAAGGGGGTGACAGAAGATGAAATGGTTGGATGGCATCATCCACACAAGGGACATGAGTTTGAGCAAACTCTGGGAGATAGTGATGAACAGGGAAGCCTGGCACACCTCTGTCCATGGGGTCACAAAGAGTTGGACATGACTTAGCAACTGAACAGCAACAACAAAGATAGGCCAAGCCCTATGGTCCTTGTTTTAGGGTGATGGAGAAAGAGCCACAGATGTCTTTTGAGCAGGGTAGTAAGGAGATGAGAGCGATGCCACTGAGGATAATCCTGACAGCCCAGTGGAGGGGGGATTGAAGGGACTGAATGGGACTTTTTACCTTTTCATTCATTGATGAGCAAATGTATCTATTGGATGCCAGACAGGGAGTCCCTTAGAAGCCAGTCACAGCAGTAGTGTAAGGGAAAGGTTAAGAGCTCCAGCCTGCCTGGGGAAGGATGGTGAGGGGGTGGTTGAGAATGAGGGTATTTTGAGTGTTTGATGACAGCCTAGGTTGTGCCCAGCACACATCACCTCATTTTGCCCATGCAACCATCCAGCAAGATAGGTATTAACGTTCCCTGTTACAGATGAGAAAACAGGCTCAGTGATGCTAATTAACCTCTCAGCATGACTGCAACCAACACACACATTTCATCTGCCAAGAAAAGAGAAAAGTCTCCCTTTTCCATCCACTCACCTCGGGTTGGCATCATTTTTCATCTGGAGACAAGAGATTTTTACATTCAGAAGGGCCTTTTTGATTACCTTGTTCTCCTTTTCCCATTTTATGGAAGAGCAGACTGAGGCAGGGAGTAGAGGCAGAGACAGCTCAGGTCTGAGTCCTCTCGCCCTCCTTTGTCCGTGTGAACCCTTCTCTCATCTGAGGCTCACACTGTGCTCGCAACAGGCAGGAAATTCACTTCCACTGATTATGTTCCTGGAGCAGGGCTGATGTCCGATGATGTGCAGAGATGACGTGATTGTCTAGAATCCATCCTGTTCTTCTCCACCCACTGGGACACCAGTGTCGCCTTTCATTATTTTTATCTCTTATGCTTGATGATTTTCATGTTTATCCCCACAGATACTTCCTTTATATCACCTACTGTGTGCTCAGGAGCCCCCTTCTTTAATGTCAATCAATTTAACCCTTAGAATAACTTTATGAACTGAGCAGCATTATTATTTTTTGCCTATATTCATTTTATTCTATAATTCTTTTTTATTGAGGTATAGTTGATTTTACAATGTTGTGTTAGTTTCAGGTGTACAACAAAATGATTCAGTTACATATATACATGTATATTCTTCTCAGATTCATTTCCACTATAGGTTATTACAAGATATTGAGTATAATTCCTTGTGCTATACAGTAAGTCCTTGTGGGTTATCTATTTTATAAATAGTTGTGTACCTGGTAATCCCAATCTCCTACTTTAACCCTCCCCCCTTTCCCCTTTGGGAACCATAACTTTGTTTTCTATGTCTGAGCCTGTTTCTGTTTTGTAAATGAATTCATTTGCATCATCTTTCTATACTCCCCATATAAGTGACACCATATGATATTTGTCTTTGTCTTTGACTTACTTCACTGCCTGTGATCATCTCTAGGTCCATCCATGTTGCTGCAAATGGCATTATTTCATTCTTTGTATGGCTGAGCAATATTCTATTATATACACACACCACATCATCTTTATCCATTCATCTGTTGACAGACACTCAGGTTCCAGGTCTTGGCTATTATATTACGTTGGTGTAAATCTAATTGCAGTTTCAGACCATGAATTTTAAATCATTATAACTAGGCTCAAACACATCTTTATTCATCAAAAATAGGAACCATTACAGTCAGCACATTTTTGCCAATGAGAAATAAGTTTGTTTATTCCTGTAGCATAAAAATCTGTGCTTTGGGATTTGACAAACTCTTTGAAAGCATTTTCTGCCTCATGCTGGTGGTGGGAGTGTCTCCCCTGCAAAAAGTTTTTGAGATGGTTGAAGAAGTGTTAGTTGGTTGTCAAGAGGTCAGGTGAATACGGCGGATGAGGCAAAACTTCATAGCCCCGTTCAACTTTTGAAGTTTTGGTTGTGTGATGTGTGGTCAGACGTTGTCATGGAGGAGAATTGCGCTCTTTCTGTTGACCATTGCCGGCTGTAGGTTTTACAGTTTGCAGTGCATCTCATCGATTCTTGAGCAGACTTTTCAGATGTAATGGTCTCACCAGGATTCAGAAAGCTGTAGTGGATCAGACTGGCAGCAGACCCCCAAACAGTGGCCACGACCTGTTTTGGTGCAAGTTTGACTTTGGGAAGTGCTTTGGAGCTTATTTGTCCAACCATTGAGCTAGTCATCACCGGCTGTCATGTAAATCCACTTTTCATTGCACGTCACAAAACAATCGAGAAGTGGTTCGTTGTTGCATAAAATAAGAGAAGATGACACTTCAACATGATTTTTTTGATTGGTGGTCAGCTCAAGATGCACCCACTTATTGAGTCTTTTCACCTTTCCAATTTGCTTCAAATGCCAAACAGCTGTTGAGTGGTTGACATTAAGTTCTTCAGCAACTTCTGTAGTTGCAAGAGGATCAGCTTCAATTTGGTTGGCTCTCAATTTGACATTGTCAGCTTCCGATGACCAGCCACTATACTCCTCATCTTCAAGGCTCTCATCTCCTTTGCAAAGCATCTTGAACCGCCACTACACTGGTCATTCATAGCAGTTTGGGGCCAAATGCTTTGTTGATGTTGCAAGTTGTCTCCGCTGCTTTAGAACCCATTTTGAACTTGAATAACAAAATCACTTGAATTTGCTTTTTGTCTAACATCATTTCCCTAGTCTAAAATAAATATAAAAGAAAAAGCAAGTAATAAGCCATTAGCAAAAAAACATTAAGTGAGAAATGTGCATTAAAATGATGTATAACATAGCCACATTTAAAAATGCATTCCAACATCAAACGCCAAAGTTCAACAATGCAAAACTGCAATTACTTTTGTACCAACCCAATAAATAGTATGAGCAACATTGTTTTGACAGTTGAGAAAACAGGCTCAAAGAGGTTAAATAATTTGCCTGTGGTCATGCCACTAGGAAGTGGCACAGCAAGATTCAGACTCAGGACAATTCCAAAGCCTCCTTCATGAAGAGGGGCACCGCTCCTGTATATGGGCTTCCTTGTTGGCTGAGACAGTAAAGAATCTGTCTGCAATGCAGGAGACACAGTTTCGATCCCTGGGTCAGGAAGACTCCCTGGAGAAGAGGATGGCTACCTACTCCAGTATTCTTGCCTGGAGAATTCCATGGACAGAGGAGCCTGGCGGCTACAGTCCATGGGGTCGCAAAGAGTCAGACACGACTGAGTGACTGACACACACACACATACATACTCCTGTCTTTATGCCATCTTATAAATAGACATTGCGGAGTGCCTGCTTGTCACATGTCAGTGACAAGCACTGGCGACTCACACCAAAGGCCCGAGATTCATCCTGTGCTCTCCCTGAGACCCTGAAAGGAAGGAGAGAGGCTAAACAGTAATGTTTCTATTCTCTCTTAAGAATAGATATAGCACTTGTGTCCACAGCACTTGAGAGTTCACAAAGCAGTTCATAACCATGATCTTAGCATACCTACACAACAACCCTAGGAAGCATACAACTTCTGTCCCTCTCTTCCCATATAGAAGACAATATGGGAATTAGAGTGAACAGACTCATAGTACCTTCAACTAAGTGTAATTTTGTATGCTAATGAACTTGGCTTTGTTTGTTTTATATGATGCCTGGAACTTGCTTTGTTCCAGTGATGTTTGTACTTGATGGGCTATCAAGTTATAATGCTTTTGGCCTTGTTTTGCTCCTGTTTTGCTATTTGAACTTAAACTTAGGCCAAGTACCAGTGTTGATGATTGCAAAGGATTGCTTATTTTTTCTTTCTTTTTAAATATAACCTTCACTCTTTATTTATTTTTGGCTGGTGTACCAGCCAAAAGATCCAAGATTTCCCCATGTGGAATCTCAGTTCCCTGACTAGGGATTGAACCTGTGACCCCTCAGCGTGTTAACCACTGGACAGCCAGGAAGTCATGAGGGACTGCTTATTTTTTCAACATGCAACCTTAGGGAACAAAAAGAAAGATTTCCACTTTAAGTTATGTTGTCAAAGTCAGTAGGTGCAGTGTTTTTAGGGCTGTTAGTCCTGTAAGTTCAAATTTACGATTAGGTGACAAGCTGACATTCAGGTTGTCCTTTATCTGATCAAAAATGGAAAAAGGCTTTTTAAACAAACAAACAAAAAAGACAGACTCATATATGTTGGGTGAGGTGTGTAAGGCCACACAGTTGGTAGTGTCATCTAACTTCTCTCCCACTGCTCTTCATACAGAACAACATGGATTCTTTCTCCTCCCAACTTTTTGTCAGCAAAACCTAACCCTTCCTTTTAACTGTGTTGACAGTCTTTAGTCTCCCTTGTAGCTATAAGCTGACATTGTGAGTTTCTCACTATAATCCGGAGAAGGCAATGGCACCCCACTCCAGTACTCTTGCCCGGAAAATCCATGGACAGAGGAGCCTGGTGGGCTGCAGTCCATGGGGTCGCTAAGAGTCAGGCATGACTAAGCGACTTCACTTTCACTTTTCACTTTTATACATTGGAGAAGGAAATGGCAACCCACTCCAGGGTTCTTGCCTGGAGAATCCCAGGGACGGCGGAGCCTGGTAGGCTGCTGTCTATGGGGTCGCACAGAGGCGGACCCGACCGAAACAACCTAGCAGCAGCAGCAGCAGCACTATAATCAGGCTGTCCATATTCATACTTTTCACACCTGTGATTCCTTATGTGATCTTCTTTTCTCCTTTGGCTTTTGTGTGACTTGAGTGACCCCTGGAAACCATTCTGTTCTATTTCAGAGTGTAAGTCTAAGGAACTAAAAGAGGCCCTATAACACACAAAGATCTCCCTTATTCTCTTTTCATTTATTCATCCATCCATCATCCATTTTATCTGCTCTCCCTCTCCCTTTCTTCCCTCCTACCCTCCCTCCTTCCCTTCCTCCTTTTCATTTCAGTTTTCCTGACTTCCTCTCTTCCAACTATCCATACATTCATCCAATAAACAAATATATACTGAGAATTTGCTACATATTGGATACTGTTCTAAGGACTAGGAAAGTAGCAGAGATAAAAACATACAACTTTCTTGTTCTTATAGTAGAGCATACAAAATATAAGTAAGAAAGCATCTCAAAATTTCAGATAAAGATAATTGCAGTGAAGAAAATAAAATGATGAGGTAGAGCATGACTGCAGGATGATGCTTTAGTTTGAATGTTTAGGGAAGGCCTTTTTGGATTCAGAGATATTTGAACAGCAACCAGCCCTTTCAAGATCTAGGGGGATGATCTTCTAGGCAAAGGAAATAGGAATTATATAGGCGATCTTCTACCCACTCTCACTACAAACTCAGTGAATTAAGATTCACTTGTTATTCAGAGTGGCAGAAAAAGTGCAAGGATTCTTGCTGACCCAGATCCATTGTATGGAGAAAATGATGAAAGACAGAATTATTCAGGGGTCCTTCTCATGACCACTGGGGATGCAGGTAGCAAGCATAACATGGTGTGATCTAAGGGAATGAGCTTTGGGAAGAAATCAGGATGCCTAGGTTCTGTTCAGCTCCAAAGTAACCTGTTGTGGTAGCATACAAAACTCTCTTTTCCAATGCAACCCTTTATTTTCTTACAAAAAAAAGTAGTTATAATATTTTCACATAGAAACCAATGTGGAAAATAAGCAACCTAATAATGCTAAAATTTATTGAATGCTCTTATCATGCCAGGAATTATTCTAAGTGCTTTATGTGCAGCAACTTAAAACCTCTCAACAGCTCTGTAAGGGCTGTTACTATCTAAATATTAAAGATGAGACTTTCAAAGCACAGGGTGATTAGGTAACTTGACCTAGTCCCAGAGACAGTAAGTGGTGGAGTTGCATTCAGACCTAAGTCATCTGATTTGAGTGCCCCAGCTCTTAAGCCTTGTATAGTAATCCTTATCTCAAAGGGCAATAGAGCAGGTGACCTGGTTGAAGTCAGGAACCTTAACCCTCCCAACTCCTTCTTGTCTTCTTCCCAAAGATGTTCCCCTGGGCCTTGGGCTCTGTGAGGAAACGTTTTGAAAGTCTGAGGACAAGGAAATAGTAAAGGATTTTCCAGCCCTAGAAACTGGTTCCAGGAATAAGTAGGCCTCAGCTGGCATCATGAAATGGGACTCTAGAACCATTTCTCATCGGAGATCACAAGTGTCCTGGGAAAAGTGTATGATTAGGGATGGAACTAGGGCTTCCCTGCTGGCTCAGACAGTAAACAATCTGTCTGCAATGCAGGACATCCAGGTTGATTCTTGGGTTGGGAAGATCCTCTGAAGAAAGGAATGGTTACCCACTCTAATATTCTGGCCTGGAGATTTCCATGGAACAGAGAAGCCTGGCAGGCTATAGTCCATGGGGTCACAAAGAGTCAGACAGACTGAACAACTAACACACACACAGGGTTGGCACACATGTAGTGGCAAAAATTTCACCCGGTGAAATCCATGTGGCTTAGGATCATTTAAGGTTTTCCAGGAGAGAATGATGTCTGACTGTGACCCTTTTGGAGGCAGACCTGGGAGGAAAAGGGAGTGCATTGTGATCAGGACACACTGAACTCTCCCCAGACCACCTCTGCTAATGTTTTCTCCTCTTTCATTTAGCCTAGATGCAGTTTCCTCCCTCCAGTTTTCCAGACTGATATTATGACATTGATTTATATGGACCGAGGGATTCTCCTTTGTATCCTGGGTTAAAAAAGGACAAGTGTTCTTAGCTCCACTGAAGTGAGGTTAGCAGGGAGTATGGTGTGATTAAGCTCATGGATTATGAAGTCAGGCTGAAGGAATTTAAATCCCAGTTCTCTCTCTCATAGCTTCTGGTCTTGAGTGACTTTTAACTTTTCCAGTCCTTAGTTACCTCATCACAATGAGGACAACATATTAACATGCTTAACTCATATATATATATATATATATATATATATATATATATATATATATATATATATAATTGTTAGAATTGTTAAAAAAGTAAATGTGATGATAAGTGTAAAGCACTTAGCATACTGACTGACATTTGGTAACTGCTCAGTAAACAGTCATTTTTTAAAATGATGCACATATTAGAGAGGGAAAATGGTGTTTTTACTTAATACATATTCTTTACCAAAATTTAACAGAAATTTGATATTAGATGGGATTGGTTGTTCCAGTTTACATTTAGTTCATTTATTTAAAAAATTTGCTGAATATTAAGAATTACCAGGAATTTGATCAATGTGAAACAACAAACAAAAAACATCATTTTACCCCACCCATCCCTTGTTCTTTATTTGACCTCACTCTTTAGCCATTTTTTTCTCCATCTTTGCATGCTTTACCTATGTAGTAGGGTAGAAAGTATAACAGTCTCAGATTTGGGAAATCTGATTATAGATATAAACTTAGTATTTGAAGATTGTGTGACACTGAATAAATAATAAAATCTCTTTGGAAATTCACCAGTCTGTAGCATTTTGGATTGATACCAAAAATCACCTACAAATCAAAGATTTTATAATCCCATGCTTTCCCTAAGCAGAAGTTGAAGGATGTTTGAATTCACCAGTGATCCAAGTCTCTCCTTTGGTAGCTTTCATTATCTGATCCTTAGACATGATTAGATACTCCTGGGGGAAAAGCAAGCAAGAGTTGTAAGGAGTTAACTGATGTTCCTAGAGCCATCAGTTGTTTAGTTGCCCAGCCATGTCCGACTCTTTGTGGCCCCATGGATTGCAGCACACCAGAGCCATCAGACCTAGGTTCAAATCCAAGTTACATTATGTAGCAGCCATGTGACTTTGGAGAAATTATTTCCACGCTCTGAGCTTCAATTTTCTAAATTTTAAAATAAACACAATAAACATATTAATCATGTGTAGTTGTTGTAAGGACTGAATAAAAATCAATGTACATTTAATATTTTATAAAGTCTTAACTTTATTATATGTCCCCTTACCATGATTTCTATGACATCATTTGTATTCCTCCTCTTTCCCATCCAGTACTTCCACTACATTCTAATCACTTGCATATCTACATCTTTCATTAATTGTGAGCTCTTAGAGTGTACAGACTCTTTCCTTCTTTCCTTTGCCCAGTGCATGATCCAGTGCTATAAGTATCTTGATAAGTAATCAATAAATGTCTATAGAAACCAACTAAAGCAGTAGGTACATAGATTGATAAATGTTTCTCCCCAGTTTATTTTCCAAAGACTAAAAACAGAAAAGAAAAATAGAACTGCTTAAGCGACTTCCCTGGTGGCTCAGACGGTAAAGCGTCTGTCTGCAGTGCGGGAGACCTGGGTTCTATCCTTGGGTCGGGAAGACTCCCTGGAGAAGGAAATGGAAACCCACTCCAGTACTCTTGCCTAGAAAATCCCATGGATGGAGGAGGCTGGTGTCCATGGGGTCGCAAAGAGTTGGACACGACTGAGCAACTTCACTCAAGCAAAAGATGTACAGATGAAAAGGCATATTGTTGTATAAAAATTTCAAAGACTTCATCAATACAGAAAATAAAAATAAAGAAAAACTTAGTCTTCTAGGAGTACTTGGACAAGAGTGTCCAGCATCCTGCTGCTGCTGCTAAGTCACTTCAGTCGTGTCCGACTCTGTGCAACCCCATAGATGGCAGCCCACCAGGCTCCCCCGTCCCTGGGGTTCTCCAGGCAAGAACACTGGAGTGGGTTGTCATTTCCTTCTCCAATGCATGAAAGTGAAAAGTGAAAGTGAAGTTGCTCAGTCGTGTCTGACTCTTACCGACCCAATGGACTGAAGCCCACCAGGCTCCTCCGTCCATGGATTTTCCAGGCAAGGGTACTGGAGTGGGGTGCCATTGCCTTCTCTGGTCCAGCATCCTAGTAGAAGAGAAAATGCCAACAGCCAATGCTAGTTGATTCAGCACCGCGGACAGCCACACAATCATTTCAGCGATGCCAAGAGCTGGGTCTGGAACACATGAGGCAAATAGGAGACTATTGATAAATCAATCTAGAGAGGTATGCAAGAGCCAAGTAGAAGACAGGAGGTTTGGACAAAGCCTATCAGTAAAGTAGTATGGACAACCTTTATGCAGGGAGTGACATGGCCAAATTTTAATCCTAGAAAGAACACTTTGGATGATTGTATTTGAACAGCTGTTGTTAGAATACAAGAAATCATTTAGAAGAGAACTGCAACAGTTTGAGAGAACAGTTATGAGGGCATGAGCTGGGTATATGTGGTGGGAGGATGAGAGATAAGAGAAAGTGTGGGAAATAATAAAGAAGTGGAATCAGTGCTTTTTAATGGAAGGAGACTGAAGCAGGTGTAGGAAGACTTCAGGACTTTCGTTTGGGCTATGAGATTTGCTATAAAGTATACTGGAGAGATAAGGAAATTGAGAGCTAAAAAATATTGAAGTCAGAGTTGATGTATTCAGTTTAAAATGTTAGTGTGACATGCATGTGGAAGTGCCCAGTGAGCAGTTGAGTATACAGGTTTGGAGTTCAGACGAAAGGATGAGATATAATGAACACTGAATGAAAATATGTTGTGCTGCTATATTATGCTAATCTGGCTCAGTTCAGTTCAGTTCAGTTGCTCAGTTGTGTCCAACTCTTTGTGACCTAATGAATTGCAGCACGCCAGGCCTTCCTGTCCATCACCAACTCCTGGAGTTCACCCAAACTCATGTCCATCGAGTCAGTGATGCCATCCAGCCATCTCATCCTCTGTCATCCCCTTCTCCTCCTGCCCCCAATCCCTCCCAGCATCAGAGTCTTTTCCAATGAGTCAACTCTTTGCATGAGGTGGCCAAAGTATTGGAGTTTCAGCTTTAGCATCATTCCTTCCAAAGAACACCAAGGGCTGATCTCCTTTAGAATGGACTGGTTGGATCTCCTTGCAGTCCAAAGGAATTTTAAGGAGTCTTCTCCAACACCACAGTTCAAAAGCATCAATTCTTCGGTGCTCAACTTTCTTCACAGTCCAACTCTCACATCCATACATGACCACTGGAAAAACCATAACCTTGACTAGATGGACCTTTGTTGGCAAAGTTATATCTCTGCTTTCTAATATGCTATCTAAGTTGGTCATAACTTTCCTTCCAAGGAGTAAGTGTCTTTTAATTTCATGGCTGCAGTCAACATCTGCAGTGATTTTGGAGCCCAGAAAAATAAAGTTTGACACTGTTTCCACTGTTTCCCCTCTATTTCCCATGAAGTGATGGGACCAGATGCCATGATCTTCGTTTTCTGAATGTTGAGCTTTAAGCCAACTTTTTCACTCTCCACTTTCACTTCCGTCAAGAGGCTTTTTAGTTCCTCTTCACTTTCTGCCATAAGGGTGGTGTCATCTGCATATCTGAGGTTCTTGAGATTTCTCCCAGCAATCTTGATTCCAGCTTGTGTTTCTTCCAGCCCAGCGTTTCTCATGATGTACTCTGCACAGAAGTTAAATAAGCAGGCTGACAATATACAGCCTTGACGTACTCCTTTTCCTATTTGGAACCAGTCTGTTGTTCCATGTCCAGTTCTAACTGTTGCTTCCTGACCTGCATATAGGTTTCTCAAGAGGCTGGTCAGGTGGTCTGGTATTCCCATCTCTTTCAGAATTTTCCACAGTTTATTGTGATCCACACAGTCAAAGGCTTTGGCATAGTCAATAAAGCAGAAATAGATGTTTTTCTGGAACTGTCTTCCTTTTTCCTATATATTGACTCATTCACAATCTCATTAGGATCTTTCTGATCACTGGTACCAACAGGCATTGCTTATAAGTGGTAAATCTATAGCCTGAGGTCATATCCAAGATGACCAATTCATTGAGACACTTTTTAATCTTTTGAACTTTTCCAAGATTAGCCAATGGCAATCAGAGAAGGCAGTGGCACCCCACTCCAGTACTCTTGCCCAGAAAATCCCATGGATGGAGGAGCCTGGTAGGCTGCAGTCCATGGGGTTGCTAAGAGTTGGGCATGACTGAGCGACTTCACTTTCACTTTTCACTTTCATGCATTGGAGAAGGAAATGGCAACCCACTTCAGTGTTCTTGCCTGGAGAATCCCAGGGACAGAGGAGCCTAGTAGGCTGCCGTCTATGGGGTCGCATAGAGTCAGACACAACTGAAGCGACTTAGCAGCAGCAGCAGCAAGATTAGCCATCTTCAAATTTTCTCAGATTCTTCCTGAGTTGTGGCCTCTTCCACTTACAAAAATCTAATTGTCTTGGCCATATTTTGCTAGAAGCTCAAGTGCTGCTGTCTTTAAGAAGCTTCATATATGCAGATATTCTAAAAGCTGCAACTCATGTTATCTCTCTGGCCATCCCAGAGTCAAATATTCAGAAAACCTCAGGGCTAGGAAGTGCTTTTGCAGAAAAGTACATTTATTAATGGAAAATGTGAGGCCAAAGCAGAGAAAGTGACTTACTGAAGTTCCAGTTCACTCAAAATGTTTATTGTACCATGTGCTGAGCACTTTCCTAGATGCTGGAAATACGAAGGTCCCGTTGAAAGATGTGGGTGCCCTTCTGTTTTAGTGAGTTTATGGTCTACCAAGAGGGGGATAAACACTACTAACCAGGACACTGTCATATAGCTTAGGGAAGTGATAACTTGGTTAAGATTATATCTTTCCCCACTGCATAAAAATAAAAAATCTCTTGGTGAGTGGCAATGTGTAGCAAAGCAAGGATTCTGATATCAGGTTTGCCTAACTCTTAATTCCAAGTCCTTTTCAAGATATCACTTGTCTTCTTTATCAATGGATAATATAATTTGCTTATATCATAGTTGAAGAGTAGTTAAGGGCATGAATCAGATTACCTGGATTCAAATCTCAATTCCTCATTTACTACCTCTGTACCTTGGATAAGTTACTCACCCTATCTGAATATTAAGTTCCACTCATCAGTAAACTGCAGATAATCTCTACTTCATTGGGCATGCTGTGTTTAATATATGATACTAATTTTATTTATTTTTTAATATTTTTTTATTTTTATTTATTTGGCTCTTCTGGGTCTTAATTGTTGCAGGGGCTTTCCTCTAGTTGCAGTGCAAGGGCTTCTTATTGGGGTGGCTTCTCCTGTTGCGGGGCATAGGCTCTAGGGTGTGCGGACACTGGGAGCTATAGCACACGGGTTCAGTAACTGTGGCTCCAGGGCTCTGGAGCATAGGCTCGGTGGCTGCGGCACACAGGCTCAGTGAAGGCATGTGGGATCTTCCCAGATCAGGGATGGAGGCCACATCTTCTGCATTGGCAGGTGGATTCCTTACCACTGCGCCACCAGGGAAGCCCTATGATACCAATTTTTATGTTTTAGATAAACTCCAGGGTTCTTTAGGCTTCCCAGGTGGTGCAGTGGTAAAGAATCTGCCTGCCAGTACAGGAGATGAAAAAGACTCAGATTCAATCTCTGGGTTGGGAAGATCCCCTCGAGCAGGAAACGGCAACCCCTTCCAGTATTCTTGCCTAGAAAATTCAGTGGACAGAGGAGCCTGGCAAGCTACATTTTATGGGGTTGCAAGGAAATTAGACATGACTGAGCACACACACACACACACACACACACACAGACACACACACACATGCACAAGGTTCTTTATAATTCAAACACTGGTCTCTACTGCTTTCTGCTAAGGGAAGCTGGGGGTGTGACTAGAAGAACCCAAGGCTGGGAACTAGGACCACTGGATTTCAGTCCAAGCTTCCGTCCTTAATTGCTGTCAGTTTGGGGCAGTCATGTAACTTTTCTGGGCTATAATTTTCTATCCTCCAGTTGTAATCTCTAACGTGCCTTCTTTTTAACTGATGGACTATTATAAGGAAGATGGGTCTTATTTGGAAAGACCCTGATGCTGGAAAAGATTGAAGGCAGGAGGAGAAGGGGATGACAGAGGATGAGCTGGTTGGATGGCATCACCAACTCAATGGATATGAGTTTGAGTAAACTCTGGGAGTTGGTGATGGATAGGGAGGCCTGCTGCAGTCCTTGGGGTCACAAAGAGTTGGACACAACTGAGTGACTGAACTGAAGTGAACTGATAAGGAAAGACTTGTAGAAATAAGGCTTGACTCTGCCGTATGTCAGTCACACTTTCCTTTCCCTTAACTCTTAATTTCTGTACTTCGAGTTACTCACATTGCTTTTGTCCAACAAACAATGCTATGTGGGTAATGTACTACATTTGCTAGATCTGCATGGGGCTCAGAATATCTGGACATAAATTGAGGAAAAGACACTGGTAGCCACCCAGCCATTTTATCACCATAGCCCTCAAAAGCACATTTTGCATATGCAATCTGGAGCAAGATGAAAATTTCAAACAACATCTGTTGAGATTCATCTTTTTCTAGGACCTACTATGAGCCAGGTTTTTCCACCTATGGAAGACAACCCTGAGAAGCAGTCATTCCGTTTCACAGATGAGAAAACTAAGCTTTAAAGTGACTTAATTGAGGTTGCACTAAGGGCACATATAGATTCCAGCTCAACTTCCACATTCTGATTTAGTTCATTCTTGCCTGATGATTTAATTTTTTGTTTGGAGTAGTCATAGCGCATCATCCCTGTGACATGTGATTTTGTGACTTGGGATGTTGAGAAGCCCCACACTCTTTTCAGAATAGGCTCTTATATCTTTTCTAGATGAGGGAGAGACTATGATGATTAAAAGGCACAGGTTCACCTTAACCTAGCTGCTGCCTTTCATGAATCTGAGGCTCTGAAGTTGTATCATTATTCCAATAACCTCATCACTGGCATCCTTTCAGAGTGAGTGGAGTAGGGTTGGGGGAGTTGGTAGTGGAACCAAAAGAAGCTGAATTCAATATAAGCTGAACACCAGAGTCTCCTTAACTGAAGGCTTTTTGGGTCAATGAACCTGGCTCATGAACGTGACATGTCTTCCCTTCTTTACCCTCATACCTGAACTTTTACTATTGTCCTGGAAAAATTTGGGAATGGATATCTATAGTACCTGATGAAAAACAATAGAAAGGAACTTTATGGGTGAGTTGGGAGAAGAACAGAGAGAAGATGGTTAAAGCAGAAAGCAGGAAACTCTAAGATTCTCTGAAAAATATATAAAAGCAACGTTCTTTAGAGAAAAACACCAGACTGTATTTAATCAGGGATGTGGGGCTTTCCTGGTGGCTCAGATGGTAAAGAATCTGCCTGCAATGTGGGAGACCTGGGTTCAATCCCTGGGTTGGGAAGATCCCCTGGAGAAGGGAATGGCTACCCACTCCAGTACTCTTGCCTGGAGAATTCCATGGACAGAGAAGCCTGGCATGGGGTCACAAAAAGTCAGATATGACTGAGCGACTAATACTTTCACTTTATCTTTCTTTTACTGAACAACTCTCTCCTTATTTTTATAGCTTTTACCATAGAGTTAGTAAAATCAATATTAGTTTTTTTCACAGAGTAGAAATAATCTTGAAAAACTTAGCTCTGGTTATCATTTCTAAAAGCAAATCCTATTCTCCCCTCTTAATTCAAATTATAAAATTGAAGATGTATTCAGCAGAAAAATATTGACCTAGGATATAAAAAGATTATTCTTAAGATTTCAGGATATCTTATAAAATCCTGCATTCAAAAATTTCAATATTAATTTTAGAGTTAATAGCACTGCACATTCTTCATTGAACAGCAACTAAAATATTTCTGTTTGGAAAATTATCTTCAAGTCTTACAGAACAGGGACATGCTAAAAATAGCACTAAAGTTTTAGCTTGACAGATAACATTAACCGAGGTGAGGAATAAAAGAGAAATATTAAGCTGGCTCCAGATGGGGAAAATTCACGAGTTATCCACATACAAGTAGAAAGAAATTTTATAAGGTTTAGTGAAAATGTCAGACTCTCTTTCTCCTGGGCCTTTGAACATTTTCCCTTTTGTCTGATAATTTTTGATGTATTTCAACAAGTTCTGAAGCTCCCCAAGATCTGGACTCCACTGTATTGCCCCACAGCACTTACCACCTCCTAAAATAAAATAAAATCTTTTGATTGTATTTTTGTTTGCTTCTCCCATGCTCCTCTGACAATGTAACGGAAGAGGGACATTGTTGTTGTCATCACAGTTGTATCCACAGCACCTAGAACAGGTCCCACTTTGCAAAAAACCTTGGTAAATATTTGTGAGATGGATAAAAATATACTTTGTAGTGCATCTCCTCCCTAAAACTTATCCTAAACAAGTTTCATCTTGCCTTTACTCCAATAAGGCAATTTTAACTCCATATATTAAAAAATTTTTTGAAGTATGTGTAGTATAAAATTACCATTTTATTTTGTATAATTATTATTATTATTTGTTATACTTTATTAATGAGGATTGATGTGGATAATTGACAATCTAGAAAACATTTAATATTTAATAAAAAATTCTTTATGTCTATCCACTTTCTTTGTCTATATGGAGGAGGTTCTCAAAGAATAGTACATGTGAAAGAAACATGTTTTTTAGATGATTTTATCCCATTTTAAGTCATTGAGAACTCAAATTTATATTTTCAAAAAACTTATAAAATTTAATCTTCCAAACCTTTGCAAATGATAAGTAATAACTATAAAGATTATCACAAGACAGAGAGAGCATGTTAAGCATTTCAAAAGTTACACAATTTCAATGAATGCATTTCACAAACTATTAAATATATGCCAATGAGGAAATAATTTGAAAAGACATGGTATGCTGACACTGGGCATGTTTTACATATCTTTTTAAATCAGGATATAGTCATTTTACAATGCTGTACAGCACAGTGCATTGGCTGTGTGTGTGTGTGTGTGTGTGTGTGTGTGTGTGTGTGTGTGTATCTCCCCTCCTTCTTGGCCTCTCCCCCATCCCATCCATCTCGGTCACCACAGAGCACCCAGCTGAACTCCCTGCAGTATACAACAGGTTCCTGCTAGCTATCTGTTTCACACATGGTAGTGTGTATATGTCAATACGAGTTTCCCACTTCATCCCACCCCCTCCATCCACACATCTGCTCTTAATGTCTGTGTGTCTGTCTTTCCTGCAGACAGGTCCCCGTTTTAGAGTATACAATTTGGTGGTTCATTCACAAACTTCATAGATTTAGCACATTCACAATGTTGAGCAAACACTCCTTCAATCGAGTTCCAAAACATTTTCACCAGCCTTAAAGAAATCCCTGTTGCCATTAAGGAATCAATCCCCATTTCCCCCTACCTCTTAGAACCTGATGCTTTCTGTGTCTGTTTTATATAAAAGGAATGGAATAATACATAATCTTTTGTGTTTGGTTGTTTCTAGTTCAGTTCGGTCACTCAATCGTGTCCGACTTTGTGACCCCATGGACTCCAGCACGCCAGGCCTCCCTGTCCATCACCAACTCCTTACTTACTCAAACTCATGTCCATTGGTTGGTGATGCCATCCAGCCATTTTATCTTCTGTCATCCCCTTCTGCTCCCTCCTCCAATCTTTCCCAGCATCAGGGTCTTCAAATGAGTCAGTTCTTTGCATCAGATGGCCAAAGTATTGGGAGTTTCAGCTTCACCATCAGTCCTTCCAATGAATATTCAGGACTGGTTTCCTTTAGGATGGACTGGTTGGATTTCTTGCAGTCCAAGAGACTCTCAAGAGTCTTCTCCAACACCACAGTTCAAAAGCATCAATTCTTCAGTGCTCGGCTTTCTTTATAGTCCAACTCTCACATCCATACATGACTGTTGGAAAAACCATAGCTTTGACTAGATGGACCTTTGTTGGCAAAGTAATGTCTCTGCTTTTTAATATGCTATCTAGGTTGGTCATATCTTTTCTTACAAGGAGCAAGCATCTTTTAATTTCATGGCTGCAGTCACCATCTGCAGTGATTTTGGAGCCCAAGAAAATAAAGTCTGTTACTGTTTTCATTGTTTCCCCATCTATTTGCCATGAAGTGATGGGACTGGATGCCATGATCTTAATTTTCTGAATGTTGAGTTTTAAGCCAACTTTCTTTTAGTTAGCACAGTGTTTTTGAAAAGTGCATTCATTGTATTAAATATAATGTATCAGATTGTCATTACTGTTTAAGCCTGAGTAATATTCTGTTGTGTGTATGTATATACAACATTTCGCTTACTTGTTCATCTATCTCTTGATGGACATTTAAGTGGTTTCCGCCTTTTGGTTATTGTGAATAGCGCTGCTATAAATAGTCCTGTGCAACAGTTTGTTCACACCATATCTTGACTACTTCTTTTCTAATCTCCAAATTGTGGACTCCATTAGGGCAGGGATGGAATTGGTCTTGTTCACAAATGTATCCCCAGATGGAGTTGCGCTCTGGATAATATTTGTTCAATGAATGACTTGAATACAAAATGTCCAATTCTCTTGAATATTTCATTAAAAGGGAATTATTGGAATTTCCTAAGTTAATAGGGATATCACAGCTTTAAAAAAATTCAAGAATGCCATAGAAATGAAAGAATATCTATGCCTTAATTCCATATAAGTGTTTCCCAGGTGGCACTAGTGGTAAATTCCATATAAAGGCTAACTGCAGTAAAGTGGAAGGGAGGTGAGGGTGGTTGAGGGGAATGAAGGACTCAAGTGGGGCTGGAGAGGAGGCAGCAGCAGCTGACAGAGATGCAAATGCGTGGGGGAAGGTAGGGTGTACGGAGGGCTGGGGGAAGCGTGAACAGAGGGCAGAGGGCGCAGAGATGAAGAACACCAGGCAGTTCTTAGGTTGCTCTATGCCTCTTAAGCTGAAGGAAGTTGAGAGAAGTCCTCTCTGCCCCCAAGAAACAGCTTTTTGTCTTTTATTTTCAAGCATCAAAGTTGATTTCTGAAATAAAGGTTTGCTTTAGTGTGGAATTCTGAAGGTGTTCCCCAGGTGTTCAAGAGTGACTTTGGCTTTTAGAAGAAATTTTTGAAATGGAAAGTGGCCTTCACACTGTAGTCACAATTAAAAAAAAATTGTTGTACCAAAACATGTAACAAATTTACGCTTTTAATAATTAATAAGGGTACATTTACAGTGTTGTTAACTATATGCACATTGTTGTGCAGCAGATCTGTGGAATGTTTTCCTTCTTGCATGACTGATACTCTGTACCCATTGAACTTAACTAAGCATTTATAGGACACCAACTGTGTGCCTGCAATTAAAAGAGACCATTGCCTCTCTGGGTAATTTGCTCCTTCATCCATTTACATCTGGAGACTCTGTTCATTTACATATATTAACACTAAGCATGCATATTTTTTGCAGTGCTTCACAAGTTATAAGGCACGTTCCTTATATTTCCTTATTAAGTAAATTATAATGTACTTCTTATTTACTCCATTATTTGATCCCCTCCCACACTGTTAATATTTGATTTTACAAATGAGGAAACTAAAGTCAAGAGGAGAGTAGTTTATCCAAGATTACAGAGCCAGAGAGTTGCAGAGCTAAGATCTGAAGTCGGTTTCTGAAAATGAGTTCTTCCCAGTGGATTATGCTACCATGATTCATTTGAAATAGCATTAAAGAGTGACTTTAGCTTTTCCTCTTGGGTTACTTAGAAAAATGAAAAATATTTATAAAATAAATTTCATTATCTGGTTCAAAATAGCTTTAAAAAATTCACTATATAAGTTGCTTGTTTCTCTTAACAAATTCCTCTGATCCAAAACGTTTTTCTTATTTAGCTTTTATTTATTGTTCTAAACCGCATTACTTTGCAAGTATTAGCCATTGCATTAGACAAGTGCTAAAGTGCTGGAACCAAATTTGGGCTTGAATCCTATATTTGTTGCTAAATTAGTTGTGTGGCCTAGGAGAAGCCAATAACCTTAAGTTTCAATGTGCCCATCTGTAAAATGGTGATTGTAATAATAGCTACCTCAAACTGTTCTAATGAAGAGTAGATGAGATAATACATCAAAATTGCTTAGCATATTTCCCTGGCCCATAGCAAGCTCTCAACAAATGAGAGATGTTATTACTATCCTAAATATGAAAAATGAATATTTTATCCAATTGAACCCATTTTTAGTAAAGGACTGGATCCTTGCAGCCAGAAAGTATGGAAAGAGTCCAGAATTTGAAGCCAAACTGAAGTAAGTGCCAATCCCCTTTCTGCCAGTTAGGAGCAGTATGGATTTTGTTTCCTTACTGCACATTGAGGATGCTAATACCTAGCTAGCTCACTAGATTCTTGTGAGTATATTTTTAAAGACCCTGAGATATCATAAGTGTTCAATAAATAGAAGCTAGTGTTGTTATTATTATGAATATTATTATTTCAAATAAAAAAATCTCAGTCTCACATACCAAGAGATCTAGAGACCCAGAGAAGACACCAAGGTGAATGGCAGCTGAGTGTAGAATTCTATCTTTTGGGATCAGAACTCAGATAACCCTTAAAACTATCCTAAAAATATTAACAAGATATATCTTATAGCCTAGATTGCAAAATGCCAAGGTCGTTATTATGTCATGGATGTTTGTCTCTGCATCTTATTCTTCTTTTTAGTCCAAAGCCTTTACATCTAATTTAACTAATTTCTTGATCATCCATTACATGACTAATCCTGTCACTGGGGGAAACACAAAAACTAATGGGCTGATTTCTTTTCAGCTGACATTCTTGGAGGGGTTTTACTCAATTCCATGACACTAAGTGCATCTATATCCTGATGACTACCATTTTATTTCTTTGGTCCCACCTTCTCCTCTTGACCTTCAGACTCATCTCATTTGCCTATTTTCCATGTTCATGTAGGTGTGAAACATCTCAAAGATAATGGGGCTAAAGCAGAACTGTTGACATATTCTCCACCCTGCTCCATAAGCCTGCCTTTACCTCAGTATATCACATTCAGTAAATGACACCAAGTTCACCCAACTACTTGGTCCAAAGTTGGAATAATCTATGACCTTTGCCTTTCTTTCACAGCCTATATCCAATGTATCAGCAAATATCATCAGTTTTACTTTCAGAATATAATCCTAATCCAGCCATTTCTTCCCGATCCCCTCCATTCTTATCCTTGCCATCAATCTTTTGTACTTGCTTGACCAAACCCTTTCCTTCCAGCCTTGCCTCCAGGTCAATGGCTATGATCACATACATGGTACACAGTACAACTCCAGGGACACTGTCCACATCTACTTCAGTGTGAAGATGCCCCTGAAGTAGTGCTTCACAGTGACCTTACTTGCTTTCTTCCAGTCTACTCTCCATGGAGCAAAAATTTCAAATTTAAGTCAAAACGTATTGCTGCTCTCCTCAGAAGGCCTCAACACTGCCTTTCACACCTATAGTAAAGTCTGCAGTTTTGTAAGATGCCGCAGAATCTGGCTTCAAACCACACCACCTCGTTTAATTCTCCTCTTCCACTCTCTCACTGTCCTCTGGTCACATAAGTCTCTTTGCTTTTCCTATAGATCATCTCAAGTACATTCCCCTCAGGGCCTTTGAAGTTGCTGGTCCCTCTCTCTGGATCCTCTTCCTACAGGTATTTGCATAGTGCATGCTAAGTCACTTCAATCATGTACAACTTTTTGTGACCCCATGGACTAGAGCCCACCAGGCTCCTCTGTCCACAGGATTCTCCAGGCAAGAATACTGGAGTGGGCAAGGCAACCCATTCAGGAGATCTTCCAAACTCAGGGATCAAACCCATGTCTCTTATGTGTCCTGCATTGGCAGCTGGGCTCTTTACCCCTGAACCACCAAGGAAGTCCCATTATGCACCCTCATCTAAGTCAGGTATTTGCTCAAGTGTTCCTTCTCAGGGAGGGCTTCTCTGATCATCCCATGATTTAATGTGATATTGTTTTACCTGGCTTTATTTTTGGTATAGCTTTTATTCTACCTTGCATGATAGATTTACTTATTTATTTGGTTTTCCTGTCTCTCTCATGGGCATTTAATCTTTATGAGGGTAGAGATGTGTTCCCCCATTTTACTCAATACCATATTCTAGGAAGGGCTAGTGCATAAGTGTTCGGTAAATATTTAGAGACTGAATGAATGGAATATGAAATTTATTCATTGGTTCATGAATTCCTTCTTCCTTCATTGAACAATCATTCACTAATAAGTTATTCTGTGCTAGCATCTCACATACATGATTTTCTCTCACCCTGACAATAATGTGATCTTGATTTTTACAAGTTAACAGGGTTTTGTGGAGAGGAAGAATCTGGGCTACACGAGGTATTAGTTTGATTGACTTCACTGCCCATAAACTTGCCACTCTAGCAAATTATCACTTACCTAGCCTATGCTGGCTAGTGGTTATGCATAGCACTTGATGAAATAAAAAAATTGGAAATGATTTAATTATGACAATATGTAGAGTTTATTTAGGTAGTATATCAGTCAGGTTTTGCAGCAATAATAAACAACCTCTGTCTCAGAGGCTCATGACAACATATATTTATTTCTTATTTGCATTATATGAAAGCTGTGGATCAGCTGGGTTCAACTTAGCTTATGTGTCTTCTTGTACTGCAACCTAAACCAAAGAATGGCCGTTAGCTGGGAATGCTCTTTTCTCAGTGGAGGTGGGAATGAGAGGGATCAAGCTAAACCCTGCAAGCACATTTTAAGCTCCTGATTGGATTTGACAAGGGTCACATATTCCTGATCTCCCATTGGCCAAAGAAGGTCACATGGCCAAGCTCAAAGTCAGTGAGGCCAGGATGCAGATTCCTCCCTCAGTTTGTGTAGACATATCACATGTAAATAGGTGGGAACACATAATCCTATCATAGGGAAACAGAGAAGAGTTCAGAAAAATAATCCCCAATCTATCAAAAGACAAAGAAGATATTTTAAAAAATGAGATCCATGGGACAAAAACAGCAAAAGGCCCCTTTAGTTATCCTTGCAGAAGAGAATGGTTTAGGGTCTGTCTTCACATTGGCAAATTTGAGTTGACATTATTCTTATTTCCACTAGTAGTGAATGGTTTCAGAGGGACTTCACTCTTGCTTTTTTGCGAGCATTGACTCTGTGAAGACTTTGAAATCTTACTCTATGCTAGACACTAGGGAAACAAGATGAACTTCACAAAAGATTTTTGGGAAAACAAGCTGTTAAATTATTTGTTTACAGTTAGAGCTATACAATTTTTTAGCAGCCAGTATCTTTGGATACCCTGTCCAAAAGATCTTTTTCTCTTGAAGCTACGGAAGCCAAATTAGCTCTGATGATCAGGGCATTAAAATAAAGGGAATTAAAATGTCTCATCAGAGTTTGTACTGAAGCATTGACTCTTAAATGAACAATTAGTTGTAACCCTCACATATAGTAGTATCTCAATCTCTTTCTATCTCTCTCTCTCTCACACACACTCACACTCACACTCAGTGTTGTAGGTGCCCTGACATATGCATGCTCTTTTGCATCTTTTCATACAGACTTTGTGTACAACTCTTTAGCTAACATCCTTTATCAAGGCTTTAGTGGACCGCTATAATGTTATTTATTCAACTGCACCCCTCTCATTTTTCTGTGAAGAGAGTATTTTTTCTTCTTCTGAGAACTATGCCTTTCCTTTCCCCTAAAATAGCTATGCAATCTGCAAGAGCCACTGCCTGATTTATACCTGGGCATTGGATCTCAGCCTGGCCAATATGAGCTCTTGCTTTACATTTTTGGAGCTGGGATTAAGAAACTGCATCAGTGCACCTCTCCAGAGGAATGAAATGAGTGATGTGAGCCTAAGAAGGTTTAGGCCTCTATGTTTCCTCTCTTGTGAAAGAAGGCAGCCCGAATGAGAGAAAATAAAGCTGACATACTGAGGGAGTCAGAGAAAAGACGTGGGCACATGCCATCATGGGTAGTTTTCAAGTTCCAAGTCCAACTGTTCTTGATGTCCAGCTGTCTTACTGCCCTGATTGTATCTGATTATTCATCCCTTTCTTGGATCCTGTGAATAATTAATGCCTCACCTTTTTGGGCAAAGATAGTTTAAGTTGAATTTCTGCTTCTCTCAGACAGGTCATTCTCTGGAGAATAATGGCATTTTTAAAATTGTCCTTGGAGGAAAAAAAAAGAGAGAGACACTGAAGGTATTTCAGTGATGGGCAGGAAGAGCGGGTCCCTGGTGGAGAAGTTTGGGGAAACCCAGCAGGGGGTGGAGTCACAGATGATTTAGAGAGGAGGGCTTTGAGAAGAAAGGCATAATCTGCAGTAGTCACACACACTTTTGAGAGAATTGGCAAGATGGGGACGAGAAATATTGGATTTCATCACAAGGAGGTCACATAAGCAAATACAGTGGAGAGGTGGCTGCATAAGCCAGCCAACATGGATCAGGGAGTAAATGGAGCTGAGGACGACCAGACTGTGAATGTAAAGAATGTTAGGAGATACGACAATTAAGAAAAGGCAAGAAATAAGATCAGCATCAGTAGCTTCCTTTAAGGAAGGTTTTTAGTTTCTTCCTTTCTCAGTGTGGAAGAGATAAAATCAATAAATATTTGCCAAGTATGTATTGTATTTCAGATACAATGTTATGTGTTGGAATAAAAAGATGAATAAAACACTAGCAAGTTTGAATAAATTATGGTTAATCCATAAAATGGAGAACTAGCAGCTCTAAAAATAAAAGGACTATTTAATAAAATCTTTTTAAATATTAACTTAAAAATCAGGCTAAAAAAAATCAGCCAGTACATATAGTCAAATTTTTACTGTATACCTTGAAATAGATATGTACACACAGAAAAAAGGATGGAAGAATACACACAAAAAATAATAATTGGTGGTTAGTAGTGGTGTTCAGATTTATGGGCAACGTTTATCCTTTTCTAATCTACATTTTCTAAATTTTCTGTATTTAGCCTGTGCTACTTTTATAGTAAGAAAAATACACAAAAACAATATAAATCTAAAAATTGTTGTACTGCAGACCCTGAAGCTGGTCACCAACTAATACAAGGAATGACAGACTAAACCACCAAGTGCATGCAGCACTACTCATTAAAGCCAAAGACAAGAGTTTCCGTGGGCAGACAGTGATTACGTCTCCCTGGTGGGGCTGGGGAGCCTTCTCAGAGGAAGTGATGTTTCAGTTAGGTCTTGAACAATGAGCAAGAATTGCTCTGGCTAAGGAGACCGCATATGTTAACACATATATATGGAATCTAGAAGGATGGTACTGACCGTAGAGCAGTAATGGGCAGCAGACATAGAGATCAGACTTATGGACAAGGGTTGGGGAGAACAGGGAGAGGGTGAGATAAATGGAGAGTGGGATGGCTGCATATACACTGACATGTGTAAATAGATAGCCAATGGGGATTTCCGTATGACTCGGGAAACTCATATGGGGGCTTTGTAATAACCTAGAGGGGTGGGAATGGGTGGGAGGTGGGAGGGAGATTCAGGAGGGAGGGGACATATGTATACCTATGGTTAATTCATGTTGATGTATGACAGAAAGCAAAATTGTAAACCAATCATCAGTTAATTAAAAATAAATATTTTTTTTAAAGGCCATGAGAAAACGAGCATAAAGTAGGAAAGTCCATCAAGCATTCAAGGAATTGTAAACATTCTGAGGGCAGAAGGGAAGGGCAGAGGGAAGGTGGCTGCTGGAGCAAGAGGCATTTGTTGCCTATTAAGGACTGGCAATGGAGAACGAGCAGAGTGTCAAGCAAGTCTTTGCAGAGAAGCCCTGAGCACACCCACATGAAGAGGACGCAGCGGAGCTGATGGAGTCGGTGAGGAGGCTGAAGGTCTAAGCGTGAAAGGGCGAGGACTCAAACCAGGAAAATGGGAGAAGGATTGGAGAAGCAGGGCTATATTAGAGAGTTATTTAGGAAGAGAAGGTGATAGGGTTTAATAGCCATATTAATAGCTATTGCATGGGTGCTCTGGAAGAAGACCTTTGAGACGGATTTTGGGGTACAAGATGAAGGGAAAAAAGAACTGTGAAGAGTCGTTCAGAGGGAGAAGTCAGATTGCATTGTAGGCCTTAGCCCTAGTTTTTTTTTGAAGGGGGATTCTTTATTGATGTAAAATTTTACTCATTTGTGTATATTTATTTCTCATTCATTTACCCAGTCCATCATTTATCTTCTTACTTAAACAATGAAGGAATATACCACCAAAAACAAAAATTGAAAACATTATTGATGTTATATCTAGCTCTGTGCTCTTTCCCATCTCTCATTGTCTTCTCCTGTCCTCCTAAAAATGTCACTGTCCTAACCTTAGCCCAAATTGCAGGGCTTGGGTGCAAGTATTCCCCATCAAAGCTGTACTGCATTGGACCCAAACGGCCATACCTTTCTACCCCTGCCTCAGTCAGTCATGAGATATGACAATCCCAGAAAAGATGTGACCTCAGGTGATGTGACTCTGCAGGCAGATCCTGAAGCAGCTGGAGGCTGGGGAACAAGTCTGTCTTTGAAGGGGCCTGGGCAGTGCATCTCTGTGCTTATGGCAGCTAGCAGCTGTGTACGGCATGCTAGGATTACATTGCTCATTTCACCTTCACCCCACACTACAAAGGAGTCAACACCATCATCCCCGTTTTACAAATGGGGGAAGGTGCACAAAGAAATCAAGAAATTTGCCCAAATTAGCTAGTGAGCAGTAGAGTACGGATTAAAATTTGAATTTGGCTTTAGTGCCTATGTACTTAACCACTGGCCCACACCACCTGTCACTGAGAGTGTGGGGAAGGGGACAGGGAATTGTGACTATAGAAGTGGGTGGGTTGGGTCTGCTAGTTCCCCTATAACAGTACAGCCGGAGAGTTTGATGTTGACTGCCGTCTTATCTTCCCTCTGCCTGCCCACACTTCCTCCTCCCCCTCCCTTTCTTTTTTTCTCAAACTGTATTTATTATCATAGGAAGGAAAGTCAAAGTCAATAGAGTACACATTGATTTGTTAAACAAAGTCCAACATGGGGATTAATAACATAAATACAGACTTCAGTGAAATTGTGCCCTTGCGCTTATTTTTAAAGCTGTGTTTCAAAAAGGGTTATACATACGAGTTATGGATAATTTTGGAATAGACACTAGTCAGTAAAGGCAAATTCTTGTCTTCTTAGATTGCCAATAAATATGTAGGTGTTCAAGACTGTTCCTTCCTTCTTTTCCCGGTGGCACGATCACTTCAAAGCATGGTTCACAAAGGGAAATTTTTAAAGCACACAAACACCATTTAGTATTTTCTCAAATAAAGCCATTGAATGATTTTAAAAATGTTTTCACGTAACCAAGGGCTGGCCAAGTGTCTGGGGTGGGACAAAGGGCTGAGGGGTTTGGAGGTGGGCTGTGGAAACACGGGGGCCCAAGAGACAAAGTGATCAAGAAGAGACCATGAGCCATTCCCCACAGACCTGGACTGGAGGATGAGCGTCAGCTTCTCCCACTCACTGGCTCAGTAATGAGTGAGGTCATCTCATGCTCTTAAGCCTCATTGTCACAACTGAAAATCCCTGTCATCAGACTGTTGTCTGAGTTAAAGGAGATGGTGCCTATGAAAGAGTCTGGCTCCCTGTAGGTACTAAGAAGCTCCATCTAATGGGAATCAGAAATGCTGTTTCAGGCATTTATGATTCAAGAGAGCGTCTTTCCTCCTTGCATCTTTCTCCTCTTCCTGTCTGTCTTTTTGCAAGATGGGGATTTCTGCCATCAGGGGCCCCTAGGGGCTTCGTGGGTGGAGCACTGGCCAAGAGGATAATTCCTCCCTTGCACCCAATCAACCTGGCATTCATCTGCAGCCAGGGAGAGCAGCCAGACTGATTTCTTGAGGTAAACACACCAAGCGAGCAAGACAGGCCCCACGGAGTTATTTAAAACCCCCATCTGAGAGAGAGCATCTTGAATCTGAAGTTCTTGCCTAAATATAAACGGCAAAGCTTATTCAACATCAAATCAAATCAATGATAATTTGAGGACTAATTAGCATTTGGGTTTTTTTTTTTTTTTGTTGTTGGTTTTTTTTTTTCGGCAGCGTGGTGATGTGGTGTATAATGCTACGTGACTGAGGAGAAGCATGTAATTATGGAGCTGAATACATTGTCTCCTGGAGAGTGGGGAAGGAGCATTCCCTAGCCAAAGAGGCCTGTTGTTGGCCAGAGGGTGGATGGGGGTGCAGGCAGGTGGGGCAGAGTCCATGTCTGAATCTGCTGAGGACAGGTAATTGGCAGCTCCTGGGTGGTCCTGCTTCCCCTTTGACAGAAGGTTTTCACTTCTAATTGGATCAACAAAGCTTCACCTCTCACTTTAATTCTAGGAGGTAAAAGAGGAGATATGATGATTTCAGAAAGGAGTTAAACAAAGGGGAACTAAGATTTGGTCCATTCTTGCTAGAAGCCAGGTGTCAAAACAACCAGAGCATAACCCCTTTACGTGCGTGTGTGTGCGTGTGTGTGCGTGTGTGTTGTTTGTTCAGTCATGTCTGACTCTGTGTCCCCATTGACTGTAGCCTTCCAGGCTCCTCTGTCCATGGAATTCTCCAAGCAAGAATACTGGAATGGGTAGTCATTCCCTTCTCCAGGGGATCTTCCCAACCCAGGGATTGAACCCAGGTCTCCCACATTGCAGGCAGATTCTTTAACATCTGAGCCACCAGGGAAGCCTTTAACTAGAATACCAATTTGATCCTTAGAATGGCCCTATGAGATCAGTACAATTGTTTTCTTTATTCTGATGAGAAAAGAGGTTCTGAACGGTTAAGAACTTTCTAAGGTTCAGACCAGAGCTTCCTATGCTTAATATACGTCTGGTTTCAGATTTTTGCTGCTTATTCCTGTGCTATAAATATATTGTTTGTTCAGTCTCAAGAAGCTTGTGGAAGGTGGTATGTTCACAGAGATGAGGAGGCCCTAGCTTAGCAAGGTAAAGAGATTCACCCAGGGTCACCGGGCAGCAAGTAGCCAAGTCTAAAGTCTAAGAGAAAGGTGAAATTAAAACAGAAAAAATAATTACAAAGAAATATTAGCTCTGATTTAAAAAAAAAGATAAAATTCAAAGAGCACACAATGCTTGCGTGAACTGTTTACCTGGGGTGAATAGTCCCCTGAAGCAATAGTCTTAGTTGAAATGCAGTGTCTACAATCTGTTCCCCTGTCTCCTTGGATCCACTCCCTTAGGCCTGGGGTTTATCACCATGTGCCCCAGGGTTCAGGTGCCCAATCCAAGACTCTGGCCTGAGAGCTGCCAACAGGAGAGAATGAGAATCTCTGAAGTGCTGAACCTGACCCAGTGGGAATGGCTGCCTCAGGTGTTGGGTTGAGAAAGATTCTGAGGCCCATTAGGGCTCGGTGGGAAAGAGGGACAAGTTTGTCAGTGGTATTTATGCTGGTGACATAAGCACCAGGCCCTGGCCGTGCCTATGTTCTGGTTAATCCAGCTGCTCCTCTAGTTTCTCTTTGCACAGTGAATATATATAGCAGGATATATTCTAATGAGACTCAGGTTGAGACAGCTGAATTCTGTAGGAGTCCCCAGCATGCACACTCAACGCACTCGGCAGTTAACCACATCCCTTTTCTTCAAAGGACTCTGAGATACTTCATTTTAACATTTAGACATGATCAACCAAGAGGCAGGTGTCTTGGAACAGGAAAACACAGTAAGAAAAATAAAACTCTTTGGATTGAACTTTTTTTTCCCCCAGATTGAATATTAAGAGGCCAGAGAATGGCTGCTTTTCTAAGCATGATGAGGGTGATTCAAATTATACTCACTCAACTGGAGATGGCCTGATGGGGGTCCAATTGCTGAGCACCATGTTGGACATAAAAAGTGAGACAATTAGTTTTCTCAAGAAGCTATCAAGATGCCTTAATTGGCACCAGGAAACAAGAGCTTGCTCGCTGTCTCTATTTTTAATATGATGAGGAAAAATTCAAAGAGCTGAGGCCTGAGGATATTGGCACAAGCAATTGTCATGAATAGATTAGCAATTGCATCAAAGTGCAGTCTAGATTACCATCTGATTTTGACAATAAATCACTTCTTTATTGAGCATCTACTGTATACTTATATGCTAGATTTTCCTACAGAGACGGATGATGCATTATTGATAATATATAGTCAGTCAACATAGAGAAGGTATTTGAGTGGCCCTAAGGAATGATACTAAAGCTGAAGCTCCAGTACTTTGGCCACCTCATGTGAAGAGTTGACTCATTGGAAAAGACTATGATGCTGGGAGGGATTGGGGGCAGGAGGAGAAGGGGACGGCAGAGGATGAGATCGCTGGATGGCATCACCGACTCGATGGACGTGAGTCTGAGTGAACTCCCGGAATTGGTGATGGACAGGGAGGCCGGGTGTGCTGCGATTCATGGGATCGCAGAGTCGGACACGACTGAGCGACTGAACTGAACTGAACCATCAAATATATGTATAAAATAAGGCTGTTAACATAGAATTAGATAATATATGTGGAAGAAGAAAGAGGCAAAGTCACTAGTTATGTAGGCTAATATGGTCACTATTACTGAGAATTCAGATTAGCTCTGAGCTTTCTGGCAGACAGGTAAGATGGAGACTTTGATGGTGCTTGTTTGCAGTACCAGAGGAAGTAAGAAGACTTGAAAACATAAACTTTTTGCTACGCTACTTTCTAAAAGAACGTGGATGGGTGGCTTCCTAAGGGCAGTGACTGAGTCTTATTTATCTTGAGATCTTGGTCACCTGGTAAAGTACCTGACATGCACTAGATATATAATAAAAGAGAGTTTGTTGAATTTATTCCATTGATGCATTGAGAATAAAGAGAGAGGTGATTGGAGCTCAGTGGGCACAAATCTGAGCAAACTCTGGGAGGAGGTGAAGGACAGGGAAGCCTGGTGTGCTGCAGTCCATGGGGTCATAGAGTTGGACATGACTTTGAGACTGAACAACAGCAATGCCAATTTAAAGCAAGTATGCAACTTTCTGAGGATCAGCCAAATACAAAGGTAAAACTCAGAATACTAAAAGGAGCATGGGTGTAGAGGCAGGCCATTGAGTATTTTTGGCAATAGCATCATCCAAAAGCCCCTGAGGGGAAATAATAATCTTTACTCTGCCACTAAATAGTGACAAAGGCAAGGAGACTGATGGGTGTGTGAAGGCTCTGTCTACATACTGCTATGGCAAGAAGGAGGAGGGGGTCATATCAGTCAGGGCCCAAACTGGAAACAAGCCATTCTAAGTGTATGACTTGAAATACATTTAATATAGGGAATTAGGCACATAGGTAATGGAGGGTCCAAGAAGGCAAGAGGGACTGGTGAGGCAACTCAGAGATCAGCTGCACCAAGGAGCCACTAGAACTTTTAACCTACAGGGATGAAGTGGTATTGCTAAAGCTGGAATTACCTGGGGGGAGCTGAAACCATAGCACAGCAACCAGGTGGGAGCTTGTGCTATGTTGAGGATGCAACTACTGCTAGAAATGCTGCTCTAAGAAGAGGAAATGGGGTAGCTGTCTTTTCCCTCCCTCGCCCTCTAATCTTTTGCCTTCCAGTTCAGTTCAGTTCAGTCACTCAGTCGTGTCCGACTCTTTGCGACCCCATGAATCGTAGCACGCCAGGCCTCCCTGTCCATCACCAACTCTCAGAGTTCACTCAAACTCATGTCCATTGAGTCAGTCATGCCATCCAGCCATCTCATCCTCTGTCATCCCCTTTTCCTCCTGCTCCCAATCCCTCCCAGCATCAGGGTCTTTTCCAATGAGTCAACTCTTCACATGACGTGGCCAAAGTATTGGAGTTTCAGCGTTAGCATCATTCCTTCCAAAGAACACCCAGGGCTGATCTCCTTTAGAATGGACTGGTTGGATCTCCTTGCAGTCCAAGGGACTCTCAAGAGTCTTCTCCAGCACTGCAGTTCAAGAGCATCAATTCTTCGGTGCTCAGCTTTCTTCACAGTCCAACTCTCACATCCATACATGACTACAGGAAAAACTATAGCCTTGACTAGATGGACCTTAGTCGGCAAAGTAATGTCTCTGGTTTTTAATATGCTGTTTAGGTTGGTCATAACTTTCCTTCCAAGGAGTAAGTGTCTTTTAATTTCATGGCTGCAGTCACCATCTGCAGTGATTTTGGAGCCCCAAAAAATAAAGTCTGACACTGTTTCCACTGTTTCTTCATCTATTTCCCATGAAGTGATGGGACCGGATGCCATGATCTTCGTTTTCTGAATGTTGAGCTTTAAGCCAACTTTTTCACTCTCCTCTTTCACTTTCATCAAGAAGCTTTTTAGTTCCTCTTCACTTTCTGCCATAAGGGTGGTGTCATCTGCATATCTGAGGTTATTGATATTTCTCCTGGCAATCTTGATTCCAGCTGTGCTTCTTCCAGCCCAGCGTTTCTCATGATGTACTCTGCATATAAGTTAAATAAGCAGGGTGACAATATACAGCCTTGACGTACTCGTTTTCCTATTTGGAACCAGTCTGCTGTTCCATGTCCAGTTCTAACTGTTGCTTCCTGACCTGCTTACAGGTTTCTCAAGAGGCAGGTCAGGTGGTCTGGTATTCCTATCTCTTTCAGAATTTCCCACACAGTCGAAGGCTTTGGCATAGTCAATAAAGCAGAAATAGATGTTTTTCTGGAACTCTCTTGCTTTTTCCATGATCTAGCAGATGTTGGCAATTTGATGTCTGGTTCCTCTGCCTTTTCTAAAACCAGCTTGAACATCACGGAGTTCACGGTTCACATATTGCTGAAGCCTGGCTTGGAGAATTTTGAGCATTACTTTACTAGCGTGTGAGATGAGTGCAATTGTGCAGTAGTTTGAGCACTCTTTGGCATTGTCTTTCTTTGGGATTGGAATGAAAACTGATCTGTTCCAGTCCTGTGGCCACTGCTGAGTTTTCCAAATTTGCTGGCATATTGAGTGCAGCACTTTCACAGCATCACCTTTCAGGATTTGAAATAGCTCCACTGAAATTCCATCACCTCCACTAGCTTTGTTCATAGTGATGCTTTCTAAGGCCCACTTGACTTCACATTCCAGAATGTCTGGCTTTAGCTGAGTGGTCATACCATCATGATTATCTTGGTAGTGAAGATCTTTTTTGTACAGTTCTTCTGCGCCACCTCTTAATATCTTCTGCTTCTGTTAGGTCCCTACCATTTTTGTCCTTTATTGAGCCCATCTTTGCATGAAATGTTCCCTTGGTATCTCTAATTTTCTTGAAGAGATCTCTAGTCCTTCCCATTCTGTTGGTTTCCTCTATTTCTTTGCATTGCCTTGCCTCCCATTGGATGTCAAATGAGTACTTCTCTCCTAGAAAAAGTGACCACGGGAGTTCTATGTTTGTATAAAGAGCCCTCGGGTACTGTCCTCAGTTTATTGCCCCAGTGGAGTATTGGAGACCCAAATGGGGCCAATCGGTTTTGATCTCTTGGAATTTTCGAACTGGAACCTGTAAAGAGAAGCCAATAACTTAACCAGTAGCTCCATTTGGAGTCATACTTCTCCTTGTGATACAAAGATAAGTCATTCTGCAGAAAGAGAAAATAGTAAAGAAATTATGCAGAGAGGAGTGAGAGGAGTCCTAAGAGTGTTTGAACCCTCAGTTCAAAGGGTCTCTGCTTCATTTCTGCCCATGGATTTCATGAGTCATAACGAAAAATTGTATCATAAAGCCCCCCTTTTGTTTATGCTAGTTCAAATTTATTTTCTGTTATGTGCAAACAAAAAAATTATAATCTAAAAAGGATGTTAAAATAGAATATGAAGCTCAAAATGTATTTGAGAGTAAAATATCAATAGCCACTGATGCTGGGGTATATAACCTGTGGATTTTATTCTGTGAACAGTAGGGAGCCTTTGCAATTTTTTGAGGAAGGAAGTCAAATGCATCTTCCTGTGTTAAATGAAAAGACCTTAGTTGACACCTAAAGAAAATAGGAACCCCTCTTCTTGTCAACTCTGTGTGTGAGAAGAAACAGTCAGTAACCCTAGAGTTGTGTTCTTTCCAATTCCCCCCAAATATTCCAACCTACATGAATGCCCGCCACACATTTCCCTGATTCCAAAACCTTCTTTCCTGGCAAATGTGTTGTCTTACATTTATCAGCTCTCTGCCTACGAGAGAATTGTTCTTCTAGAACCAATTCTATCACCATGGAAAGATGCCAAATGTCTGCTAGCTGAAGAAGAGGGTTATATGTCACACATCAGAAAGAAGACAAAGATTTACAATGCATGCTTGGATTAGCTAAAAAAATTCATTCTTTCTGCCTTTCAGGTCTTAAATTTCTAGGTGAGAAAAGATGGAGATTCCCTGGGGAAGGATAAGAGCCTGAGGCCATTAATCAAATGGATGCTGGGAGTCAGTGATGATGTGGATTAGGGAATCAGAAACCCTGAGCTGTGAACCCAGTTCTCATACTAATTTGTTCTTTAGCATAGGCCAGTTCTATCCACTCTCTGCTCCTCAGGTTCCTCATCTGTAAACCATAGGAGTTAGTATTTAGAGGTCTCACATTTGATGGTTCTGTGTGTCTGAATATGCCTTGGAGGCAGAAACATGGCTCCAGGTCTGGGTCACAGTCTCTGAGGATGGCCCACTTCCTGGACAACTGCCTGGACCAGGCCTGTAAATACATCTAAGGAGTCTTTCCCAGGTTTCATGGCAACTGCTGCTGCTGCTGCTGCTAAGTTGCTTCAGTTGTGTCCGACTCTGTGCGACCCCATAGATGGTAGCCCACCAGGCTCCCCTGTCCCTGGGATTCTCCAGGCAAGAACACTGGAGAGGGTTGCCATTTCCTTCTCCAGTGCATGAAAGTGAAAAGTGAAAGGGAAGTCGTTTAGTCATGTCCGACTCTTAGTGACCCCATGGACTGCTGCCCACCAGGCTCCTCTGTCCATGGGATTTTCCAGGCAAGAGTACTGGAGTGGGGTGCCATTGCCCAACATCTGTGGGTGGTCCACTCAGAATGCAACATCAGCACAGACTTTTAAGTGATGCCTCAAAGTTCCATCTGGAGCTTTCAGGAGGATCCATTTCCTCTGCCACCAGCTCAGATTCATTTTGCACTAGTGGGAATAAAATGTCTAGCATGAAGTGAGAAGTGAGGAGCTATTTAATGGAATAAGAAATAAGCTCAAGCCTTCCCTGAATGTTCCAACCCACACTCGTCTCAGACCTCCTCTGAGAGTTACGGGAGCTCAGTCCAGCCCTGGGTCACTTTGTCTCTTGAAATTCTCCCTCTTTTTTTTAAATGTGTGTCCAGTTCAGATCCCTAACCTTGCTTGAATCCATTTTAGTTCAAGGGAAAATATTTACTGGGCATCTCCTCTACACAAGGTACAGTCCTTGCCTTTGAAGAACTCACTGTCTAGAGAGGAATTGTTTAGTCACTAAGCTGTGTCAGACTCTTTGCAACCCTTCCAGGCTCCTCTGTCCATGGAATTCTTTAGGCAAGAATACTGGAGTGGGTTGCCATTTTCTTCGCCGGGGGATCTTCCCAACACAGAGATTGAACCCTGTCTCCTGCATTGCAGGCATGTTCTTTACCAGGGAGCCACCAGGGAGGCCCTGATAGAATAGACAAATAAACAGATGTTTACATGAAGTACGGTAGGATAAAGGGATGTGTTTGTTTTCTAACTTGTAACAAAGCAGCACAAATTTAGCAGCTGAAAATAATACTCATGTCTTAGCTCACAGTGTGTAGGTCAGTACCTAGATGAACTCATATGGGTTCTCAGCTTTAGGGTCTCATAAGGTCAAGGTCCAGGTGTCAGCTGGCCTGGGCTCTTATGTGGAGGCTAAGGAGAAGAATTCACTTCCAAATGATTTAGGTTGGTGGCAGAATGCAGTTCCTTGAGCCTGTAGGTCCAAGGTGCTTGTTTCTTTGCTGACTGCTCACTCTCCCTAGAGGTCAGTTACATTCCTTTCTACATGGCCCCTTCCCTCCATCTCCAAGGCGATGGAGGATGGAGTCTTTCTCATGCTTTGACTCTTAACTTTTCTCTTCTGCCAAATCTCCTTGCTTTCCTCTCCTGCCTTTTCTTCTGCCACCAGCCTGAAAAAGTACTGTACTTTCAGGGGCTCTTATGAGTATATCTGGCTCACCTGTCTCTGCTCCTTTTTTAAAAAAACCCAGCTGTGCCTCATAACACAGTCATAAGAGTGAGAGCTCGTCACATTCACAGATTCCAGGGGGAGCTTCAGGGGGATGGGGGGGTCTTCAGTGCCATTCCAATCAATTCTGCATGCTACAAGGTGAATAGAAGATGTTAGGAAGCGCAGAGTGAGTGAGAACAAACAAGATCATGGAGAGGCCTTTGGCAGAGGATTTGCCTGATTGGATATTTGGAGCAAAATTCCACTTAAGTGGGGAGAGAAAGGGAGTGAAGGGAGCTATTTGGAAAAGACCAATGGAAGAGCACTGGCAAACTCCATATTCTCTTTCCTCCCCAGCATCTCACCCATTGCTGTGCACATTAGAGTGTTTGAACAACATTTTCTTGACAGATTGGCTGACTATAGGTTGTTGTAATGATGAAATAATGTAATGCTTAAAGTACTTAGAACAGCATTTGGAACAAACTAAATGATTACCATGTACTAGCTATTGTCATTTTACAACTCAAAATAGGAGACCTCTTGCAAATAGGTCTGGAATACGTATTCAGTCACGTAACAAATATTTATTAAGAACATACTAAATGTCATTGTGAGGCCATGGAAGGACAGTGGAGGGCAAAGCGGATGATCCTGATCTCATGGAGTTTACTGTCTGGTGCGGGGAGGCAGACAAGCGAAGGGACCGCTCTAACATGTATGCCAAGGGCTTTATAGGTCAGGTGCCAGCCTGGTCATGTGGCCGATCCTTGGAAAGTTGTTCCTTTCTTATCTGTCTAATGATTAAGTAGGAGCATCCTCTTTAGGTTGACTTTCCGCTCTGATCCCAAACCATCCTCATTCATATTCATAGTATCTTACCCCACCACGTAATTGCTTTTTGCCTTGCCTGCCTTCTCCCCTGGATTTGATCTCCACAAAGGTAGAAACTCAAGACTATTCACTCTTTGACCCCAGTGCCCAGCACCATGCAAAGCCCTCAGTAAATCAATGCAGTATCAGTGAGCTCTCAGCTTAGACTCTGCTTTCCTGTTTGGATCAAACCCACCTTTTTAGTTTAGTTTAAATAAATATTTGCATAGCAGCTGTTATGTGCCAGTAAGTAAGCAACAGAGCCAAGATTCAAACCCAGACAATCTGTTGCACGTGACACAGGTAAGGGTTCAGCTTTAGACCTTCCCACCCAGCTTTGTACCTATTATGACAAACAGCAAAACAAACAAACAAAAACAATCACCACAGCTACTTATGAGTATCGTAGCAGGATTCCTGTACTGAATTTACAGCACAGATTCCTGCGACAACAGTGGGGAGTAAGAATTATCATCTTCATTTTCGAAGTAAGAATTCTGCCCCTTGGGGAGGTTAAGTCACTTGCCTGTGGCCACAGGCCACCATGCTGCAGACCTGAGACTTAAACACAGTCTGTCTGATTCCAACCCTGAGCTCTTTGCAGGAAGATTTAGTGCTTTGACCAGTCATTTTCATTGATTGTTCTTTTTCTTTTGCAGTGACTTCCCCTGCTAGCATCACGGGATCACTGTCTCTGATACACTTTTAAAGCATTCAGGAGGTAGTCAGAATCTTGGTATCTCAGACACAAATAGCATAAACCAGCTCACCATGATGTCACCCATCCGTTTCACTGTGTCAGTCAGCTCATGCCCTGTGTCTTCTTAGTTCTCATCTCAGGGCTGCAGTCTTAACAGTGTGACAAGGAAAGAACTAGTATTTTTCCAGGGCACCACAGAGAGCCTGCGTGACTTCATTAGCTCATTTGCCATTGATAAAACTTCTCCTGAAATCATTTCTTTGTTACCCAAGAGAGATAGGTCCATGAACATGCAGCTACACCAAATAATGTGTAAACTCCAAGGGTCAGCTATATAGGCAAGGCCCAGCTATATCCAACTTACACCCCAGCACCCCACACAGGACCCAGCACACAGAAACTGCTCAGTAAATGCTTGTATGATGAGAGAAGGAAGGAACTGAAAACGTGAAAACACATACTCCTCTTGTGTTTAGTAGTAGGGCTGCTTTTGAAAGGACGGTGTGTTGACATTTGGCACAAATGGAGTAAATTAGAGCAGTGCCTATCAAACTCTCTGTGGGGAAAACCTAGACTCCTCTTTCATTGCTAATCAACTGAGGATTGATACAGAGTCCTACTAGTGGCCTGTGCTTTGTACCACAAGCAACCTGTCTCTGAATTCAACAGCACCCTAGTCAGCATCTTGTACAATAAATAAGACAAGACACTAATCACATACTGGAAAAACAAAAGCAATGTAAAATTGCTATTATAAAAGTCTCTAAAAGCTTACCATCAATTTCTATTCTTATCACTTACCAGAGACAAACAATCCACAATCCAGTGTTGGTTCCTGAATCACACAGAGTAGCCTCCTTTAGAGCATGGCCTTGGACTCACAGTTGGGTTAGAGTCTAACTAGATGTGATTTCGAGGAAGCTGCTTAACCTCTCTCAACCTCCTAAATTTCTTCATCTCTAAAATGAGGAAAATAATCATATTTCCCCCCTGGGGTTGGAATGAGGGTCCAATGGAATCGTTCATTCAATATTTATTCAATAGACATTTATTGAGCTCCTGTTAGGACACATACTCCTTTAAGCACTGGAGAAAAAGGAATGAACAAAACAGACAAAAATCCCTGTTGTCATGGAGCTGAGATTGTGGTGAGAGGTTTTATATAAAGTAGGAAGCCTAGTGCCTGGTCGTTACCAACTGGGTGTCATTTGGTAGGTCACTTCACTTTACCAAGAGTTTAGTGTACTAAAATTGGAGCAAAAATAACACACACCTCCTATGATTGTTTTGAAGGTCCAGTGTGATCAGAGAGATGGTCACTTGCTGTGATAGTGAGTAAATATAGCTCAACGTTAAGTGCAAAATATCATGTTTCTCTGTCTTCCAGCTCGGCGTTGTGGATTGTCCCAGCAGTTGGGAGATTCAAGGAGTGGGGAGCTTCCACCTAAAACAGACAGGCACAAAAGCCCAGGGATCCAGCAGAGCCTCAGAGCCACAGAGAAGCCAGCATGTAACCAGACGCCCGGCCAGCAGAGCCCAAAGAGGAGCAAGTTAAAAGGACTGAAAGAAGACGTCAAGGCCAAAGAAAACAATCAGGTTTGGGGGTTTTTGTTTGTTTTTAATATTTCCCTAGTTTTTAAATAATGGTGAACATTAAACACTACCAGTTTTTTTAAATGCATCTTCTTTCTTTTTCATTTCCTTTATGACTTTAAAAAATTGGAGTATAGTTGATTTACAATGTTCTATTTGTTCTGTGTGTCAAGCAAACTGATTCAGTTATACATATATATATTTTTTTGTTTGTTTGTTTGTTTTCAAATTCTTTTCTCTTATAGGTTACTACAGAATATCAAGGATAGTTCCCTGTGGTATACAATAGGTCCTTGTTGGTTATGTACTTTATAGGTAGTATAGTCAAGTTTTTGGAATCAGACAGATAAGAACTAGAATAGACAGCACAGTGTGGGACTTGCTTAACGTGCCTGCAGGGCCATGTTGGGTGAACATGAGGCAGGGTTTAAGGAGATGGGTTAGAACAGACACCCCTTCTAAGAGAGATGATAAAGAATATAACTGGAGGACCCAATCTGTAATCAGGTCCATGTTCTCTTTACAGCTGGGTCTCAAAGCCAGGAGTTCAGGAACTGTGAGAAGTTAAGAAGGGAGCATAAAGCCGAGAACAAATGATGCTATGAGGCTAAATTTTTTGTTGGGTAACTTCTGCTTGCCCTTTTCAGACGCTCTCTACCATTCTTCATCATGTTCTGTGCTCCTGGAGGCAGACCAACACTGAGAGTAAATGAATCTCTTATCATCTGGTTTCTGAAGGAGAACAGCCAATGGGGAAGACAGGCAGGAGACTGGAAGGAGGGTAGGGAGGAGGGAGAAGGAGGTGAAGCCATTTGCTCCGCAGATTCCTTTCTTCAGACCATCGTGAGGTGTGTACATCCCTCAATCACGGGTCTGCGTCCCTGTTGCGTTTTCTGGCTCTGTTAATCTCTCCTTCCCCTTCCCCTTCAGACCTAGAGACATCAGGGAGCCCCACCATAACTAGCCCTCGGGGAGCCACACACTCCCCTGTGGTTTCCCTGTATGCTGCCCACAACTTTGTAAATAATCCTATTATCCTAATCGAGTATGCCATCTGTTTTCTGCTGGAACCCTGACTAGACACTCCAGGGCTTTTGTCCAAATCTCTGTCTTGCTGGTTTTTGTTTTTAATAACCTATGGGAGGGTCAGTCTAATTTAAAGAGACAGTATTGGGCAGATATAAAGTAGAGAGTAAGGCAGGCTGAGTTCAAGACTTGGACATAGTCCTACTGTGGATAACCAAGATAGATCCCAGAGGGTGAAAAAAAGAGCTAATATTTGACATTACTCTTAATGTATGGTAGACACTGTTCTAAGTGCAATATATTTGTAAACTCTTTCAATCCTCAAAGGAACACTATTATGTACATAGCACTGCCACCACTATCTTAGAAAATTAGGAAAGCAAGGGAGGTCAAATATGAATAACTTGCCTGAAATCACACAACTAGTAAGTGGCTGTAGCTGGATCTAAACCCAGATAGTCCCATTCCAGAGTCCAAGGTCCTAACCACCAGTCCTCCACTCTCTGGAAACATTTGTTTTCATTTCCTTGTACTGGACCTATCCTTTCCTTGTTCTCTTTATTAGTCTGAAAATTGCTCGTAATACTCTCTGTATTGGCTTTAGCACTTTAATAAGCTTTATCATATTCTGAACCTCTTGACTCAGTTCTTAGAGGTTCCAGAAGGTTGAACATCCAGCCCAAGATCCTACAGCCAATGAATGATGGAGGCTGACTTAAGTTCAACCCTACCAAACTTTTCTACCTCATAATCCTTGGACATGTACAGGGCAAGACAGCATCTATCTTTTTCACTGCCATACCTCAGTGCCTGCATCGTGACAGTAACACGATAAATATTATGCTGAATGAATTAAAGAATGTTTGAATGAACGGTTTTGACATATCCTTTAAAATTCAGAGCTTATTAGAGAGTATCCAGCCAAACCATTTTACTTTCTTTACATATTTTTTGATTGGAATGTTTCATTTAATTTTAAATTAAAATTTAATTTTAATCACTGTGGTAGCATCAGAACTGCCTTTTTGCATTTCTCAACCCTTTCTTAGGGTAGGAATTAATGCTTGTTGGGTAGACTTCATCTGTAAGTTCACCAGCTTTCTCAACTAGTGATCACAGAGTTCGATGGAGGTGTTTGCTTGCTTCCTTTATCTCATATTAGCTACAGAAAGAGGTTAGATGCTAATGATTTTATTAGAGTAAGTCATACTTGGGTTGGAATCTCTGCTTTGACACTTAGCTGTGTGTGGTTTGCCTAACCTCTGGGTGTCTCAGTTTCTTTGTCTATAAAATCATTATGTCTGTCAGCCTGTTTCTGTTTTGTAAATTAGTTCATTCGTATCAATTTTTTAGATTCTACATGTAAGTGTTATCATATATTTGTCTCTCTTTCTGACTTACTTCACTTAGTGCGATAATCCCTAGGTCTACCCATGTTTCTGCAAATGGCATTATTTCATTCTTTTTTATGGCTGAGTAGCATTCCATTGTGTGTATCTATAACACATCTTCTTTATCCATTCATTTGTTATAGAAATAGACTCAGACATGGAAAACAAACTTACGGTTACCAAAAGTGAAAGGAGAGGAAGGGATAACTTAGGAGTTTCAGATTAACAGGTACACATTACTAGATATAAAATAGATAAACAACAAGGACCTACTGTATAGCTCAGGGAACTATATTCACTATCTTGCACTATTTTATAATAATCTATAATGGAAAAGAATATAAAATAATATATGAGAAATGGATATCTGAACTACTTTTCTATACCCCTGAAACTAACACAAACAACATTGTAAATCAACTATACTTCAGTGTAAAAATCGTTATAATAACAGTATCCACTTCACAAGGTTGTGGTGAAGATTAAATGGTATAATGTATATTTATCAGTTCAGATCCACCAAGAAGCAGATGTGAATACAGAATTATTACTATAAGTGCAAGAGACTTAGTGTGGGGGGCATCTCTGAAATATACAGGGGAAGAGAGCAGGAGTCATTATGGATAGCTGCCGATCGCGATGCAGTTCTGACATTTGTGTAGGAGAGGAGGAAGGAAGCAGGGATGGCTAGAAGGAACACAGGCTCTTGGTCAGGCTGACAGGAAGCTCTGGCTCCTAGATTGCCTGTAGATGATTTTTGCATTGATCAGAAATAACCAGGTCCTAGTCTCCCTGAGGGCTCAGTTTTTGATTAGAGATTCCAGGGAATATGGCTGCCAAAGCATGCCGCACAGTGCCTGACCCCAAGTAATACTCAATAAATGTTGGCTGTTGGTTGTTGTTGTTTAGTTGCTCAGTCATGTCTGACTCTTTGTGACCCCATGGACTGTAGCCCACCAGGCTCCTCTGTCCATGGAATTTTCCAGGCAAGAATACCAGAGTGGGTTGCCATTTCCTTCTCCAGGGGATCTTTCTGACCCAGGGATCACACTTGCATCTCCTACACTGGCAGGCAGATTCTTTACCACTGAGCCACCTGGAAAGCCTTACATAGTGGTACCATTACTTTTAGGAGCCCAAGGAATGGGAGCAAGTACCATTCATTACACTATGTTTACTGTATGCAGGCTTGTTTTAAATAGAAATTATTCCCTGGACACTTGTTAAAAATGGCAAAACAGATTTTATTTGAGCTATTGCAGTAGGAGAAGGAGAGCCCCCCTTTATAGGATTGGGCTCAATTCTGAATACAGCACAGACAGCTGGAGATTTATAGCCAAAACACAGAATAAGGAAGTCAGTGGACGGAAAATTACTAAGGGAAACTTCATTAGATATCAAGGGTAGAGGGATTTTTACTCAACTCATTTAATAGCATTATTGATAATGGAAGGTCAAGGACTTAGGCATCAAGGGTGGAAGATGAGGAACTCAGTCACATACCAAAGGTGAGGATTCTTGCTGAGCTGACTTAGCAAAGCTCTTTGCTTGGCTTGGCAAGTCAAGCATGGAGCTCAAAGTCAAGGCCTAGCAGAGACTAGGGAAGGGCTCAGAGGAGCCTGACTCAAGTTTGGACAAGGACAGAGTTTTTGTCACCTGTCACTTCTCCTAGATAAAGGGGACCTTGGGAAGGAATCATATCTGTGCCATCTTTTCACCCAATCTTCACCTGTCACCTAGGGTTCCATAAAGTTTTATGGAATGATTGAATATCAGTTTATGAGTGAATATTGGTTTGTATAAGGAGTAGACTTACTAAACTTAAGCTGATAGTCAGGACCAACATAAAGTCTTTTTTTTTTTTCTCTCCTTTATTTTTTTATTTTTTTTAATTAATTTTTTATTTTTTTTAAATTTTAAAATCTTTAATTCTTACATGCGTTCCCAAACATGAACCCCCCTCCCACCTCCCTCCCCACAACATCTCTCTGGGTCATCCCCATGCACCAGCCCCAAGCAAGCTGCACCCTACGTCAGACATGGACTGGTGATTCAATTCTTACATGACAGTATACATGTTAGAATTCCCATTCTCCCAACTCATCCCACCCTCTCCCTCTCCCTCTGAGTCCAAAAGTCTGGTATACACATCTGTGTCTTTTTTCCTGTCTTGCATACAGGGTCGTCATTGCCATCTTCCTAAATTCCATATATATGTGTTAGTATACTGTATTGGTGTTTTTCTTTCTGGCTTACTTCACTCTGTATAATTGGCTCCAGTTTCACCCATCTCATCAGAACTGATTCAAATGAATTCTTTTTGACGGCTGAGTAATACTCCATTGTGTATATGTACCACAGCTTTCTTATCCATTCATCTGCTGATGGACATCTAGGTTGTTTCCATGTCCTGGCTATTATAAACAGTGCTGCGATGAACATTGGGGTACATGTGTCTCTTTCAATTCTGGTTTCCTCAGTGTGTATGCCCAGAAGTGGGATTGCTGGGTCATAAGGTAGTTCTATTTGCAATTTTTTAAGGAATCTCCACACTGTTCTCCATAGTGGCTGTACTAGTTTGCATTCCCACCAACAGTGTAGGAGGGTTCCCTTTTCTCCACACCCTCTCCAGCATTTATTGCTTGCAGATTTTTGGATCACAGCCATTCTGACTGGTGTGAAGTGGTACCTCATTGTGGTTTTGATTTGCATTTCTCTAATAATGAGTGATGTTGAGCATCTTTTCGTGTGTTTGTTAGCCATCCGTATGTCTTCTTTGGAGAAATGTCTATTTAGTTCTTTGGCCCATTTTTTGATTGGGTCGTTTATTTTTCTGGAATTGAGCTGCAGAAGTTGCTTGTATATTTTTGAGATTAGTTGTTTGTCAGTTGTTTCATTTGCTATTATTTTCTCCCATTCAGAAGGCTGTCTTTTCACCTTGCTTATATTTTCCTTTGTTGTACAGAAGCTTTTAATTTTAATTAGATCCCATTTGTTTATTTTTGCTTTTATTTCCAGAATTCTGGGAGGTGGATCATAGAGGATCCTGCTGTGATTTATGTCTGAGAGTGTTTTGCCTATGTTCTCCTCTAGGAGTTTTATAGTTTCTGATCTTACATTTAGATCTTTAATCCATTTTGAGTTTATTTTTGTGTACAGTGATAGAAAGTGGTCTAGTTTCATTCTTTTACAAGTGGTTGACCAGTTTTCCCAGCACCACTTGTTAAAGAGATTGTCTTTACTCCATTGTATATTAAAGACTCCACCAGAAAATTACTAGAGCTAATCAATGAATATAGTAAAGTTGCAGGATATAAAATCAACACACAGAAATCCCTTGCATTCCTATACACGAATAATGAGAAAGTAGAAAAAGAAATTAAGGAAACAATTCCATTCACCATTGCAACGAAAAGAATAAAATACTTAGGAATATATCTACCTAAAGAAACTAAAGACCTATATATAGAAAACTATAAAACACTGATGAAAGAAATCAAAGAGGACACTAATAGATGGAGAAATATACCATGTTCATGGATCGGAAGAATCAATATAGTGAAAATGAGTATACTACCCAAAGCAATTTACAAATTCAATGCAATCCCTATCAAGCTACCAGCAACATTTTTCACAGAACTAGAACAAATAATTTCAAGATTTGTATGGAAATACAAAAAACCTCGAATAGCCAAAGCAATCTTGAGAAAGAAGAATGGAACTGGAGGAATCAACTTGCCTGACTTCAGGCTCTACTACAAAGCCACAGTCATCAAGACAGTATGGTACTGGCACAAAGACAGACATATAGATCAATGGAACAAAATAGAAAGCCCAGAGATAAATCCACACACATATGGACACCTTATCTTTGACAACATAAAGTCTTTGTGGATAAAACCTGTCAGGGGCTGGTCAATGAGCCTCTTGAGTCTCTCAGTTTGAAACAAGCAGAGTCCTCATGGGCCTGAACTCAGGTTTGAACAACTGGGCAGTCAGTATACATAGGACCATGTCAGCCATGTATTTCAGAAGAGACAATATATTATTCTCTAAGAAGCTATAGGCAAAGTCTTTGTTGAGTCAAGAGAAGGCTAATATTCTAATGTCCGTATTCTTAATTCTAAATTTAACTTATTTTCAGCAAGTAATTCAGAATATTGAAAAATCTATATACATTGTACCTTTTTTAATGTTGTCTTCTGGAGACCATCTTAAATCCAACATGAATTTCTTTGAATAGCATCCATTATTTGTTGTTATTGTTCAGCCACTGAGTCATTTCTGACTCTTTGCAACTTCATGGATTGCAAATGCCATGCTCCTCTCTCCTCCACAATCTCTCAGAGTTTGCTCAAATTCATGTCCATTAAATCATTGATGCTGTCCAACCATCTCATCCTCTGCCAACTCCTTTTGCCTTCAATCTTTCCCAACATCAGGGTCTTTTCCGATGAGTCACTCTTTGCGTCAGATGGCCAAAGTATTGGAGCTTCAGCTACAGCAATAGTCTTTCCGTTGAATATTCAGGGTTGATTTCCTTTAGAATGGACTGGTTGGATCTCCTTGCAGTCCAAGGGACTCTCAAGAGTCTTCTGCAGCACCACAGTTTGAAAGCATCAATTTGTTTGTGCTTAGCCTTCTTTAGGGTCCAACTCTCCCATCTCTACATGACTACTGGAAAACTATAGCTTTGACTATAAGCAACTTCGTCAGCAAAGTGATGTCTCTGTTTTCAATACTTTGTCTAGGTTTGTCATACCTTTCTTTCCAAGGGGAAAGTGTCTTTTAATTTCATGGCTGAAGTCACTGTCTGCAGTGATTCTGAAGTTCAAGAAAATAAAATCTGTCACTGCTTCCACCTTTCCCCCTTCTGTTTGTAAATATGAAGTGATGGGAACAGATGCCATCGATCTTAGTTTTTTTTTTTTTTTTAATGTTGAATTTCAAACCAGCTTTTTCATTCTTCTCTTTTACCCCATCAAGAGGCCCTTTAGTTACTTTTCACTTTCTGCCTTCAGAATGCTATCATTTGCACATCTGAGGTTGTTTATATTTCTCCAGGCAATCTTGATTCCAGCTCGTATTTCATCCAGCCTGTCATTTATATGATGTATTCTGTGTATAAGTTAAATAAGCAGAGTGACAATACTCCTTTTCCAATTTTGAACCAGTCAGCTTTTCCATGTCTGGTTCTAGCTGTTGCTTCTTGACCTGCATAAAGGTTTCTCAGGAGACAGGCAAGGTGGTCTGGTACTCCCATCTCCTTAAGAATTTTCCAGTTTGTTTTGATCTGCACAGTCAAAGACTTTAATATGGTCAATGAAACAGAAGTAGATGCTTTTTGAAACTCCCTTGCTTTCTCCATGATCCAACGAATGTTGGCAATTTTGATCTCTGGTTCCTCTGCCTTTTGTAAGCCCAGATTGTACATCTGGAACCTCTTAGTTCACCTACTGCTGAAGCCTAGCTTAAAGGGTTTTGGGCATAACTTTCCTAGCATGTGAAATGAGCACAACTGTATGGTAGTTTGAATATTCTTTGGCATTGTTCTTCTTTGGGATTAGAAAGAACAGTCTAAAAGAACAGACTTATTTTCCAGTCCTGTGGCCACTGACTGCCGAGTTTTCCAAATTTACTGACATATGGAGTGCAGCAGTTTAGCAGCAGCATCTTTTAGAATTTTAAATAGCTCAGCTGGAATTCCATTACCTCCACTAGGTTTGCTTATAGTAATGCAGTCCATCCTAAAGGAGATCAGTCCTGAGTGTTCACTGGAAGGATTGATGTTGAAGCTTACACTCCAATACTTTGGCCACCTGATGTGAAGAACTGACTCATGGGAAAAGACCCTGATGCTGGGAAAGATTGAGGGCAGGAGGAGAAGGGGATGACAGAGGATGAGATGGTTGGATGGCATCACCAACTCAATGGACAAGAGTTTGGGTAAACTCCAGGAGTTGGTGATGGACAGGGAGGCCTGGCGTGCTGCAGTCCATGGGGTCACAAAGAGTCGGACACGACTGAGTGATTGAACTTAACTGACTGAATGCTTCCTATGGCCCATTTGACTTCACATCCCAGGATGTCCAGTTCTAGGTGAGTGACCACATCATTGTGGTTATCTGGGTCTTTCAGACTTCTTTTTGTAATTCTTCTGTGTACTCTTGCCACCTCTTCTTAATCTCTCCGGCTTCTGTTAGGTCTTTATCATCTCTGCTTTTTATCCTGCCATCCTTGCATGAAATGTTCCCTTAATATCTCCAGTTTTCTTGAAGAAGCCTCTAGACTGTCCCATTCTATTATTTTCCTCTATTTCTTTGCACTGTTCATTTAAGAAGGCCTTCTTATCTTTCCTTGCTGTTCTCTAGGACTCTGCATTCAGTTGGGTATATCTTGCTTTTTCTCTCTTGCCTTTTGCTTCTCCTCTTTCCTCAGCTATTTGTAAAGCCTCCTCAGATTAGTACTTTGCCTTCTTGCATTTCTTTCTCTTGGGGATGATTTTGGTCACTGCATCCTGTACAATGTTACAAACCTCTGTCCATAGTTCTTCAGGCACTCTGTCTGCCAAATCTAATTTCTTGAACCTATTCATCACCTCCACTGCATAATCATAATGGGTTTGATTTGGGTCATACCTGAGTGGCCTAGTGATTTTCCATACTTCCTTCAATTTTGGCCTGAATTTTGCAGGAGCTCATGATCTGAGCCACAGTCAGCTCCAGGTCTTGTTTTTGCTGACTGTATAGAGCTTCTCCAACTTTGGCTGCAAAGAAAATAATCAGTCTGATTTCAGGATTGACCATTTGGTGATGTCCATGTGTAGAGTCTTCTCTTGCATTGTTGGAAGAGGGTGTTTGCTATGGCCAGTATGTTCTGTTAGCCTTTGCCCTGCTTCATTTTGTACTCTAAGGCAAAACTTGCTTGTTATTCCAGGTAGCTCTTGATTTCCTATTTTTGCATTCCAATCCCATATGATGAAAAGGACATCTTTTTTGGGATGTTAGTTCTAGAAGGTTTTGAAGATCTTCATAAAACTGTTCAACTTCAGTTTCTTCAGCATCAGTGGTTGGAGCACATTAGACTTGTGATGCTGAATGGTTTGCCCTGGAAATAAACCAAGATCATTCAGTCATTTTTGAGATTGCACCCAGGTACTGCATTTTGGACACTTTTGTTGACTGTGAGGGTTACTCCATTTCTTCTAAGGGATACTTGCCCAAAGTAGTAGATATATTCAGTTCAGTTCAGCTCAGTCGCTCAGTCGTGTCTGACTCTTTGCGACCCCATGAATTGCAGCATGTGAGGCCTCCCTGTCCATCACCAACTCCTGGAGTTCACTCAAACTCATGTCCATCAAGTCGGTGATGCCATCCAGCCGTCTCATCCTCTGTCGTCCCCTTCTCCTCCTGCCCCACTCTTTTCCAATGAGTCAACTCTTCACATGAGGTGGCCAAAGTATTGGAGTTTCAGCTTTTGCATCATTCCTTCCAAAGAAATCCCAGGGCTGATCTCCTTCAGAATGGACTGGTTGGATCTCCTTGCAGTCCAGGGGACTCTCAAGAGTCTTCTCCAATACCACAATTTGGAAGCATCAATTTTTTGGCACTCAGCTTTCTTCACAGTCCAACTCTCACATCCATACATGACCACAGGAAAAACCATAGCCTTGACTAGATGGACCTTTGTTGGCAAAGCAATGTCTCTGCTTTTCAATAAGCTATCTAGGTGGGTCATAACTTTCCTTCCAAGGAGTAAGTGTCTTTTAATTTCATGGCTGCAATCACCATCTGCAGTGATTTTGGAGCCCCAAGAAATAAAGCCTGACACTGTTTCCACTGTTTCCTCATCTATTTCCCATGAAGTGATGGGACCAGATGCCATGATCTTCATTTTCTGAATGTTGAGCTTTACGCCAAATTTTCCGGTCATCCAGATTAAATTTGCCCATTCCCATTCATTTTAGTTCACTGATTTTAAGATGTCAATATTCATTCTTGCCATCTCCTGTTTGACCACATCCAATTTACTTTGGCTCATGGGCCTAACATTCCAGGTTCCTCTGCAATATTGTTCTTTACAGCATGGTACTTTCACCACCAGATACACCCATAAGTGAGCATTATTTCCACTTTGGTCCAGCTGCTGCATTCTTTCTGGAGCTGTTAGTAATTGCTGTTTTCTTTCCCAGTAGCATATTGGGCACCTTGCAACCTGGGGGAGTTATCTTAAAGTGTCATATCATTTTGCCTTTTTATACTGTTCATATGGGTCTTACAGCAAGAATACTGTAGTGGGTTGCCATTTCTTCCGTGAGGGGAATACATTGTCAGAGCTCTTTACTATGACCCATTCATCTTGGGTGGCCCTGCACTGCATGGCTCATAGCTTCATTGAGTTACGCCAGCCCCTTCACCATAGCAAGCCTGTGATCCATGAAGGGGAACATGCATTATATTCCAGCTTTATTCTGAATACTGTTCTATATCAAATTGTAAGAAAGCGAACTTTTTTTTTTATTGCTATCCATCTTTAATTTAAATATGGATAAGTAGATGTTCATTGAGGGAACAGTTCTTTCCGCAAGGCAGAATCTGAAATTAGACACCACACATCTGACTCCTGTTCTATGCCTTATTCTCTTGGATTCTTTGTGTGAATAGACTGATACTGATCAACCCAAGTAGTCATTTGACTGTTTGCCTTGATCAAAATTGTGCTTGGTGTGAGCTATAGGGGCAGCACATTATTTTTGAAATCCAGATATTGGAAATAATTAAGCAAGAGATGGATAGGAATTATCAAGATGTGCATTTCTCCAGCTGTCCGCTGATCCAAAATCTTGCTCTCTTTGTTAGTCTCCAGTGTGATCTTTCCTTCCCCCTCTTTTGCTGAGCTGGTACCTTTGAAATATGTTACCTCTCCAGGCAGTTCCAGCTCTGCTCCTGTCCACCTGCACACAGATTTATGAAGATGCTTAGCACAGATATTGAAGCAGTCCTTAGTTCTCCTGGGTCAATTCCTGCATCTTTATAATCACTGGGAAAGAAGCCCACTTTGGGGTAATATTCACTTCACCCCCATTCCAGCATTAATAAATGAACCTGCCTTGAATAAGGAAAGCAGCAAGGCGATGGGAGGAAGAGTTGACTCATACCTGAAGACCTGGGTGTGGATATACGCCACAGTCTTAGTAGAAGGAAATGGAGAAGGAAATGGCAACCCAGTCCAGTGTTCTTGCCTGGAGAATCCCATGGACGGAGGAGCCTGGTGGGTTCCAGTCCACAAGGTCACAGAAGAGTCCGACACGACTGAGCGACTTCACTTCTCTTAGTAGCTACATGCGTGTACTCAGGCACTTCAGTCAGATCCAACTCTTTGCAACCCCATGGACTGTAGCCTACCAGGCTCCTCTGACCATGGAATTCTGAAGGCAAGAATACTGTAGTGGGTTGCCCTGCCCTCCTCCAGGGGATCTTCCCAACCCAGGGACTGAACCTAGGTCTCTTATGTCTCTTCATTGGCAGATGGGTTCTTTACCACTAGCACCACCTGGGGAGCCCAAGTAGTTACATAACCCAGGACAAATTAGTGTATCTGCTTGTGCCTTAGACCCCTTATTTTTAAAAAACAAGGAAGGGTTGGGAAGAAGACTTAAGGCCCCCAGTCTCCTGTCTTTAAACCCCCCACCCTTTCCAGTCTCCCACAGGACGGAGAGACTCACTCTTTGGGCACACCTGTAAAACATTTGTAGTGATACATTTGGGAAGAGCTGCTCTATTAAAATGTAAACACTCCATGGAAGAGGTAATATACTATACCAAACATTTCAGGTCCCCAGAGTGAAGTGTATATAGTCCAAATAGGCCTTTTGACAGTCTTATGCTGGCTGGGAACAATGCAAGATCCATTGTATATGGAGCATCTTTATCTACATCATGCCTTATATAACATTATCTCAGATCCCAACAGCAACCCCACAAAGAAAACAATATCTCCATTTCACAGCTGAGAAAACTAATGCTCAAAGAGGATCTAAGCCTAAACCTTTTCCTATTTTCAGCCATCTTCAGTTCAGTTCCAGTTCCTCCCACCTCACACTGCTCGGCAATAACTCATTCACTCACCTGACCCCTGAGGCCATCTTTGAGGCTGTGTACACAGCAGGTACTCAGTAAGTTCTAGTGAAATAAATGAGGGAATTAACTCTGCCTTTCTAGCTGGGGTTTGACCAGGCAGACCCCCAAATGTGGGGAGTGGCTGGGACTCATTTTAGGAATTAGGTCCTTGTCCAGCTATAGGTAGTAAAAGAGGATATTTCCCTTGGCCAAGACCCACAGCCAAGTGGGCTAGAGATGTCTGCATGGAAGGTTGGCAAGGTGGTAACAGGTCCAGGACTAATCAGCAGGTTTCTGAGCCCAGAAAGTGGTGATTTGATGACATGTACTCAGAGCAACCTGAAGCCCAGGTATCCAAAATAGGGAATCCTTCACGGTTATCCGGGTGGCTAGATGGTGAGTGTGTCTGCTTAAATCCTTCCTACTTGAGACTCAGATGCATTCTAGGTACTGTGTGTTTTGACGGAAGGCAGTAGTGGTCGAGTACATCAATTGTGGAAGGAGGAGAGAGGAGAACATTAGGAAATAATCTGGGGTCTCGAGATGGCTGGATGGCATTACTAACTCGATGGACGTGAGTCTGAGTGAACTCCGGGAGTTGGTGATGGACAGGGAGGCCTGGTGTGCTGTGATTCATGGGGTCTCAAAGAGTCGGACACAACTGAGCGACTGAACTGAACTGAACTGAGGCCTCCATTTGACCCAGTCACTGTTTTGATGTTATGTGTCTTGGCTTCTCCTCCATCCAGCATATTTGCATTTAAAAAGGCTTATTGAAGAACAGCTAGTTCTTCACATGAATGAATGTCTAATTGGATGTGTTTTGTACACTTGGTTAAAAGACTGAGGGAGATCCCTTGTGAGGTCAGGCCTTCCCAGACACTATTTTTAGCTGTGTAGGTTGGGCTCTGCACAACAAGAGATGACATCCTGAATCTCACCCTGGAGGAATGTTTTCTGAAAGGACATTTTGCTGGATTGTCATTCTGTATGCACAAGGAACAGGATTTGCTCTGTAGAATAAGCCAAATCTTCTTAGAGTTTCCCTTTCTCCTTCTATATGGCACTAAATCCCTTCAATTTTTAAAGCCTATCTCAAATGCTGATGCCTCTTTGAAGCTCTCTCTGATGTCCTACTCCATTCCCTGTGGAATTAACACCACCTTCCTGCCCTCGTGTTCCTATAGTGACATGTTTGTCTAGGTTCCACCCTGACACAGTCCCTGGCCAGCCCTGCAACTCATTTCTTGGCCTTCTCTCCTCTTATTTATACTCCAACAATGCTGTTCTCACATTCACCTCCACCCAGCACACACACAAACACACGCACACACACACACACACACACACACACACACACACAGAGCAAAAATACCTCCCTGCTCAATGCTGCTTCATGTTTCCCTGGTTGTGCAGATACCATCTGGAAGGCCTTTCCCCAGTCCTCTCTTTCTGGCTAGCTCTTAGGCATCTTCCAAGGCTCAACTCTGGCCTGAAGCAGTGACTGCAGCTGTTTGATTCACCAGGGTAATCCAAACTCCTAGCATGCCACCTGGAATGTAGGAGCAACTCAGGGAATGCTAGTTGCATGCATTAATGAATGAATCTCATTCTAGAAACATTTTATCCAATACTTATCCCCCACACCACCCGCCAGCCTGAGTTCAGTATCATTCCTTTCTGCTCCTGTATCATCCTGTGCTATGTTCTCACCACTGTATATTGAAAAGTGTCTGTGTCTAGCTACCCTGCCCCCGCCCCCTACCATTAGATTCTAACTTTTTCAATGGCAGGGGCCAGGCTTCATTCATCTTTAGGCTCCCAGTACCTGGTAAAGCACCTGGCATGGCATGTGGGACCTAAATGGGCTTTCCTGGTGGCTCAGTGTTAAAGAATCTGCCTTCAGTGCAGAAGACACAAGTTTGATTCCTGGGTCAGGAAGATTCCCTGGAAAAGGAAATGGCAACCCACTCTAGTATTCTTGCCTGATAAATCCCATGGACAGAGAAACCTGGCAGACTGCAGTCCATGGATTTGCAAAAGTCAGACATGACTTAGTAACTAAACAACAACCCCCAGACCTTAAATAAATTCTGATCAGTAAATAATGGAATTGAACTAGATGATTGCTATAAATAAGATATTGCCTTATGGTAAATAATTGTCTCTTTCTCTTTCACTGACTTGGGGCACCTAGTGTCTAATAGGTACTCAATATATAGTTATTATTTGGTTTGGAAAATAAACTACCTTGTGGAGAGAATACTAGTTTGGACAGTGAGATTCTGGTTCTGATGTTGCCACATGGCAGTTGGGGAACTTGTAAAAGTCACTGGGGCCCTTGGAAACTCAGTATTCTAATCTGCTAAAAGGGTATAAAGATTGTTACTATCTTAGTTTAGTTCTCCCACAAGTTGGCTCTCAGACAGGCGCGTGGGTTCTGCAGTTTATTTGGGAGGTGGTCTTAGGGTTCCCTGGTGGCTCAGTGGTAAAGGACCCACCTGCCAGTGCAGAAGACGTAAGAGATATGGGTTCGATGCCTGGGTTGGGAAAATCCCCTGGAGAAGGGAGTGGCTAAGGGAATGGCACTTCCGTATTCTTGCCTGGAGAACCCCATGGACAGAAGAGCCTGTCAGGCTGCAGTCTGTGGGGTTAGAAAGAGCTGGACACAACTAAAGCAATTTAGCGCACACTTGGGAAGCACAGACGAGGGAGTAGGGCAAGAGTGGCAGGGAAGAGAAGAAGTTAATAATATATGCATTAATGATAGGTTGCTTCAGTGGACAAGTGGGCCCAATCCCACTGGAGACATTTCAAGAAACCCTGTACTTCAGAACTGTCTCAAGAGATGGGTTGGAAGCTGGGGGTATTGCTCCATTGTCCTCATTCCCCATGGGGTGAAGATTGTTTCTGGGGAGTTCACTCCCTCCCAGTTGTGCAGCCAAGCAGACCTCACTAGATGCTGAGAAACCAATGGGCAGGGGAGCAGTGAGATGCAGGGACTTGAGATGGGAAGCTGTCAGTGTGCCGGAAACCCACCACATACCTGAGACACAGTTGTGTCAGAGGTGGACCGAGGAGAAGCAGGAAGGAACACAAACAGCCTCTGTCCAGCAGCTCCTAATGTCCTGAGATTATAGGCCATGTTCTTAGAAGGGAAGATGCTTTAGCAATTTAGCACACTATATTAGAGGTCAGGTATTTTAAATGGACTATTTCTTTATATTTCAACATCTCCTTCAAAACTTCCCTTTGCCCCTTCCTGATACCCTTTCCTCTGTGCGTCTCCCCCTGCTAGACTGCTGTTGTTAAATTAGCCTAATCAAGCCCAGCTTGTGGGCTCCTGAAGGGTCCTTGAGGAATCCACTGAGTGCTGGTGCCACTCATTATTTCTCCAGGAGAATCCGAGCCCTCCAATAATGAGCACTCACTGGGAGTTCTTTGCTCTCTCTGTCAAAGAGCCAGCTCCTCGTTTCCCCATTATCCACACAGGTGAGCCCCGACCATGTGCAGGCACCCAGGAGGGGTGGTTTTTCCCTCCACAGGGACGGCACCACTGCAGAGCTGCTCCTTTTGCAGACCTTCCCTACCCAGCTCTAGAAATCTAGAAAGATCCTCATTATGTGGCTTCCCCCAGCATGTCAGCTCCATGGCAGGACACTCAGATTCAGCCATACAATGAGATTGCTATGTAGCTTGTTCAAGGAATTCTTTGCATCACCGAGATGTTTTCCCTTGCAGAATCAGTTTTAGGTTTTCAGGCTAGAATTAAGTATTTTGTAAACAGATGCTGAGGCAATGAGCTGACCTACTTGATAGGACTTTTGAGGTAATCATGATGATTTGATCGTTTTTGAAAAAAAAAAAAAGATTCTAAACATTCATATGCTTCGATCCAATAACTTTATTTCTTGGCATATATTGTAAGAGAATAGTCCAATAGCAAGTGCTTTACACACAGAGACTTTTGTCATAAAATTATTTATAAGTATAATGATGGCCAACAATAGAGCTGTGGTTAAATATTATGAAAAGTTTGTAATAACATGGAAAAAAATCACGCTCTCATAATGTTCAGAAAAATATAAATTCTAATATTGCATGTGCAGCTCAATCATCCTGATGAAAACAAATCGAATAAAAATGATGCCTGGAAAAAGGTAAGTATCTTACATCAAAATGTTAATGGCGGTTGTCTAAGGTTCTATGATGACAGGATACTTTTTCTTCTGACTTCCCTATATTTTTACATTGAGCAGGCATTTCAGTTCAAAGAACACCAATTTTTCAAAGTTACTTAAAAATATTTGTGTGCAAAGTTGAGTACAGTTGCATAAACATATGCATGGAGGAGATGGTTAGATAGCATCTGGACTCAATGGACATGAGTTTGAGCAAAGTCTGGGAGATAGTGAAGGACAGGGAAGGCTGGTGTGTTGCAGTCCATGAGGTCACAGAAAGTTGGACATGACTTAATGACTGAACAACAACAACAATGCATGTGGAAAAAAGACTGGAAGGGAATACAGAGATGACCATTGTGTGATTAAAAAGCAGTGACCCCCACGCTATCTGCACATCAGAGCCCCCTGGGAGTCAATGGAAAACACAGGATCCCAGATTTCATCTTCAGAGATGCAGTAAGTCAAATGGAGTCCTGGGTTCTCTCATTTTGATCTTTTTCCAGTGATTCTAAGAGTTTATCTGTAGAGCAACATTGGGCAGATACTGTCATTTGTGAATGTGGAGATCTTTTTTCTATATTCTAAGTGTTTTGTACTATTGCCAAATTATTTTTTACAATTAGAAAACACAAAAGCTCATCTGAGTCTAAGTGTTCAGCAGTATGGAAATGGCTTCCTTCCAGTTTTGTAATCTCCTCTTGTCTTTGAGCATTAAGAGTTTCCCTCCCTCCTTCAGGAGGATTATTTTAGTGATACATATTATTCTACCTAGTATGTATACTGTAACTCATTAGCCAGTCCTCTGCCTGGAAGAAGCGTCACAGGAGGAATGGCTGAAGAAATGAGAAATTTTCATTTTAAGAGCAAAGATATCTAAAAATAGAGCAAGCCTTGGGGAGCAAATTTGTTTCCCATGGTCCCAGCAGGTAAAACCATGACCAGTGAGTGCAAATTACCATTAGATGGATGATGACATTCAAAGCTACACTTGGCACACACTTGGCCAAGATGTTTCAAATAGGGCCATGAGGACCAGGTATTTAAGATTATTTCTGACAGCTCTAGGATCCTTCCAGCCCTAGTTCAGTTCAGTTCAGTTCAGTTCAGTCGCTCAGTTGTGCCCGACTCTTTGTGACCCCATGAACTGCAGCACACCAGGCTTCCCTGTCCATCACCAACTCCCGGAGTTCACTCAAACTCATGTCCATCGAGTTGATGATGCCATCCAGCCATCTCATCCTCTGTCATCCCCTTCTCATCCTGCCCCCAATCCCTCCCAGCATCACAGTCTTTTCCAACGAGTCAACTCTTCACATGAGGTGGCCAAAGTATTGGAGTTTCAGCTTTAGCATCAGTCCTTCCAAAGAACACCCAGGACTGATCTCCTTTAGGATGGACTGGTTGGATCTCTTTGCAGTCCAAGGGACTCTCAAGAGTCTTCTCCAACACCACAGTTCAAAAGCATCAATTCCAGCTCTAAGATGTCCTGGAATCATAATTTCATTTTTTCCCCTTACTTATCCAGAATACACTGCTACTCACCCTGGGCAAGCCTATTTGCAAGGCTAATATAATCAAAATTTTACTAAACTGATTGTGGTTTATTCCAAACAGTGCCTAATTCAAAGCAACTGCTTGTCCCCAGCTGAGTTGGTCCCTATTGTTTCTGGATATAAATAAATAAATAAACAAGTCCAATATATGAAAATCCAAACAAAAGCAAATAAATTACGGGGATAATTATTTGCAGAACAAAAAGATTCCCCACAGGGCTCCTTCAAATTATGAGTTCTCCTATGGCTCTCCTACAGTATAATTAAATTAACCAAAATATTGTTAACACCCAAACTTCCAGAGTCTCTCAGACCTTTCCTCGTTCTCTCTTTCCTTTTACACCAAACCTCTTGATCTGTACCTGAAAGCCCAGTCCTTCCCAGGGATTTGAGTACCAACCTGCCTTCATAAGCGAGTTCATCTGCATTCCATGCATAGGCATCATGTCACCTTGCTCTGGCTTGGACTGTGGGGTTTCAGGCATGATGGGTTTCTGCACTGGCCTCTGGAGAGCCTGAGTCCTTGTTCTGCTAATCTTTTTAGGATCAGGCCTGATTTTGTTCTCACCTGTTCTGTTCATCTCCATAAGCTGTATTTATGTTAGCCAGGGTCTGAGCAGCTCATCAATAGACAGTAACTCAGTATGATGAACTGGTTAAAAAGTGTTGGGCAAACTGAAAAGCCAAATGGGGCCAAGTGAGGCAACCCAGAGATTAGCAACAGCAGGAAATAGTTATTAATCTTAGGCTGAAAAGGGAGGAGGAGGTGCAGTTCTCAGAGCCCAGAGTAAGGACCATCCAGCTGGAAGTGGAACTCAGGATGGATGGAGGCTGCTTGCAGGGAGGTGGGACCTCAGAGGGTGAGGATGTCAAGTGAGAGTTGGAGTCCTGGAGGAGGTAGGGCCACCTCTTCCTGTCTCTAGCCTGTATTTCTTAGCGGATAAATTCAACTGAGAGCCAGTTAGCAAGGAATCCTTGTGAATATAATTTGCAGGATTCTTCCTCACTAATAACAACAGAACAAGGTAAAGGTGGGGAGCAGAAATGGGCAACATTCCTGGTACAATAATTAAGAAACTGGAACCGGTAAGATGAGAGTTCTAAATCAGAACGGGGGACACCAAAGCCCTCCAAGGTAAGGATAGAAACAATAATTTTAAAAAAATGTTATATAAAAATAGGGACTTCCCTGGAGGTCCAGTAGTTAAGACATCATGCTTCCTCTGCAGGGGGTGTAAATTCAATCCCTGGTTGGGGAAGTAAGATCCCACATGTCGAAAGGGTGTGGCCAAAACAAACAAATCCCAAACCAAAAAAAAAAAAGTAGCAAAAATAGTAACGGTTAATGTTTACTTTTTATTTTTCTGTAGTCACTTTATATTCTAAGCATTTTATGTATACAAATTTCATAGCGCTATGAAGTACTCTATACTATCATTATCTCACTTTACAGATGAGCATGTGGAGACTCAGAAACATTAAGCAGTTTTCTCTGGGCTACGCAGCTAGAAAATGGCTGCGTCCAGGCTTGAACACAGGCAGCTTGGCTTAAGAGCCTGTTGCTTCACCATGTGACCCTACCTAAGTCTGAAGTCCGACACACTTACCCGATAGTTGTTTGACTGCAAAATTTTTAGCAGTTTCTCTAATTGTCAACTTCTTTATTTTAGAGAAGCCAATAATATTACCTGTTTCACTTAGCTGTTGGTGAAGATTAAATGACATAATGCATATAGACTGTGAGCACAATGCTTGGCACATAGAGAGCATTAAAAATTTGGGATTTCTAGCTTTGATTGCGGAGAAGGCAATGGCACCCTGCTCCAGTACTCTTGCCTGGAAAATCCCATGGATGGAGGAGCCTGGAAGGCTACAGTCCATGGGATCACTGAGGGTGAGACACGACTGAGCGACTTCACTTCCACTTTTCACTTTCATGCATTGGAGAAGGAAATGGCAATCCACTCCAGTGTTCTTGCCTGGAGAATCCCAGGGACGGGGGAGCCTGGTGGGCTGCCGTCTATGGGATCACACAGAGTCGGACACGACTGAAGTGACTTAGCAGCAGCAGCAGCTTTGATTGATTCCCCCCACTGGAAAGGAAAAGCACATGAGTGGTTTTCTAGGTCAGACCTAGTTCAGGTTCCCCCTGTTCGTCCTCCACTTTCCTCCACCTCCTCTTGCCTCTCTCTCTCTCCAAGCTCTAATTCCTGGATCAGGGCCTCATTAGGGCTCATGGAGTCTTCCTTTGGCACATCGTGACCACTGTCTTCCTTTGTGTAGAGAGAATTCTTGAAAAAACAGACTTTCTTGGACTAATGAGAATGTATTAGTCGCTTGTTATTGCCATGTCTTAGTGCAATGTTTATAATGAGGAAGGATGAATTTTCTGGCATTCTCAATGCCATCTGTACTCATCAAAGACCTATGTATACATCAGTGTCAAAACTGTCCTTTAGTGTCCCTGATGGCAAATTCCCTGATGCCCCAGCCCCTCATTTCCCCATCCTGAAGCTATAGTGTCCTGAACTTAAAATGAGGAGACCAGGTACTTCCTTGCCCAGCTTGAAGATAGTGGTGAGGATTCAATGAGATCACAGGAAATCTTGTGACTTCCCTGGTGGCTCAGATGGTAAAGCATCTGTCTACAATGTGGGAGACCTGGATCCCATCCCTGAGTTGGGAAGTTCCCTGGAGAAGGAAATGGCTACCCACTCCATTACTCTTGCCTAGAAAATCCCATGGATGGAGGAGCCTGGTGTCCATCGGGTTGCAAAGAGTTGGACATGACTGAGCGACTTCACTTCACTTCAGGAAATCTTAGAAGGCAAAATAATAGTAAGAAGAGCTAATATCTCCATAGCGCTTGCCAGGCATATACACTGAATTATTACCATGACCCTGTTGAGTCAATGCTATGGTTAGCATCATTTTACAGATAAGAAACCTGGGATACAGTCAGATTAATTATTTTGCCTAAGGTTAGAGAGCTAATTTGAACCCAAGGTAGTCTGGGTCCAGAGGAAAACAGATGTAATAATTCCTTTGAGCCTCGGTTTCCTTGTGTTCGGCTCTTTCCATTCTAAACTTTGATGTGTATAGGTCCCAATAGTCTATAGAGGAGAGCCATACAAATACCCCTACAGTAACCCAGAAGCCCTCTTCTCAGAGGCTGAGATACACTTGGCTCAGACATACCAGTCTTATAGCTTGTGTGACTCTGGTGCCTTCCCCAGACCTTCTGGAACTCCTGACTTCATTTATTTCCTGGTTCTCTCTCTGCCTGTGCTCTTCTGTTAGTCTTGAAACTGACATATGCCAACAAGAGCGCAGAACTCCACACTTTGCAGGCTTCCATAGGCAACCGAGTATTTCTTAGCACATCATATTTGTAGTTTTCCCGAATATTTTTGAGTCGTAATGTGGAGTCACATGGTGAGTGAGACCTTTAATCCATGGCCACCAGGTGCCCATACCATACCTTTATGCAGAGGCTCACCACCCCCTGCCCCAGGCCTCCCAATCTCTGGGACCAATTAGAAAAGGATTCCTCTAGGTAGACAAATGAGGAAAATCTTCCCCTTCTTTGCTGACTCAGGGTGACACCAAGACCCCAGGTTGGCAAGCAGAGTGCAAGTGTGCCAGATTTTAGCTTCCACTCTGCCCTCGGATGCACCCCCACCACACACACTGTATGCAGGCATGAGGTACAGAACTGTATGCCTGAGCTCTGCTTCTGCCATTTCAGTGACCCCAGGCCAACTTCCTTGCTTTCTCTCCCGGCCAGTCTCTAAAAGTGGCAGCACCTTCCTGAAGCTTAATTTCAACAACAAAGCTTCTCCATCATGCTCAGGCCTTGAAAAACCTATTCTAGAACCTCCTCTTCCTTCTAAGCAGGGTCTTCCCCGACCCATTTTTCCATATTACCGTGAGTCATCAGAGGAGTCATTTCTTTGCTGAAACCTAGCCTTGTCCTTGGGAGAAGGCAATAGCACCCCACTCCAGTACTCTTGCCTGGAAAATCCCATGGATGGAGGAGCCTGGTGGGCTGCAGTCCATGGGGTCGCGAAAAGTTGGACACAACTAAACGACTTCACTTTCACTTTTCACTTTTCACTTTCATGCATTGGAGAAGGAAATGGCAACCCACTGCAGTGTTCTTGCCTAGAGAATCCTAGGGGTGGGGGAGCTGGTGGGTTGCCGTCTATGGGGTCACACAGAGTCGGACTCTACTGAAGCGACTTAGCAGCAGCAGCAGCAGCAGCAGCAGCAGCAGCAGCAGCAGCAGCAGCAGCAGCAGCAGCAGCCTTGTTCTTGAGACAATGGCCTCATTCCCCTCTCCCCTGAAGAGAGCTGCTTGCTTTTCCCTCCAGGAAACACAGGGCTGAACAGTCTCTGCTTATGTGGCAGACGAAGGTGGTCCCAGCAAGCCCAGTACATCACAATCAGTCTCGGGTAGACAAGAAGACGAATGTGCCCTTCCTAGAAATTCTAAGCAGTGGTGCTTAATCCTCCTGCAGTAATTATGCTCATCCATCTCTCTCGCTGCCCCCTGAGAAGTCTCAGCAAGGTGTGTCACATGCCATGGGCAGTTTTTTTAAGGTGCATGAGCTTGGGCATCACTGTGTTAAGACTATAGATTAGAGACAATTAAACCAGTAACCTCCCAAGGTTTTGGCTGTGCACCCCATTGGTAAGGTATTTTGGGGCAAGTACCCCATAAATGAATATTTATTTGTATATTCATTATATACATGTATGTTTATACTTAAATTTATATCATAAACATATGAATATAAGAAAGTGCATTAAAATAAATATGAATAGAAGTTCCAATATGCTCTTCCCACACCCTGGTCAATCATCTGGCACACCTGCTGGGAAGTACACAACCTACACAGATAACACTGAGACAAGCTGTATCACCTCCTTGCTTGGGACTATGGGAAGGGCTTGGGACCCTGGGAATCAGTCAGACCTGTGTTCTAAGTCTGCTATGTCGCTTCAGTTGTGTCCGACTCTGTGCGACCCCATAGACAGCAGCCCACCAGGCTCCCCTGTCCCTGGGATTCTCCAGGCAAGAACACTGGAGTGGGTTGCCATTTCCTTCTCCAATGCATGAAAGTGAAAAGTGAAAGTGAAGTCGCTCAGTCGTATCCGACTCTTAGCGACTCCATGGACTGCAGCCTACCAGGCTCCTCTGTCCATAGGGTTTTCCAGGCAAGAGTATTGGAGTGGGGTGCCATTGCCTTCTCTGGTGTTCTAAGTCTAGCTTCCCCAATTCATGGCTGGGAGATTTTAGAGACATGATGTAACTGATTGAACCTTAGTTTGCCTGTCTGTAAAATGGGGTATGATAGTTTGAGCCAGATCTTGCCCTGTGTGCTACAGATTTAGAAGTTGGTTACAGGCCCATTTGTTAGGAGTTCAGTTCAGACAGTTTACTGTCTGTGACAACTAATTCAGATAACTTGGGAATCTGGATGTAGGTGCTGATTCCCAAGCCTCACTCAAAACATAAAATCAAAATTGTCTGGGATGGGGATTTCCCTGGTGGTACAGTGGTGAAGAATCTGCCTTGCAATGTAGGGGATGCAGGTTTAACCCTTGGTAGGGGAGCTAGGATCCCACTTGCCATGAAGCAACTAAGCCTGTTCATTCCAGAGCCTATGTATGTATCACAACTAGAGAGAAACCTGCGTGCCGCAAGGGAGAGCCCATGCGCCATAGACCTGATGCAGCCAAGTGAAAAATAGAATCTTCCAGATGAAACCAGGGAGTCTACATTTGGCACACTCCCTAGTGATCTTTATGCACATAAAAATAAAAGAGGTAATCAGAGAAGTCAACAAATGTAGTGACACGGTGCCATGGAATGTGAAGTCGTAAGAAGGTGCTACCAAGAAGGATCAGCTCTGAAGGGTTTGGGAGCCTAGAGGAGGGACACTTATTTCAGGCTGGGCAGGTTTCTGAAAAAAGTGATGCAAGGCATTGCTCTTGTCTTTTCCAGGCCTGTCTCACTCAGGGTCAGGCTTTGGTTTGGGCCACACCCACTATGTAAGCATTTGGTTGGCTCAGCCCTCTCATTCTGAGTCTTCACTCTTTCCAACTTCCCTTAGCATCTCAGGCATGTGCAGTGACAGGTGTTACCTGGACTTGCAGAATGCCTGTCCTACCAGCTGTGGCAGGCTTGGAGAGGTGCTGAAGAGTATAGGCTCCTTCTGAAGGTCATGTCCATTATTGTTCTGCTGAAAGCCTTGGGCTACACTGAAGAGTAGTGTTGGTAGTTTATTTGTACCTTGCTGCTGCTGCTGCTGCTGCTGCTGCTGCTGCTGCTGCTGCTGCTGCTGCTGCTAAGTCACTTCCGTCATGTCCGACTCTGTGCGACCCCATAGATGGCAGCCCACCAGGCTCCCCTGTCCCTGGGATTCTCCATGCAAGATACTGGAGTTGGTTGCCATTTCCTTCTCCAATGCATGAACGTGAAAAGTGAAAGTGAAGTCGCTCAGTTGTGTTCGACTCTTAGTGACCCCATGGACTGCAGCCCACCAGGCTCCTCCATCCATGGGATTTTTCAGGCAAGAGTACTGGAGTGGGGTGCCATTGCCTTCTCCAACTTTGAGGTCAGATGAAGCTAAATCCACATCCTACTTTGAGGAAGTCACTTAATTTCTCTAAGCCTTAGTTGTCTCATCTATAAAAGAGAAGAAACAGAACTACAAGATTGTGAGAACTATAGCTGATATATGAAGCACCAAGCATAGCACTCAGCCCACAGTGGGTGCTTAATAAATAGTAGTTATGATTTTTAAAATGAGAGCAAGTCTTTACCCTCAAGTAGGGTAGAAAAGATAGATAATTATAATGTGCTAACTGGGATGTTTATAGGGTATGAGATATTGCAACAAAGGTTCCAATTCTTCACCCCTTACCCTACCTCATTCCAAAACAGGACTTGAAGTGTCTTCAGTAGTTATAAATAATACGAAAGATGGTAAATGAGCAAAGATGGACAAAGAAACAATCTTCGCAGGAAAATAGGAAGAGGACAGTGGTGGAATCAGTCAGCAAACTTCTGACATATGACCTGACATAGCTGTTACATGTGTCCACAAATCTGGCTTTGACTTTCTTAGCTGCCTGCACAAACAGGGAAGCAAATATTAGTTTGAGAATACTCATGCCATTTCAGCATGCACTTGAATAAGTTGATCTGGTTACCAAGAAGAAGCATAACTTTTCTTAGAGCTGTCATGAAGATGTAAAATGTCTAGTGTATGATGGAGGGAATGATAGATAGCCTTAACACTTTTGCAGTAATAAGTAATCCATATATTTCTTTAAGAGTCTTTCAAAGTGTAATATTTATTTAATCAAAATATGTTACCTGAAGGCTCTTTGAGGATCATCTGTCTACATGGCAAGAGAGATGTCAGGCTCCCAGTCTTCCACTTCAGTAACATTCTTTGTCAGCTCTGACCACTCCCCCAAAGATCACTATCCAACCACACGTGCATGTCTCCAAATAGCCTGGCACCAGCTCAACCTGAAAACTTTGTTTAATCTGCTGTTACTTCCTCAAGTGTCTCTTCTTCAGAAAGTCATTGAAATCACACCATCCTTCCAAGATTCACTTCAGGTCCCACTTTCTCAGGAAGCCTTCATTGCTCCAAGTTAGGTCTATACTCTTCCCTACTATGCTTCTATATTACTCTGCTGAATTTCCATTTTAACAGTTATTATAATCCGCCTGGAGCCAAAGTATAAATGGCTCATCCATTAAATATGCCTGTCCCATTCTCTTTATTCTCTTTGTCTCCTGAACCTGAAGAGAAGTAGAGTGAAGGCCTTTTGGAACCAGATTCTGCAAGCAATTAGAAGAGACCTCCATTCTTAACTTTCTGACAGTAAAGAATCTGCCTGTCAATGTGGGAGACACAGGAGACTGAGTTTGATCCCTGGGTTGGGAAGATCCCCTGGAGGAGGAAATGGCAATCCACTCCAGTATGCCAGGAAAAATCCCCTGGACAGAGGAGCCTGGAAGGCTGCAGTCCATGGGTCGCAAAGACTCAGACATAACTGAGTGACTAACACACTGACGTGAGATGAGAAAGATGTAGATATTGTCCACGAGCCACTGTAACAGCCCACTAACCACGGGCTCTTCAAGGGCAGGCGGTATTTGTACTCATTATCACAATCTGCAACCTATCCAATAACATAAAGTAACAAGTCATTTAAAACACTCATGGTAACATCCAGTTCCTCTACGAAATCATGTATGTTATCTCTTAATTCTCACAAATTGGAGATGGTTATTATTAATGCTAATCTACAGATAAGCTTTAATGCTCACCTTTAAAAAAATTCTATTAAATGTTAATTTCCTCAGGTGAAAACTGGTCAGATACTACTTACCTTGCAAAGTTGTTAGGAATAATAACAAAATGGCAAATATAAAACGTCTTACCACAGTACTTGTCCTAGAGAAGTTGTTTCCTAATTATGTGTTTCACTCTCCAGGAACTAACCTTTTATTGAATTCATACTATTTGTCAAGCACTCTTGGCAAAAAAAGTTTAATTTTCTTTACTGAACAACCCTATGTGATGGGTAGTAAATATTATCTCCATTTGAGAGATGAAACAGAGATTAATAACTTGCCCAAGGTAACCACAGATAAGTGGAGGTGGATTGGGATTAGAACCCAGATAATGAAGGCTAATTGAGTTTTTGAACATTCAAGAATTTTACCTCTTATTAAAGCTGTAATCCAATGTAACAAGTGTTACCGTAGAGATATGTTCCCATTATTTCATTCTTTTTTATGATTGAGTGGTATTCCATTGTCGGAGAAGGCAATGGCACCCCACTCCAGTACTCTTGCCTGGAAAATCCCATGGATGGAGGAGCCTGGTGGACTGCAGTCCATGGGGTCACTAAGAGTCGGGCACGACTGAGCGACTTCACTTTCACTTTTTACTTTCATGCATTGGAGAAGGAAATGGCAACCCACTCCAGTGTTCTTGCCTGGAGAATCCCAGGGACGGGGAAGCCTGGTGGGCTGCAGTCTATGGGGTCGCACAGAGTCGGACACGACTGAAGTGACTTAGCAGCAGCAATATTCCATTGTATGTATGTACGTGTGTATGTATACACACCACATTTTCTTTATCCATTCATCTACCAATGGACACTTAGGTTGCTCCAATGTCTTGGTTACTTTAAATAGTATTGTTAGGAACATTGGAGTGCATGTATCTTTTCACATTAGAGTTTTCTTGATATATATGCCCAGGAGTGGGATTCTTGGATCATGTGGTAACTCTATTTTCAGTTTTTTTAAGGAACTTCACAGGGAGCTATATTAATAACCTATAATGGACAAAATCTGAAAAAGAATACATATGCATATATATTGTTATATATATATCTATATATATATATAACTGAATACATCTATATATATATAACTGAATATATAGCTGAATTCAATTATATATATAACTGAATCACTTTTCTATACACCAGAAACTAACACATTATAAATCAACTATACTTCAATTTTTAAAAATTAAAAAATATTTTAATTAAAAATGGGTATGTTCACAGTGCATACTGGAGAAATGAGCTAGAAGGAAAGCCTTCCTGTAAAAGATAAGGCCCGAGGATAATCTTGAGGTCTGAGTAGGTGCTACCTAGCAGGCTTTGGGGAACAGCACATTATGAAAGGAAGAGTACATACTAAAGTATAGAGGCAGGAGACAGTGTATACACAAGACGTGCCGCTGGAGCTTTTGATAATATTTTCAGTGTTTCCAGTTGATGTAGTTCTCATATTTTCTGCTGCATTCCTGATTTCTGGTACTCTTGGAACCTTCATGGATTGTCCTTTGCCCATCAGCTATTCTTGACCCCCTCTTCACTACCTCTACAGCAGCTTACTCTCACAAGACAATATGTGCCATTTTGATATTTCTGTGCAAAGCCTCTGCTGGCTGGTCATATTACCAGCTCATTCAGGCAAGACTATTTCTAACTATTGCTCTCTGGCTGAGTGTCCACCAGAAGGCTGTTACCACTGTGGACACATTGCAAGGACTTGTTGACTGCCTCACTGATTTGAATGTGCACATTCCTATCTGTAGCTTTTCTGCTCCTTGCATCCCATTTGTCTTAGTTATTCAGCACTAGAACAGGCTAGACATTGGGTGGGGTATGTAGCAGTAAGTGAAATAAATGATCTCTGGGTTTTTTTTTAAAGTTGTTGTTCTTTCCCTAGTTTTACTGAGAAATAATTAATTCTACTCTCCTTTTAGAGAGAAAGGTATGCCAAGAAATGAACAAAAAGGAAAATATGAATACAATGTAAGTCATATTGAGAATACGTGGCTTGAGGATATAGAGAATGAGGAGAGTGGAGGTGGACATGAATAGCCTCTCTGAAAGATTTTGATCAATGACTCCAAAAGCGACTGTGGTCTCTAGTTCTAGGGTTGCTGCTGCTGCTGCTGCTAAGTCGCTTCAGTTGTGTCTGACTCTGTGCAATTCCGTACACGGCAGCCCACCAGGCTTCCCCGCCCCTGGGATTCTCTAGGCAAGAACACTGAAGTGGGTTGCTATTTCCTTCTCCAATGCATGAAAGTGAAAAGTGAAAGTGAAGTCGCCCAGTTGTGTCTGACTCTTGGCGACCCCATGGACTGCAGCCTACCAGGCTCCCCCGTTGGGGTTAAAAACATGCTTTCCCTACCTGCTTTCCCAAAACCCTACCCACCAACACGCACACATTGCCACCCCATGAAAGAAGAAAATCTGGAAATAAATTTTGCCATGACTATTCTTGTGATTGAAGCCAATTATTTGATTTCTCCATGCCTGTGTGAGAAGTTGCATCAGAGACACAAAAGGCAAGTAAAACTCATTAATTCAACACACTTCTTCTGAGTGACTACTGCATGCCAGGAACACTGTTAGCTTGGGAGTTCAGTGAATAAGTAAGTCATTGCCCTCGAGTGGTTTGCAGGGCTTTGCTGGTGGCTCAGATGGTAAAGAATCTGCCTGCGATGCAGGAGACCCAGGTTTGATCCCTTGGTCGGGAAGATCCCCTGGAGAAGGGAATGGCTACCCACTCCAGTATTCTTGCCTGGAGAATTCCACAGACAGAGAAGCCCGGTGGGCTACTGAGTGACTAACATTTATTTGCCTTCAAGTGGCTCACAGTCTTTTAGGGTAAAAGGTAAGAGGCAGTGGAAGATTATAATGCCAAATCCCAATTTTTACAAGATGCATCTAAGCCAGCAACAGATGGTCAGGGTGAGGGGAGCTTTCCAAAGAACTTGATCTTTGAGCATACAATGATGGCTATAAAGTGCTTTGATAATGAGTAGAAGATCTAACTTGACTCCTCACTTTCCCTTAAGACTTATCATCATATACCACACACACACACACACACAGACACACACACACATACATACACACACACACACGTGTCTACATCTAGCATGCCAGCTTTTGTTTTGGTTATACCCTCTATATAGAATTTGTTCTCTCTATTTGTAACTACCAAGTCCTGTCCATCACAGCTACTCTTATACTTTTCCAGAAGTCATACCCTCTCTGCCCTGATTACAATTAATCAATGTCTCTCTTCTAAGCTCCTAGTCATTCTGTCATGGTTATGGTATGCTTTTTCTAGAACCATATTCATATTTTCTGTGATTTCTTTGCTAGATGGTAAGCTCTTCAAAGATGGACCTGTATTTCCTTCACCCTGCGTCCTAATTCCATGCATAATACCCGACACACAGGAAATGTTTAACAAGTATTTTTTTAGCTCAAATTTAATTGAGTTAAATGTAACTAAAGCATGTGGGGGTTGAACTAAAATTTCCCTTCATCCACTTGCCGCTTCAGATGCTATGAATGGATATTTTAAGGATTAATTTTTGTAGAATTTATATAGATGAATAATTTTTCCAGAAGTTCAAATTGCATCAGGCAGCTGGGGAGTTTTCTCATAGCCAAAGATGGTCAAGTCCTATCTGATGAAATTCCCTCTCGTTTCTTTAGTGTGATATAATTTATCTATTGGTAGGACTTGGGAAAATTAGGAGGCTGTCAGCTGCTTGAGTCTACAGGGTTTAGACTAGTTCCTAGCATCTGGCGAGATGGAAAACATTACAGGACTCAGCCATGAGTGAGAAAGAGAAAGAAGGAAGGCTGGACTATATGGTAAATTAATCATCAGTTACAAAGGTTCCAGGGACCTATGGGCATGGGATCCACTGTCACCAAGATGTACTGTCAGGGCTCAGACAAGCATGAGCTCAAAGAGAGCTCTCTGGCTGAGGGCCAGTCCCGCCCCAAGGAGCCCTTCTGAGTAGATATTACTAAATATCCATTTATTACTTCACACTGGGGCATTCCTGAGATGTCTTATCTTGGGCATTTCTTAGACTGACTGCTCTGGGGGGAAATGAGGCAGCTCAAGAACAACAAGAAAAAAATAGTACTTATTATAACTTCTACCTATTAGCCTATCTGATTCCTCCAAACAACTCTCCTTGGTATCAGACTCAAGCTGTGGGTGCTCGCCTCCATTTGGAGGGCTGGGCCACATAGCCAGCTGTTGGGCCATCTAAAGGTTACCCGCCAGCACCAGGCTCTCCTGTGGTTTTCCAGAGTGAATGTGGGGGGCGGGTGGGGGTATTATGTGAATTAGCCTCTTCATCACTTTGCAGGCTTTATTTACACTCTGCTGGGTTATTTTCTCCTCTTATGACCGCCACCATCTCCCGTGGGGCTTCCTGAGGCTGCTTCAGTAAGTTATATTTTTGATTCTGACTTTCCTTGGCTTGGCTGGGGATTTGAAGAAACAAAAAACAAACAGAAACAAAATGCACAAACTCAGGAATATAGGGCCTTGCTGAAAGCAGGAGCAGGGAAGCTGGTGTCCACAGTGCAGGTTTTGGACTCAGGCATTCCAGGCTGCTCTGGCCACCAGCTGGTGTCCTGACGGTATCTATGCAGTTTAGCTTGACTCAAGCCATGGTTTCTGCCTAATTACCAAGGTAACAACTTCTTTCTTTGCCTCCTAAAGAATTTTTCAGTACATCCTGTTCACTACTCATTTACTCATTCAAGGAGCATTTCCTGAGAGGCAGCAGTGGACTGGAACCTTGGCTTTGAGTCTATACTTTGCCATTACCTCATGTCCAATTCTAGGCAGGACACTACCTCTCCGGGCTTTTATTTCACCAATCTCAAGAGTAAATTTTAGAATGTGATCTCGGTGAAGGCAGAAAACATGCCTGCTTGCTTTTTTGTACATCCCTAGTGGTAGGCACAGAGCTTGACACACATTTGGTACTCAGAAATGTTGTTGCATAAACAGATCACAGAGTGCATTAGTTTAGATGGCACGCATGCTTAGTCACTCAGTCGTGTCTGACTCTTTGTGACCTTGTGAACTGTAGCCTGCCAGGCTCCTCTGTCCTTGGGGGTTCTACAGGCAAGAATACTGGAGTGGGTTGCCATGCCCTTTTCCAAGTTTAGCTACATGATCTCGAATATTCTAACATCATCTGTCAGTCTTTCATGCCTACACTTGAGAATTTCCTCCACCTCTTGACCCCATTAATTACTAAACTGTGAAGTTTCTAGAATCTGTGCAGAGAGCACCTATCATGGGTAGTACTCCAACTCCCTAACTCTGAGAAAGTACCTTTTCTCTGAATTTCCACAGCACCCACACTAACCTCTTGCTAAATACTCATACCATCTTATCCTCTTGTCTTTTTACCTGTACTTGCCCATCACTAGTTACAAACACCATGAGGGCAGATTCTTCTCTAGTTTTGTATCCTCAGTGCTCAGCACAGTCCCTCTGTATTAAGTGGAATTAATGATTATATTTTTTAAACCCTCATTGTCAGACCTTAGAGGCTCTAATACAATTTTTAAAGTCTCGAGTCAACATTCATATTGTATATATCATGTCTCTTTCTGACTTCTCTGTGCATTTGTCCATCTTTTCTTATCATCATCATGAAAGTGGAAGTGTTAGTCAGGCAATCATGTCCAACTCTTTGTGACCCAATGGACTGTAGCCCACCAGGTTCCTCTGTCCATGGGACCCTCCAGGCAAGAACACTGGAGTGGGTTTCCATGTCCTCCTCCAGGGGGTCTTCCAGACCCAGGGAACAAACCCATGTCTCCTGCACTGCAGGCAGATTCTTTACCATCTGGGCCACCAGAACATTGGCTCTATATTTAGATTTCCTGGTTTGGACTCTTGTCTCTGCATTTCCTAGCAATATGACCCTGGGAAGTTAATAATTTCTCTATGTCCCACGTTCTCCATATGCAAACTGAGATAATAATAATCCTTATCTCATACAATCATTATGAAAATTAGAAGAGCACACAAAAAACCAGTTGCCATATATAGTAAACACACAATATATATTAGTTAATATTATTGCTATTGATCACATATTAAACAGCATTATAGGTGCTGTGAACAATAAAGAAAACCATGTTGTTCTTATGGAGCTTAAATTACAGTGAATCAATTCTTTCTGATTTATCTATGAGATAGTTCTTTAAATTTTAGCACCCTTATGTACACTTTAGTATAAATCAGATAGTGGATCTTTTCTGGAGAGGAACTTTTTATTGTGGTAGGGAAATACATGAGGCCATAGAGCTCCTGTCTTGAGGGTAAGAGAGAGAAAAAGAAGAAGAATGTGTGTGATTCACGAAATAAACCACCAGTTACATAATTTTACTGTGCCTCTCCCTGTCTTCAGGCCATGGTCAGTGAGTTTAATTTACTGGATTTTGTGAGCAGTCACAAGGCATGTCCCATCAATTTCTGGTTCTCGATGGCTGCAGAGTGACTCAGACTATTAGCCTTGTATGATTACAGCATCTGTATTATGATGTTGAGGACATGTTGCGGCTACAATTTATTCTCTTTATTTAGTTCACTTTGTCTCACTCAGCATATCACTCAGCGGCTGTTGGAGAAAACACTTGGTGATGGACAACTTCTCTCTCTCTCTCTCCCCTCTCCTGATATTCCTTCTCCTTGCCCTTCTGTCTTTGTTGATGTCTTGTTTGAAAGAAGATTTGTGGATCTCCTGGTTTCCTCTACATTGACTGACCCTCAGGTCTGCTGCTCTCAGCAATGCGGCACCTCTCCATGGTGCTGAAAGCAAGCACGTGGTTCTAGCTCTGCAGCAGTAGCTAAGGGAGCCTGTAGTATCATAACACGCAGCAGTAGGCAGTGGCCTGAGAAAGTACCCTGTCTCGTCCTTGTTATTTCAACAAAAGCGGACAAGAGACAAAGAAATGAAGAATGGTTTCCCAAAAATGGTATATGTCTCATATGAGATCAGAATACTGCTTTTCTGAAGACACATTTAGAGCTTCAGAGATAAGCTAAGGAAATTCTTTGGTCTCCTTAGCCCTTATTGTTCTCATCTCTAAAACAGGGGAATACTAAAAATCCTAACAAGTACTACGACATATAGATTAGGTAATGTGATACTAATTCCTTAGCACGCTGCCTGCTTATCTTTACTTATTTCCTGCTGCTTCCTGCCTGACATGTTTTGCTTGAGTAATATGAAGTGATTTATGGTCTCCCTTTCCCTCACCATGCTGCTTTATGCCTTACTCATACTGTTCCTTCTGCCTCTGGTGCCCTTACAAGTTCTTCTAGGCTGTTATGACACCTATGTTTTTCTCACAGTTTGTATATTCACTAACATCTCCCTCAGAAAGCCTCCTCTGTCCTTTCATGCTCCTCCTCTAATGTGAACTAGCTGTCCCTTCTAGGTGCTCATATGTTACTCTCTGCATATCATTTTACATATCTCCCTATCACAACACCGACTACGTGATCGTGAAATTGTGGTGTCCTTGATTTATTAGATTATAAGCTCTTTGAAAGGAGGGCCATGTGTCATTGTCTCTAGCACAATACATATCACCAGGTGGGTTCCCAGTGTTTGTTGATTTGAACTGAATATGATAGGGACTTAAATCATGTAGGTTTCTTTCTCATTCTCAGTCCAGTGCTCTCTTCTTATATTGTGCTGTATCTAGCTAGGTTGGAAAGTTTTTGCATTGGCTACCATTGTGAATACCTTCATTTGCTATTGCTACATACTCACAGGGATTACTCAGTTTGCTGTGGGTCATCTTTGAGTATGCTGGAATCATATCAAGATACTTTGTCTTATTGTCTTTGGCATCAATTCTCTCCAAACCAGAGAATTCACATAAGCCATGAGTTAGATCCAGAGGGGAGAGGGCACATGCCTCCGTGTATTAGCTACAAAATTATCATGGTCTGGCTTCCAAGAATCCTTAGCAAAATTCTAAATCATCACAAGACTTCTACTTAATATCTATTGGCAAGAACAGCTGCTCTTATTTTAGGAAAATTAATTGCTTTTCAAATTGTGCTAGAAGCCTAAGTCCATTTTGATAATTCAGTAGGGATTAACATTCACTTTTAATTTGAAGTCCATGAAAGCCCAGACTCTAATGAATTTTCTTGGACTTTGAAGTCATGTGTCATCTGACTCTCAGTGACATCACTAGAGATCACACGGTTATTATGAAAACGATCAGAATCTAAAATATGAAATGCATGCGTACTAAGTCGCTTTAGTCATGTCTGACTCTTTTCGACGCTATGGAATGTAGCCCACCAGGCCACTTTGTACATGGGATTCTCTAGGCACTTTGAATAATGGAGTGGGTTGCCATTCTCTCCCCCAGGGGATTTTCCCCACCCAGGCATTGAACCCGTGTCTCTTATGTCTGCTGCATTGGCAGGTAGGTTCTTTACCACTAGTGCCACCTGGGAAACCCCTAAAACATGCCACTGAAATTCTATTTCTGCTCCGATAATTTTCTATGTTGATGATCTTGAGCACGGTATTTCAGAGTTTTTAGCTTCTGTTCAATCATTTATAAAATGGCAATAATTACAACAATTGTGTTATCTTTATTAAAGATCCTAAGGAGATGCACGAAACTGATGCAAGAGTACTTCAGAAAGTGTAAAATTCTATACAAATCCAGGGATAATAACAAAGGTGATACCTAGAAGAAGTAGCAACTAGTAGTTGAAAAGAGAAAGGGAAAGAAAAGTGATGGCAAAAGCAAAGGAGATCTTTATTTAATGCAGATTTAAGAAAGGGGAAGAAAGTCTGGAAATAATAGCTAATGCTTATTAGGCACTTCTTACATCCTGGGTAGTATACTACGTGATGAACTTTCCATGATAACCCTAGAGGTAGATGCTTTTACTATCTATTATATGGATAAAGAATAGAGACATAAGAAATTTAGCCTAAACATATGGGCTAGAAAAAGGAAAAGCTAGGACTCAACCTTAGGCAATGTGACTCTAGAATCTATATACATAACCAGCCAGGCTGGAAAATTCTCCATCTCGTCATTCTGGTGTGCTGACATCTTTATGGTTGCTAAAGGGATCCCGACAACAACTTCAGATGAGCTGGAAGCGATTTATATTTTAAAGCGTTTATGCTATTTGGAGTAAAAGATACCAAGAGATTTCAAGGGAGTAAGTAGAGGTCACTAAAGTTGTTCTCCGCACACTCTTCTTTCCCACACAATTTGTCAGTTTGAGTCTGATCAACAAATATTTAGTCTTTGTGTATGTCAGATATTATTCAAGGTGTTGAGACCACAGAGATGATTAAAAGACCTTCTCTTTCTGTGGCATATCAAAGATGGCTGCAAACATTTTGCTATTCCTTTGAACTTGGATGACTTCAGTCACTCATTCGACTAATAGAACGTGGCAGGTGACACAGTGGGATTTTTGAGGTATGTCATAAGAAGCCTTGCAGCTCCAGATTGGGCTTCTTGAAGCACATGCTCTTGGAACCCAGTCCCATGAATAGATGCTCTGGTTGACAGTTCCCGCTGAGTTCCTGCTCAGGAACCAGCATCAGCTGCTAGTTTTATGAATGAGCTATCTTGAGCATCCCACCCTGTGAGTTGTCAGCTGATTCTGGCTTCAGTAACTGACTGTAAGCACATGAGAAACCCCAGGGAAGAATTGCCCAGCTGAGCTCAGTCACCCGTCGAACCGTACAAGATAATAAACAGGTTGTTTTAACCCTGTAAATTTTGAGGTGGCTTGTTATGCAGCACTGAATATCCAGAGCACATCATAAGGAAGTTTCTGTCAGCACACAGGAGGCAGATGTGTGAACAGTTGATTTCAATATGTTTTAAATGCTATTGCAGTGTAAGCAGATTAGGCTATGGAGTTAGCTGAGACCTCAAGGAATCAGGAAGTATCTGCTCTAGGACAGCTCTGTGGCTCTAGTGTGTACAAAGTTGACTGATTCCATCATCTGGGTGAGTTTCATCATCTCCATTTCCTTTCTAATAATAAGACTTTATGATTGCATAGATCCCTCATCACTACTCAGGCACTACTGATCCTGAGTTTACCCCTCCGTAAAATAAGAGAAAATAAGGAGTCAAGGAACCCAAAGTAGACTGTGGAGCTGAGACAGAAGGATACAGAACATTCCTTCCACCTCACCGAAAGACACTGGGCTTCCCTGATGGCTCAGTGGTAAAGAATCTGCCTGCAGTGTAGGAGGCACAGGAAATGTGGGTGCAATCCCTGGTTTAGGAAGATCCCCTGGAGGAGGAAATGGCAACCCTCTCCAATATTCTTAACCTGAAAAATCCCATGGACAGAGGAGCCTGATGGGCTACAGTGCAAAGCGTCCCAAAGAGTTGGACATGACTGACCACACAGAGCACATTTCTTTCATTAGAAATACAATGAGAGGATTTTGGGTGCAGTGGAATGAACACAAGTTCTGTGGTCAGAAGACCTAGGTCTGAGTTCCAGCTCATATATTCCCACCTGTGTGACTTCACCTCTGTGAGCTCCAGCTTCTTCATAGCTATGCCCTGTTCTTAGCTCCAGCTCTCTTCTGAAGTGGCTTTGTTCAGTGGAAGAATCCAGGCTGGGGGAACTGAAGGAGAGGCAGGGGAGCAGTGTAAACATCCCAAGGCAGGGAGCCATGTGGGTTCACAGCAATGCCAAGCAATATGGAGCCTTGGCAGAGCCATCCAAGGGCAGGCTGGAAGGGGTTAACTGAGCCAAGGGGCCAGCTGGCATCTGTGCTGGCACTCAAGGAGAGAAAGAAAAGGAGCCTCAGTGTCAAGACAAGAAAGAGAAACAAAACCAAATACCAGCATTTTAGCCAGATTCCTAAATTCCCATATGGTTGTGGAGGGAAATATTCAGTCAGTTCCATGCAGCAGCCTCTGGTCAGGAAATACCTGATGATCAGGCAAGTCTGTGAACACACCTGGGCAAGTTGTCTCTGCTGGATGTCTTGTCAGAGAACCGCATCATCTTTGATTAATATGGCAAGAAAAAGTTGCACTTCCCCCTTTATTTTTCATGCATCCCGCCATCTACCCATCCATCCATTCACCCATCCATCAGTGCGTGCATTTCTGTAACATGTATTAAACACCTACACTCAGCCATACACTAGGCATTAGATAACTGGGACTATAGACAAATCAGTGACACAAAGATGAATAAGCCAACATGGTCTTTGCCCCAAGGATAAAATCTTCCAAGACTAGGTAACATGGGCAGCTCCAAGGTGAGCTCGAAGATGAAGTTTGTGGGTAGACAAAACTAACTTTGACTGATCATTTATTCCGAGCCAGACACTGTGATAAGAGGTTTACGTGTATCATCTCATTTAATCTTCACAATTCGCCTATAGTTTTGGCAATGTGATTAGCCCTGTTTTATAGCTGAGGGAACTGATGCTCAGACATGAGGGTGCTTGCTCAAGGTTGCACAGTCAGTGTGTCACAGTGCTGATCTGAGCTCATTTGGTACTGAGGAGGAGAACGTGGAGAAAGACAGGCAAGGATGTAAGCAGGAGCTGAGACTTAGTGTGCCACATGGAGTCTTGTTATGGGGTGGGAGTGGACGTGTGGTTGGAAGTGGGGTGGTCAGTGTAAGGAGACGCAGTGGGAAGGGAGGCACGTCCTGCCACTGGAACCTAGATAGTAGAGTAGCACCCACGTCTTGGTCAGTCCAAGCTGAGAAGACACTGCCCCAGATCGGTGGTAACCCTCTTCTCAGTTTTTGGGTGAAGGCATTTCCTACTTCTCTGCTGAGAGTATGCTTATGAAATACAAATCCTCCTTCTCTTGTCGGCTTCCTGGCTTGCCTCTTTTACCCATATGTGCACTGACAGATGGATGGGCTACAAAAGCAGCTGAGAATCAGAACAAGAGGGGAGGGTGCTGGGATTTGGGGGGCGGGGTGGGAGGGACTCCAGTGCAGTTTTATCAAGCAAGGTTGTAGGCCTGGGTGTCTGAAGGGGTAGAAGGTTTACTAGTTTCTTTTACCATTATTATTTTTTTAATCCTGCACACTATTACTCACATGATGGTTTTGGAAGTGGCAGGCAGAGGGGTGGGTCACCTGCAAATTACTCCCTACTAGTTTCCCAGGGAAGTTGGCTTCTTCTCTGCAAGCGATTTTCCCTGTCTGGAGTCAGTTCACACCTAATATGGAAGGATCGCTTTTAGTCTCTACTTGTTGCTATGGCAGCTTCAGAAGCGGCTGCTGACTGAGCCAGGAGCAGCCGCTCCCTCTCCTCCCAAACTCTTCTGGCATGGGGCTGAACACTCGTGGTTTGAAGACTAGGCAAGTGTCAGTGGATGGCATGTCTTTTATTTTGGGAAACATCTTTCAAGTGGGCAGAGTGGCAGCTTTTGCTGGTTCTTCAGAGCCTCAGCACTGCAAATTCGAAATCACGCATGGCTTCTGGAGTCTGCTCCCTACCCCACCCCCCTGTTTTAGAACAAAGGCTGAAAATGGCCTTTATAGGTATTTTAAATAATTTAGCTAGTTGGATTAAAATGCAATCTTCTGGTTGGTTTTAAAAATAATTTTAAATAAAAGAGTGCTATAAATAAGTGGAGAACTCATTTCTACTGGGAGGAATGCTTCCAGCTATGAAAATGAGAGGCACGGGGAAAGGAAATGGTGTGAAACATGGTAATACCTTTAATGCGGGAGTTGGTAGCGTGGTGGTGAGTGGGACAGATAGAATAGTGGTGACTGAGTTTTACTTGGTCTTTGTCCTTAAGGAGTTTATAATCCAATGAATAAGAGAACTTTTGAAAAAGTAATTGTCAGTGTGATAAATACTGTAGAATGGGGAGGTCTGGGGTGCAGTGGGAAGCTGTAATGGGCACTTTACTCCCATCTGAGGCAGTCAGGGAAAGCTTTTCTAAGGAGAGAGAATTAAGATAAACAGTGAAGAAAGAATCCTGGTATGTAGATCTAAGGGTCAGCGTATGGGAAATTCTGAGGTGAGATAGTCTGTTAGGAGGAATTAAATCTCAGCCTAGCTGTAGAGTCCCCTGGACTGCAAGGAGCTCAAACCAGTCAATCCTAAAAGAAATCAGTCCTGAATATTCATCAGAAGGACTGATGCTGAAGCTCCAATCCTTTGGCCACCTGATACAAAGAACTGACTCATTGGAAAAGACCCTGATGCTGGGAAAGATTGGAGGCAGCAGGAGAAGAGGACAACAGGGAATGAGATGGGTGAATGGCATCACTGACTTGATGGACATGAGTTTGAGCAAGTTCTGGGAGATGGTGTTGGACAGGAAAGCCTGATGTGCTGCAGTCCGTGGGGTCACAAAGAGTTGGACACGACTGAGCAACAGAACTGACTAATAGCTGTAGCCGAGAGTAAGAAGGAAAGATTATGAGACACAAACATCATGACGATGACAGTGTTGGTGGTGATGACAATGATTAAAAAGCATTTACAGTGCATTTCTCTGATTTACATGTATTAACTCACTTATAGTCACAACAACTTTTTACAGTATGTACTATTATTATTCCCTCGTGGCTCAGACGGTAAAAAATCCACCTGCAATGTAGGAGACCTGGGTCCCATCCCTGGGTTGGGAAGATCCCCTGGAGGAGGGCATGGCAACCGACTCCAATATTCTTGCCTGGAGAATCCCTACGGACAGAGGAGCCTGGCAGGCTACAGTCCACGGGGTCATGAAGAGTCAGATACTACTGAATGACTAAACACACACACATTATTATTATACCCACTTTACAAATGCAGAAACTGAGAAACAGAGATGTTACATAACTTCTCTTCTCCAAGATTACAAAGCGAGTATGTAAACAGTCTGGATCTAGAGTTGATGCCCAATCAATAGGGACCTGCGTAGAGTTTGGGGTTTATCCTCTGGGCAATGTGAGCCACCACAAGATATTAAGTAGGATAAGGACATATGTACTGTAGAAAAAGTCACTCTAGACCAGATACCTGGAAACTGAAGTCTTCAGCTCTTGCCCTGACTTCACCACTCCCAGCTCTTAGCTACTGGACACAAGCCCTCATCATTCTCAGCCATATGTGCTGCCGCTTTATCAAGGGTAAGATACTACCCCGTCACTAAACTGTGAAAAGTAGCTGATTAGTGATCACAGAAGATCTTTAATAAAGCTGGAATAAAAGAAAAAAAAAGTGACTCTGACTGCAAGAAGTAGAACAGATTAGAGGGAAGGGGAGTGGAGGCAAGGACAACAGGTAGGAGGCAGATGCCAGCGCTCAGATGAGAGATGA